>NC_134791.1:34336923-34341923 GCF_046742065.1 Oratosquilla oratoria | reverse complement strand
ATACTTTATATGTGACCTGCATTACGAGTATTTTTGACCCGTGCCTTTGTGAGTTGTTTTCTTTCTGACATGTTCTACAGTATATGTGGCCCGCATTATATGTGATCTGTTTTCTATGTATCCTGCTTTGTATGTGACTACCTTATCTGTGACCAACCATTTTCTGAACTTCTTTCTTTGTAATATATTTTCCTTATATGTTCAATCTTGACTTACACTACCTTCCAGTCTTATGTGACCTGATTCACTCTTTTACAGTGACCTTTACTCCGTGACCTAAAATGAACGTCCTCATATGACTTACATGACCTATTATCATATCAAGATGACACAAAACACTCGCTCATATCATCTCCAACTCATTTTGTAATCTCAGAAATGAAAAAATGAAAGAAAAGACGAACAGCTCATTTTAAAGGCCTTCATGTGATATTCATATCTCGTTAAGCATACGCACTCATATCATCATCATCATCATGCACAGTCATGCATACGGTTTCTCCCTGAGAAATAAACTTATGTACATCAGTATATAAACGCAGATAAACTGGTCCTTAACAAAAAGGGCAACAAAGTATGCATCCATGCAGATCTTACAACAGTTGAAATATATCTAAATTCATGGCTATTTTCTTTTTTGTTTTTTGCATTACACATTATTAAACATGAGATGGCTTTAGCATATGATGTAAATATTGGATTCATAAAATGGAAAAAAATTAGGAAATGGAAGAAGCGTTTCAGCATCAGGGCTGAAGGTTTTGACATTAATCAGAGCTAAACGTTCATTACTCACTGTTTTTCCTTTATCATCATTAAAATTATCCATTATCATCATTATCACTACGACTGCTACTTATCATCATTATATATACCACGTTTCAATTTCTGCACGTGCCTCCACGGTTCTTCCGATGTTGATGGTTTAGAATTAAAGTGCATTGAGGTTGATAAAAATGTATCTCTAGTCACTGGGACCCATTCAGTGTTGTACATATATATATATATATATATCTTATTATCATTATTATATTATTATTGTTATGAATATCATTATCATTATTATCATCATCACTATCATCATTAATATCATTATCGCAGGGAGTAAGATCGTCTGCTGTTAGTTACAGTAATATTTCTAAAGGATTAAAGCAAAAGGTAGTTAACTGAAGTAGCCTTGACTCGTCAGCAAAGGTTTCAACGATAAGTTAAATATAACCAAGTAACATTTGCATTAACAAACTCAATGTGTCGTTGTAGGTATGAGTACACTTAATGCTACCGATTCCTTTAAAAATTATTTACATTTATATTATCAACTTCTTAACTTCTATAATATCTACATGACATATCTAGATTAAATCTGGCAAGCGTAAATTTGGTTGAGCATTGTGACAACAATTTCATCCTCTTTCGTTGTCAAGAATTTCAGGATAATATTCTGAAATTCAACCACAGGATGCGAATATTATCCAAGTCCTTTGATTCCTTTTTACGTTATTTGTACCTGTTTTAGCTGCTATTAGGAGATTTAATTAAAATAAAACTCGTTCCAGAAAGAGGTACTTATATTTTTTCAGTAATACCCGAAATGATTAATTTCTAAAGACGAATAAAATCGTTGTGCAAAAGCCAGTGTAAAATCATTAAAGTAACCCTTGCGGTTTTCCAGCTTGGATCAATATACCCAGTGAGGAAGCAAACATGTTCCCAGGAAGATCCTAAACCCAAAAACTAGTAAGAGTAAGATGCTTAGTGATTTAGTGAGTGTTGAAACGGTTCACAGGAGAAAGAGCGACAGCAACACATAATTGAAGGATCAAAGAGCCTCCTAAGAGGAACCTGGAACCGAAAACTTGCGGCAGTTAGTGGATGCTTAGCGATTTGAGTCAGTTTTGAAACGGTCCTTAAGAGACAAAGCAACAGCAACATATAATCATAGGATAAAAGATCCTCCTAAAAGTAACATGTATCCAAAAAATAGAAGCAATTAATGAATGCTTAGCGATTTGAGTCAGTTTTAAAACGGAGACAGATCAACAGCAACACATAAGTATGGGACTCGCATGAAAACAGGATTGGTTCCTCTAAGTTAAACAAAGGTGCAGCGCAATCAAGGAATGGGATCCGCCTCCGGCAAAGCCCAAGCACAGCAGGATCGATCCAGTGCCTGGATATCACTGCACAAGGAACACAACCTAAGGCTAGGTGAGCCACACTCTGAGCTCGATCTTATAATCAAGGGAATCTATTAGAGTTACGCCTCGGAGTTATAGTCATCAAACTGGAACAGAGATATACGGAGGGAAGAGGATGCCTATATAAAAGGGTTTAAGTGGGTCATGGAAAACTAATTTAGTTTCTTAAAGAATGAGGGGATAAAATGGAAGATTGTCCTTTATATGGATGGCAGTAGGTTTATTGATCCTGTTTTTTTTTTTTTCTTTTTTTCAAATCAGGGGATAAAATGAAAAGTGAGGACAAAATGGAAAACTGTCCTGGATTTTTTTTTTTTTTTAAGAATGAAGGTTTAACATAGTAAACAGTATTTCATATATTACCAAGTTCATGGGTCATGGATAAGTCATTAAATTTTTTGAAGAATGACAGACTAAAATAAAAAAAAAATTCCTTTATCTATACCATAAGGTTCTTGATTCTAAAAAAAGTAATGAATGATTTGAAAAATAAAGGAATAAAATGGAGTGAAAATTATAACAAAACGCAACAAAAAGGAAACAGAATAAGTAAATCAATTCTGTATAAAATCAAACTCAGGAATCACAATCATATTTTGAGAGAATTACTGCATAAATACAGCTATACTGTGAGACAAATCCAACGGAAAATAATATTGACAATTAAAACAACATCGTATTTTCAATAGATGAAATGCTTCACATTTTCAAGTGGCTTTGATTAATAAAACATATCACTCCTTTGTCCAAAGTTTACAAGTAAAAACAAATAATGAAACATAACTGTTGTTTGATATTATTACAATAAACTTGAATAGATAAGAAAATATCTACAATATGACAGATAATGAAATTTGCATTCACCAAATTCTGATCAAAGTGCCTTCCACAGGCCCACACTATGATCATAATTAATTATGCGGTCGAGAGAAAAGAAGAGGAAAAAAAAAAAACGCATGAAATTTAGTAAAACCATTTCAATATAAGTATGCAAAACACGTCCTAACTAATGCTATTCAAGCATCCTAGAAAAATAAATATCATGAATGCCTAATACTTATCAAAATGGAATTACAGAATGTAAACTTGGAAGTGTATCTTTAAAAATTTAAGATAAGTCAAGAATATACTTTTGTGATTCCCAGACTCATATAAGGAGGTATACGCATTTATACATGTAGTGTTTTACACCAAATATGCCAAGATATACAAATCAAGTATAAAAAAAAATATATATAAAAAAAATAAATAAATAAATAAATAAAGTCAGATCATTAAAGACAAGAGCATAAGAATGGAGGATACTGATCGAGACCATAGAGCCTACACTAGACAGTTCCATGTCCATGACCAACATATCATCCCTATCCATAAAGTTATCTAACCCTCTCATAACACAACCAATACTTTCAGCGCTAATTTCATGGTTACTAACTATATTCCATTCGTTAACCACTCTATTCGTAAACCAGTTCTTGGCTATTTTCTTCTTAAATCTAAATTTGTCCAATCTAAATCCATTACAAAGATTACTGAAACTTGGTGACTAATGTTCAAACAAATGAACAAAAATCAAAGACTGGAATGTGTTCTTTGAACAGTGAACAATATGTTCATCCGAGTATGAAAACTCTCACTTGCAGAGATCCATGTTCACAGCGTCTGCAGGAACGCAAATAACCTTAATGAAACAGTTACAATAAAAAAGACGCAAAAAACGCGTGTAATCACGAGTGATGATTTAAACTGCTCCACTTTTGAACAATTTCTGGATGTACACTACAACAAATGACCTTGACAAAAGAGCCCGACTTACTCGAAAATAATGCTGAAAGATTGCAATAACTTTTGTGTATTTACAATTTGTGGATATCATATTTTTCCATTGTGATAAAAAAAATTCGCGCGGTGGTAACCTGCATTAGAATAAAATAATGAAACTCGCTCACACACACACACACACACACAAACACACACGCAAATATTAGCATATTCATAGTCCGTAATATATATATATATATATATATATATATTATATATATACATACTATATATATATATATACTGTATATATATATATATATATATATATATATATATATAAATATACTGTATATATATATATATATACATATACTGTATATATATATACATATAATATATATACATACATACATATATATATATATATATATATATATATATATATATATATATATATATACATATATATATATATATATATATAACCCGAATAACAATCTACGGTTTCTTTAACCCATGTTTCATTCGTTCTTTGACAACGACGCATATCATCCTTAAAAATTTGTGACCTGACGGGCAATTACCTTATTCTTCTTGTTGGCAGCAAAGTAATTTTTGGGGATCAACAAGAGCCAAATAATAACATGGATGGTTAAACCTATGTTTCTATTAACTCTTAGCGTTATTCTAGATTAACTGTCATTTTTAGTTATTTCAAGTCATTTCTGTGGCTACAGAAACTTCTTACAAAATAATTATTCCATTAACACGAAGAAGTCATGTAATGTAAACGTGAAAAAAATTCTATGGAAAATTATATATCTTCATTTCATTTAGCTTCGTTTTGGGAGTATAAGTACATTGAACAACATAGCTGTAATCAAAACTGCTATAAAAAGTAAGGTATAGTCTTATCCTCATATTACTGAAGTCCTGTAGATTTCGGTTTATGGGACTTTTTTTCTTTTTTTGCTCCGACAGCACGAAATTTTCATTAAACTGTGAAAAATGATTCTTCCAGCTATAAGGGTTGCCAAC
>NC_134791.1:34326923-34329423 GCF_046742065.1 Oratosquilla oratoria | reverse complement strand
CCGGTTTGTATAGTTCCGTCTGTCGCCAGATGATTTTATTCAACCGAGGGAAAGCGTCTGAATACTGAAGGTGTACAAATTTATGTACATTAACATTCGCGTTGTTCTCAATGCAATATCCGGGCGGCTACTAACGACATGCTTACCTGAAGCAATTAATATATATGTATAAAAAAAGTATAACCACACTGTACAGACAGGAAACACTAATGCAATCCCCATTCTTCCACTTTGTAACAATTATGCAAACACCATTTCCCAATTGCTATATATAACCGGAATATTACATCTAAAGTATTTCATATCGGGCTTTTTGTCCCCCCCTCCCCATAAAAATAAATTGAAAAAGTTTCAGAAATCATTTATGTCCAAAATAGAATGAGTTGTGCTTTTTAATTCGAAAAAAGTGTCAATCTTTCATAGATTACAGTCATCTATCTAAAACCCTGCCACCCAGGCCAGGAACAATACAAATGCATATACATTAAAAAGAAGTTGAAAACTAAGTTAATTACAAAGCCGTAATGCAATACCCTTGTGTTGTATTTACATCACAAAAATTTTGTGTTTGTTATATGCGTCCTGTTTCTGAAACAGAATCTCACACTGACACTGTCTGTTAATTGCAACTTGACATGTTTTAAGAAAACATTTTCTTTTGCATTTTACCAAAACAAAGGGTACGTTTCTTTCTTGAACTTCAATCATAATAAAACCTTTAGTGGTGATACTGGTATCGGGGTTAATTACGACAATGATTATTATTTTCATGAACACAGAAATCAAATCTGATTTGCACCAAACGAACCGTCTTGATAAATTACATTCCATCAGTTGACTCAATCATTTGTTTCATATGACTTAATGCCTTCTCATCTGATATTTCATGTTGTATAGGTGCAATAAAAAAGCTTTTCTGTTCGTTTTTAAGGTTATGATATCTAAGACGAATAAGAACACACAGGTATATATGTATGTTTGTATGTGCTGTATGTATGTAGGTATGTATGTATATATGTACATATGTATGTATATATGTACGTATGTATTTATGTATGTATGTATGTATGTATGTATGTATATATATATGTATCTATTCATGTATTTTTGTATGTATGTACGTATGTGTGTGCGTATAGACGTATATGTACGTTTATGTATGCATGTAGAAGAACATGAAAGAAGACGCGAACATTGATATGTGTGTGTGTGTGTGTGTGTGTGTGTGTGTGTGTGTGTGTGTGTGTGTGTGTGTGTGTGTGTGTGTGTGTCAATATGAGTGTGTATTAGATTATTTGTGTGATTACAATTATATATATCATGACCCCTACGTAAGCATTTGGGAAGATAATTATTGTTGTTGTTGTTGTTGTTGTTATTGTCAACTTTCTACTCATAATGTCTTCAAGGAATAACATGACAGGTGGAAGGTACTTTTAATAGCCCTCAAGTAAACAACAGGATTAATTCGCGTTGGACAAGCACCAACTCGTTTCGTCCTTGTCGAAGTCACGTTTCAATAAGTTCTTTTCATTCTCAATAGCTTTCCAGACATAACGAATGATAAAGAAATCTATCAATGCTGGGTATCAACCAGGAGGATGCTACGTAAAAAGAAAAAGATATATATAAGAATCTAGAGCAGCGTTTCCTAAACTTTTACGAGTCTACCGATATCCTCTGTATTCAGGTTTAAGCAGTCTAGAAACCACTAACTAGAAGCGTTTCTAGATCTGCGTTTCCCAGCACCCCAGGCTAGGAAACACTGATCTAGAAGGACAGCAGCAAAAGAAGAGAGACAATATTTCGCAAAAAAAAAAAAAAAAAAAAAAAAAAAAAAAAAAAAAACCGTGAGCAGTGTTGCCAATGACGTGTTTGCTAATTGCGTCACCAGCCAACCAGTTGCATGTTGTGAACAATTTTGAACAATTACGTTCCTGAATGACAGGTGGTTATGAGACGCAAGTCTATATCAAATTCATGCACTACATGATACGAGTGTAAATGTACAGCTGAGCAACTTACACGTCAGACTCCTATTTACAAACGTAGTAAATAAACACTGGCAAGTTACACTCCATAACAATAACAACAACAATAACAAAAACAACGACAACAACAAAAATAATAACAGCAATAAAATACAGACACAGGACCATTAATCGACCAAGTTTAAATATAATTCTGAACAAGGCCATGTTCACGTCAAGATATGAGCCAAGAATCCTGTCGATCAATAATTCTCGTAAAAGCGGCCATGAATCACTCGAATCATGTGACCGACAAAGTATTGTTCAGTGATAAGTCAGTCATTGTCTTGCTGCTTTAACGAACCGAAACCAAAATAATGTGTGGGAATGTTCCACAAGGCATATATGCATATAGATCCTGTACACACACACACACACACACACACACGCACACCTGCACACACACACACACTTACACACACACACTCTCGTGGGCAGGGAGTTAGGTGTGTGTGTGTGTAAGGTCACAG
>NC_134791.1:34316923-34321923 GCF_046742065.1 Oratosquilla oratoria | reverse complement strand
GATCAACAGCTATTTCCCTCCTGGAAGAGAGCTCAGAGCTCGTAGGTCCGATCTATGGGTAATGCTATGACCTTGCACACACACACACCCCCAACTCCCCGCCCACGAGAGTCAGAGTAACGACCCGAAGCGCAGCGGTACCGAAATAATTTCGGCCCTGGGCAGGATTCGAACCAGGAACTCCAGTCCACTATCGTGGCAGTTCAGTGCTCTACCAACTGCGCCACGAGTGTGTGTGTGTGTGTGTGTGTGTGTGTGTGTGTGTGCGTGCGTGTGTGTGTGCGCGCGTGTCAGTGTATGAATAACCTAATACAGCAGAACATATAGATCTTCATCATAATTTACACAGACTAAAACCACCCCTTCGATCCAATTCTACGTGCTAAGCTTATCTCTCGTTATGTTATCTATGCGGAACACTGATTATAATAATGATAAGAATATATATATATATATATATATATATATAATATATGTATATATATATATATATATATATATATATATATATATATATAATACTGATGACCCACTTTCGGAGAAGAATAAGCGAAGATATAGAGATCTGTATATTTCGATCACTTACTGTGATCTGCTGAAGAGGATCACAGTAAGTGATCGAAATATACAGATCTCTATATCTTCGCTTATTCTTCTCCGAAAGTGGGTCATCAGTATTATTTTACAAATGTGCTACGACACAACTTTGTTGTGATATATATATATATATATATATATATATATATATATATATATATATATATATATATATATATGAAGCAGAGCAATCTTGATACATCATGTGGGAAGAGGAGCTATATTGATCCACGAATGGAGAATATCATTGCCAAACCCGAAATACATGATCTCTTTGTTGGACTTAAACTTCCTGACATTTGAACGAGATCAAGAAGTGAATGCACCCATACAGTATTCTGTCTTGCCTATTGCAGTTTTATAGAAACACGTGTTTACTGTATTTTGTACAAATACGTGCTTATTGTATTTTGGAGAAATACTTGCTTACTGCATTTTAGAGATATGCATGTCTAATACATCTGTTCATCGTACATCTGTTCAACTTGACAACAGTTAACATTACAGCCAATTATGAACAGAATTACTACTACACATAGCAAGAACGATCATAATATATTTAACGTTAGCTTGTCTGCCACTTGTGATACACATTTACACATTATGATAGGTTGAGCTCTAATCAACAATCAATCCGTTGCCCCAGGTCTCTCTTGCAAGAGACCCACGACCCTCAGGTAACCGACATATGTCACCGGATAACCGGAACCTTCATTGTAGGTATAAGAACATAAGAATGAAGGAGACTGCAAGAGACCATAAGACCTACACAAGACAGTTTCATGTCCATGACCACCTATCATCCCCATCCATAAAGTTATCTTACCTTAAAAAAAAATAGTTTCAGCGCTCACTACATGTTTACTAAAGCTATTTCATTCATTAACTGTTATAATGGTATACCAGTTCTTGCCTATTTCCTTCTTGAATCTAAATTTGCCCAATTCAAATCCATTACTCCGAGTCCTGCCCTGTTGTCTTAGTATAATGACCTTGTCTGCATTACCCTTGTTAAAGCCTTTGACCTATCTGAATACCTTAGATCACCCTGCATACATACAGCCTCTTGTGATCAGGATGGAATATAAACACCTAAGTACACGTCTTTGTTCTTAAGGAAATTTTTATTTTGTTGGTCTACTGCATAACACTAACCTGGAACCACTTCGGAACTGCTATGTATATATGGATGTATATGTGTATAAGGGTAAGTTTTCATATCGTGGTGAGAAAAGTAAAACTGGTGTGGAACAAGGTCGTCAAGTCAATACTTAAAACGAAAGTGGGTCACAAAAAAAAGTATATATATATATATATATATATATATATATATATACACATATATATATATTGTACAACACTGAATGGGTCCCAGTGATTAGAGATACATTTCAACAACCACAATGCACTTTAATTCTAAGCCATCAAAGGCCGACATGCAGAAATTGAAATGTGGAAGGCCAAGAACTCGAACCCGGCATCCTCATGGCAAGTCATGAGTATGCCGGGTTCGAGTTCTTGGTAGTACTACATTTCAATTTCTGCATGTCAGTCTTTGATGGCTTATAATGAAAGTGCATTGTGGTTGTTAATATATATATATATATATATATATATATGATATATATATATGCATATACATATAAATATATATATATGTATATATATATATATAAGAAAAAATCGAAGGACAGTTCTCTAATCCTCTCCATTCAGTGGGTGGCTCTAACAACTTTCCCAGTGTTGTTGTTTTATATGAGACTACAACTGCCGGTTCCAACTCCAATCAAACAAAACTGTATTCTGGTCTGACCATCTGTGTAAATATGAAAACTCATATATAAGTTAAGGATATCCAGGGAAAACATGGAGACACACACCAACGCTCTCACGGCTGAAAAGAAAAAAGTTCGTACGAGTTTACAAGTAAATGCCTGGTGTAATATATAGGTGTCTATTACAAAGCCCCGAATGTGCGTCGGGTAAAAGTTTGAAAAGAGAAAAACAATATCGGTAGAAGTGAAATTAAACGTGAAAGTGGAAAGACGAATACCGTTCCCGCCCCCCCCCCGGGGGGGAAGAGGGTGGGGGGGCAAAAATAAACATGGTGGACGCTTTGGCGAGTGACAAGAATTTTTCTTCTGTAGATCTTAGGAGGCTTTTCTTATACTACACCTCTCGACCTCACTAAATTGTTTTTTTTTTTGCGACAACGCAATCCTAAATAACTTCATAATCAATGAATAGTAAACTCACAAACATACATATTTTCTTAATCTGCTCTTTCTCATTCTCTCTCCGAAGCTGTTCATATCTTTTCTGAAGGTATTTTTCTGAATTTTCACAAATCCAACTCGTCTAAAACGGCCCACACACTCACAGGCTGCCTGTACGGCCGCCGGACAAAATCAGGACTGTGTAGGCCAAAATGAGTGTGTATGGAGGGCTATATAAATATAGACATCGTGAATAAATCCTATCAATATCATTCAACTTCTTTCCTTTACATTCCAAAGACCCTTTTTTTTTTATCACAGCCATGCCATTTACATTCTTATTTTCCTCTGTACATAACCATTTAGTCTTGCACTTGTCTTCTAATACATTTACTTTCTTTGCTTCCTACTCTTTCCAGCCCTCTGCTACCAGCTCCATCACTGTCTAATCCTTTTATTTATATTTAATTTGAAAAATAATCCTTTCATATTATCTTCTCGTTTGTCTTCCACGTCACCATATCTCATGTCAGATTCAACGTTTTCTTTTCCTCGTCTTTCCCCCAACATCTTTTCCTCGTAACATTTCCTTTCCTATTTCCATCGACTATTTTTAAGCACTTTCTTCCTAAGCCTTTGTAAGCCTTCATTTACTTAAATCATGTAATTGCCTTTGCTTCTCTAAACTTTCCATTACTTTACAGAGAAATTTTGCCCGAACACCCTCTTTACCTTTGTATTTCATGTGTAGCTATTCAACATTTACTACTATCATCCTCATACAAGAGGGGGAAGGTAATACTTAATTCTCTAACATTGAAAGGAAGCCATATTGATTGCAAGGCATTAGGAAGTTGACAGTGATGAGAGCTCTGATCAACTTTCATTGAAGCTTTGATCTTCTAGTGTTACTTCTATGTAAAGGCATGATTGAGTCAATTTAGTAAATGTTTTACATTTTTCAACCTCAGAAAGTCATTAGATCGACTCCGTCATACAAAAGATGGGAAAGATATTTTTAGTAGGACAAAAAGGAGTCATTTCTGATGTTCGCTCTCTTAATCTTCATTGTTTTCTAGTGAATAGGAAGTCTTAATTAACCTTCTCCTCTTGCTAGCATCCTGCGTTCATGATCCCTTTGTTACGAAGAGTGAGAGGGTATAATGTTTCCTTGGGTCCGGGGTTCTTGGGTAGAGGCGGAACCTCCATCGCTTCCAAGCCGAGGACGATGGCATTGTCAGCCCAACCGCACAGGCCCTCTGTGTTGCTTTTGGTCAAAGAGATACAGGGTGAGATGCATCGAATGACAAGGGAAAGGGAGCCGCTTTGTTTCCACTTGTGTCTCCTCTTCAGCAAAGCCACCAAACCTGCGATTCTGGTTCTTCTTCTTCTTCTTCTCCTTCTTCTTCTTCTTTGGCTTTGGGTCGTGATGACACAAACTCTCCTGTTCTGGAAACCACCCACGTAAATTCTTGGAGATGTTGGCTGTGTGTGTGTGTGTGTGTGTGTGTGTGTGTGTGTGTGTGTGTGTGTGTGTGTGTGTGTGTGTGTGTGTGTGTGTGTGTGTGTGTGTGTGTGTGTGTGTGTGTGTGAGAGAGAGAGAGAGAGGTCACAGTGTTACCCATAGATCGGTTATACATAAGCTCTGAGGTCTCATCCAGGAGGGTAGTAGCTGTCGATCACCAGTCCAACACTTGATCCAAGAGTATGGTAAATTGCACACACACACGCGTGCGCGCGCACACACATGCGTATGGTAGTTAGAATGTAAGATACAGGACCAACGATCGTTGGTCCTTTCCTGTACACTGCAACTATGTAAATACAAACACATACACACACACACACAGACAGACACACGAACGCATGCACCTATGATATCCAGGTGTACATGCACACATACATACATAAATACATACACACATATATAAACATATACATGTTGCTACAAACAACCAGCAACGCAGTTCTCTATCAGAAGACTATTGATCTGTTTTCTTCCTTCTGATGAAATTCCTATCACACCAAAACCACCCACCACCGTCCTTCACTCGCGCTTAAGCAATCACCAAAACTCGCTTTGCTCTCCGAATAACAGTTAGCTCCCCCCGTGCAGTCTATCGAAGGCTGTCCGCCACATGACGTCATGCGGAGATTCGCTGAGCAATAGCAAGGGTGCGGGAACGC
>NC_134791.1:34296923-34311923 GCF_046742065.1 Oratosquilla oratoria | reverse complement strand
GAGATAGGTGTGGGATGGGTAAGAAGAGTGTGGGATGGGTGAGAGATGGGTGTGGGATGGATAAGTGTGAGATGGGTGTGGGATAGGTATGAGATAGGCGTGAGATGGGTGTGGGATGGGTGTGAGATGGGTGTGGGATAGGTGAGAGATGAGTGTGGGATAGGTGTGGGATGGGTGTGGGATAGGTGAGAGATGGGTTTGGGATAGGTGTGGGATGGGTGTGGGATGGTTATGAAATGGGTGTGGGATGGGTGATGGGTAAGTGTGAGATAGGTGAGAGATGGGTGTGGTATGGGTGTGGGATAGGTGTGGGATGGGTATAAAATGGGTGTGGGACGGGTGATGGATAAGTGTGAGATAGGTGAGACATGGGTGTAGGTTAGGTGTGGGATGGGTGTGGGATAGGTGAGAGATGGGCATGGGATAGGTGTGGGATGGATATGGGATAGGTGTGGGATGGGTATAAAATGGGTGTGGGATGGGTATAAAATGGGTGTGGGATGGGTATAAAATGGGTGTGGGATGGGTGATGGGTAAGTGTGAGATAGGTGAGAGATGGGTGTTGGATAGGTGTGGGATTGGTGTGGGATGAGCGTGGGATGGGTGTGGGATGGGTGATGGGTAAGTGTGAGATGGGTAAGTGTGAGATGGGTGTGGGATGGGTGTGAGATAGGTGTGGGATAGGTGAGAGATGGGTGTGAGATAGGTGTAGGATAGGTGTGAGATGGGTGTGGGATAGGTGAGAGATGGGTGTAAGATAGGTGTGGGATGGGTGTGGGATAGGTGAGAGATGGGTGTAAGATAGGTGTGGGATGGGTGTGGGATAGGTGTGAGATAGGTGAGATATGGGTGTGAGATAGGTGTAGGATGGGTGTGGGATAGGTGTGAGATGGGTGTGGGATAGGTGAGAGATGGGTGTAAGATAGGTGTGGGATGGGTGTGGGATAAGTGTGGGATGGATGTGGGTAGATGTGAGATGAGTGTGGGATAGGAGTGGGATGGGTGTAGGATAGGTGTGGGATGGGTCTGGAATGGGTGTGGAATGGGTGTGGGATGGGTCTGGAATGGGTGTGGGATGGGTGATGGGTGTGAGATGGGTGAGATGGGTGTGGGGTAGGTGTGGGATGTGTGATGGGTAGGTGTGAGATGGGTGTGGGATAGGGGATGGGTGTGGGATAGGGGATAGGTGTAATATGGGTGTGGGATGGGTGATGGGTAGGTGTGAGGTGGGTGTGGGATAGGTATGGGATGGGTTGTTTGATCGGTGTAGGATGGGTGTGGGATGGGTTTGGGATGGGTGTAGGATGTGTGTTAGGCGGCTTCATTCGGCCACCCTCCATATATGGGGGGAAATATTTTTTCGTAAAGTAACGAGTCACTCAAGATAATCGCAATCTGTTCCTGTCCTGAGTTTTTCTCAAAGAAGATTAAAAGTTCTAAAAAGACAAAAGGAGATAGAGACTATATTCTTCTTCTGTTTCGTTTTTAATCACTACTGGAAGATGTATCACAGAATTTGAAGTTTAGGCAATTGTGAAAAAAAAAAATGAAAAAAATATGGCCATATTTTTCAGAACTCTTATCACAGAAAATAAGGTCATTTGCTACGGCATTAAAAATTGAGATAATCACAAGAGAAAATATTTAGTAACAGTAGAAAAAAAAAAGATAGAATAGATAAATAAATAAATAAATAAATAAATAAAAATCGAACCACAGAAAATAAAATTATTTACTAGAGGATTTAGCACCTTAAACACGACGACGTCCCGTAAGCATCTATTCCAGGATAAGGACAGGAGGCGATGTGAAAGGGGTCTCGGTCCGTCAAGTCTCTCTTCAGTCTGGGGTCATCCACCAGCTGAACAAAATCTACGGTTCAGGCTAAGGACAAGAGGCAATCTGAAAGGGGTCTCGGTCTAAGGAGTCTCTCTTCAAGCTGGGGGCCATCCAACACCTGAACAAAATCGACGGTTCTTAACCCGAACAGAACCCACGGAGCGCGTCCACTGTGTTGAAGAGGTTACGGTAGTTTTCTTCCGACGTATTTCATATTCAGTACTGCTGTTTAGCATGCCATCCTGAGCTCTCTTTCTTGGACACTGATAGAGTACTTTGTTGATATATCTATGCATCTAAAAGGGTGTAATTATGTTGTGTGTGTGGCAAGTTACAAGGAATCAATCTCCATTTCTTTTTATGTAGATGACCTTTGCCGACATTCAGATGTATGTCATTAATACACTTTTGTTTATCTACAAAATCAGTCTTACCACAAGAAAGGCATTGTGCGAAGAAGTATGTAAAATACTAAAAGGTGAAATATATACATGATTAGATATAATGACCCATTTGACAGACATGGGTTTTTCTAAATCATCATCATTATCATCACCATCGTAATCACCATCATTATCATTGTTTTTATCATCATCACCATCACCACTATCACTGTCGTCATTATCTCCATCATCATTATCATCATCATCACCATCATAATCATTATCGTCATCATTTTTATTATCATCACCATCACCAGTTTCATTGTCGTCATTATCTCAATCATTATTATCATCATCGTCATCATGATCACCATCATAATCATTATCATTTTTATTACCATCATCATCACCACTTTCATTGTCGTCATTCTCTCAATCATCATTATTATCATCATCATCATCACCGTCGTCATCATGATCACCATCATAATCATTATCGTCATCCTTTTTATCATCACCATCACCACTATCATTTTCGTCATTATCTCCATGATCATTATCATCACCATCATTATCATCATCGTCATCATGATCACCATCATAATCATTATTATCATCATCACCATCACCACTATTATTTTCGTCATTATCTCCATCATCATCATAATCATTATCATCACCATCATCACTTGGGATCTTACGTCAATCCACTCCCACGCCGCCGCAATTCCCCTTCACGGTCTCTCCGTGCAAGCAAGCTCCCATGCAGTCACCCTTCCCATCGCAATCCAAACAGCTCTTCTGGGTAATATCGGTCGACTCGTCCCAGCGATGATGTCTGTAAGTGTCACCTTTGTCTCCTACTTCAAGGATTGTCTCATATCTGATTGTGATCAACACCAGGGAAGCTTGTCATATATGCCTATATAACAGGAGTTGACGTTCACGAATTAAGCTGATAACGGAGTTAACGTTCACGAATTATGCTGATAACAGGCCTAGAGTGAATCTCACGATACTGGATGTTAAAATGATGCTGAGTGACTGCCACTGTATATGCTGTATTATGTTGTAATGATGCTGAGTGACTTCCACTTTGTCATATGCTGTATTCTAGGTATGCTATTCCATATCGTATGAGTATGCTGTACCGAAGCGACTTCTATTTCTGAGCTGAACTCTAGATATTTGAGAATTAAATGGAGTGCCCGTTTTGTCCTAGAAATAGTAATAAATAATAGTATTATTAGGTACATTTCCTAAATGATTTGATATAATTCTATGAATCCCAGACTAAATATATATACAGTAATACTTAGGATCGATCTTATAAATCCTTTATGTAATAAACATCACATCCATTTTCTTATTATTCATTTATCTATTAATTTACTTATTTTGGGTAAATTTTGGGCTTTTACAGTACTCTGAGTTACCATCTTCATCAAAAAGCCTAGGAATACATAATATGTATCCTTGTGTATTCCTCCTGGCGGTATCGGAAGCATATCGTTCTCACATTCGCTTAGTCGTGGGTTCGAGTCCCACACTTCTCTCCGATTCCCAGCGGTGACTGTCCCCTCCCGCAAATGTCCAATCGCATAACAGGGCAAAGATGACGGCTTCGGCCGCAGTTACTCAGCGCCTCCTAGAGTAGGCTCCTCATTTTATGTATTCTTGGAAGACGGAAAAATAAAATAATTCCGGTTTCCTCCGGGTCTGTCCGTTCTGTTTGCACTGAGCATTTTTGGGATTCTAATGAAGACTTTTGGGAATCTGTGAGGTGCTGTGTCTATGTATGTAATTCTTCTGACCTTAGTTAATGTGCGTTTGCATATATATATATATATATATATATATATATATATATATATATATATATATATATATGTGTGTGTGTGTGTGTGTGTGTGTGTGTGTGTGTGTGTGTGTGTGTGTGTGTGTGTGTGTGTGTGTGTGCACGTGTGTTGTCTGAATATTTACAAAAGTTGTTTTTCTGATGAATGCAACCAGGAATAATAAAGAGCAAGATCCTTTTGTGACGTATATATGCAACTGGCATATAATAGGTAACGACATCTAAGCGTGTTGTACATGTTATGGTTTGATCTTTGGGGATTCATTCAGTTCTAAAGTGAGAAAATGTATTGCAGAATGCTGAAAGTGTATTGTGTTGTGTGTGTATTTTTAACAAGTTGTATTGTACGGGAAGAGAGCTATGCTCGTAGTGACCCGCTTTTGTATCTTTCAGCATCTAGTTTGATAATAAATTCTTGTATAGTTTTTGCACTCACTGTTTCTTCATTCAGTTTGTTCCAGATATCTATCACCCTGAGTGGGAAGCTATTATTTTTCAAATCTCTTCTGTAACTATCCTTTTTTCTTAAGTTTCTTTTCGTGTCCTCTGATTTTTCTTTTATCCCACTTTAATAAGTCATCTCTATCAAGGACTTCCAACCCTTTCATAATTTTGTATATGGTGAGCAGATTCCTCTTTCTCTTCTTTGTTCCAGGGTAGGTAGTTCAGGTTTATCCAATCTTTGTTCATATATCAAATTGGAGAGTGTTGGTGCAATCATTGTCGTTGCTTTGCGAATTCTTTCTAATTTCTTTATGTTACTTTTAGTGTGTGTGTGTGTGTGTGTGTGTGTGTGTGTGTGTGTGTGTGTGTGTGTGTGTGTGTGTGTGTGTGTTTGTGTGCGTATGTGTGTGATTGTGTGTGTGTGTTTTGTATATGTTTTAGTATTGTTTATGTAATGAATGGCAATCTAGAGACATTGGTGTGACTTACCCGTTTATTCACAATGTCGTTGTACTTAAGACCAAATAGTAATTCATATGTAAGCTAATTGAAAGAATTCGAATATATAATACAGCTGTTAAGTAGGATCTGAATCCCTTTGTTAGAGCGTCATATATATATATAGATATATATATATATATATATATATATATATATATATATATTATAAAGGATTACAAAGGCGGAGCATGCCGACAGGAGACCATTTGATCCATATCTAGGTCGGATGCGAAAAAAAATCATATTAGTAATAAAATAATAAACAAAAACTATGATAATGTAAATAACAAATAAAATACAGAAATAAATGCATAGGTATAGTTAAATAATAAACAAACAGGTAAATAGTAAATAATAATAAATTGACATATAACTAATAATAAATGAAAATCAGACAGACAAATGATAACAAAACAAAAACAAATAATATAAGATAAATTATAATCATTACAGCATCTTACTTAGGTATTTATCTAAATGATTCTTAAAACTTCGAACTGAACTACATTGCACTACCTGTGCAGGAAGTTTATTCCATTCATTAACTACACGGTTGGCAAAGTTGTTTCTACCTACTTCCAAATTGAATCTAATTCCGGAGAGTTTGAGACCATTGTTTCTTGTCTGATTCTCATTCAATGTAAAAATTTGGTCACTTTTGATGTTGTCAATTCCCTTTAGAATTTTAAAGACCTGTATCAAGTCACCTCTGAGTCTACGCTTTTTTAGGAAAAACAGATTCATATGTTTAAGTCGATTTTCGTATGATTTATTTTTGATATTTGGAATCAGTTTTGTGGCTCGCCGTTGTACTTTTTCCAGTCTGTCAATGTCTTTAATGAGATTCGGTGACCATACGGAAACAGCATATTCCAAATGTGGACGAACTAACGATTTATATAGCTTGTTAATGAGTGATGGACTTTTGAAATCAAAAGATCGCGCAATCAGTCCTAGAATCTTATTTGTTTTCTCAGAGGCTGAAATACACTGCTTGGATGATTTGAGGTCGTTACTGATAATTACGCCGAGATCTTTTTCATTATCCACTTTTGTTAACGAATTTCCAAACAACCTGTAATCGTACTTACTGTTATTTTTACCTATGTGCATTACCTTGCATTTACTTGTGTTAAATTTCATTAGCCACTTTTCAGACCATTACTGTAATTGATCTAAATCTTCTTGAATATCTAATTGGTTTGAGTGATCATTTGCCACTCCGCACAGTTTTGTATCATCAGCAAATTTGGAAACAGTAGATTTTAGTCCATGGTCTATATCATTTATATATACTATGAATAGAAGTGGCCCAAGAACGGAACACTGAGGAACTCCACTTGCAACACTTTTCCATCCAGAAGTTTTTCCATAAAAAAAACCTCTCTGTTTTCTACCATTCAACCAATTACTAGTCCAACCTAATAGGCTACCACTTATTCCATGCAAAGCTAATTTAGTAAGTAGTCTTTCGTGTGGGACGGTATCAAAAGCTTTTGCAAAGTCTAGATATATTGTTTCTTTTGTCATAATTCGAGATAACTGTTTTGTAGAATTCGAGTAAGTTTGTCACGCAAGAACGTTTCCGTCTGAAACCATGCTGGCTATCATTTATCAAACGGTTACTTTCTAAATGATGTTCGATAGCATCTCTGATGATAGTTTCCATTATTTTTCCTACGATTGAAGTCAAACTTATAGGCCTATAGTTATTTGGTTTCTTTTTGTCACCTTTCTTGAATATGGGAATAACGTTAGCTAGCTTCCATTCTCTTGGGACATCTCCGGATATGACGGATTTCTTGAAAATAATTTCTAATGGAACAACAATCTCATTTTTCATTTCCTTTAAGATTCTTGGATGCCAACCGTCAGGTAACGTAGGTGTCGTAACACACGAATAAAATATAAGTTAAACCCACTCTCGGAGAAAGATAAGCTGAGATACGGAGTAAACCGTATATTTTGACCACTGACTGTGGTCCTCTTCAGCAGAGGACCACAGTCAGTGGTCGAAATATACGGTTTACTCTGTATCTCAGCTTATGTTTCTCCGAGAGTGGGTTTAAGTTATATATATATATATATATATATATATATATATATATATATATATATATATATATATATATGTATATGTATATATGTATATGTATATATATATATGTAATATATATGTATGTATATATATGTAATATATATGTATGTATATATATATATATGTATGATAAATTGTTTAAGACAAATGAGAGAGTGATAGGTGGGGAAGGGTAAACGAAGATGGGCTAAGAATACATTTATTGTTCTTACGTTTCGGTTATTATAACCTTCCTCAGAGAACTTGTTACAGAACATCTTGGTCACAACATTTATACCCGTAGTGGGGGAACTTGTGAAGCTTCGAGTGTCAGGTTTTTTCTAGCGCATTAATTATTAAGAGACTGGCTGCTTTAGATAGGCATATAAATATCTAAAGCAGCCAGTCTCTTAATAATTAATGCGCTAGAAAAAACCTGACACTCGAAGCTTCACAAGTTCCCCCACTACGGGTATAAATGTTGTGACCAAGATGTTCTGTAACAAGTTCTCTGAGGAAGGTTATAATAACCGAAACGTAAGAACAATAAATGTATTCTTAGCCCATCTTCGTTTACCCTTCCCCACCTATCACTCTCTCATATATATATATATATATATATATATATATATATATATATATATATATATATATATATATATATATTTCTTAATATTCTAACACATAAATTGTCCACGATCCTTTCCTGCTTTGAGTACGATTCCACGTCACCCCCTAAAAACAGATAAATACATAAGCGAATAAAAAAAAAAAAAAAATGAAATGTATCGCTACCGAAAACATTAATGGAGGTCTTTGCAACGCCAAGTGGTACAGAAATAAACAAGTTTCTTGCATCAAAGACCACTCGGGAATATGATGGTGGCATTTCCTATGCGGTTCTAGAGTTGTGAGGTTTAATTGCAGTTGGGAACTTTTAGAGATAAAAGCAAGACACTAAAAGATGGGAGAACTAAAACGCCAATTCAGAAGTGGAAGCTCTTTATAAATCTTCAGGCGTCCAAATGAAAGTATTAATGATAGCGTTTTTCGTCATGGTTGTGTGTATGTGGATGTATGCATATATGTATATATATATATATATATATATATAATATATACACGCACACACGACTCGTTGCGCAGTGGTAGAGTTCCCGGCTGCCACTAAGGCGGTCCGGGTTCGAATCCCGCTCAGGGCTAAAGCCTTTTGAGCATCGCTGCCCTATGGGTCGTTACTCCAATTCTTGTGGTTGTCGAGTTGGGGTGTGTGTGCGTGTAAGGTCACAGCATTGCCCAGAGTTCGGTCATATATGAGCTCTGAGCTCTCTTTCGGGAGGTAAATAGCTGTCGATCACGAGTCCAACACGTGATCCAAGATAATGGTGAATCACAAACGTGCACACATAAACACACACACACACACACACACACACACACACACACATATATATATATATATATATATATATATATATATATATTAGGATGGTTTGGACACATGGAAAGAATGAATGAAGAAAGACTAGTAAAAGAGGTATGGGAGGCAGATGTGGAGGAAGTGAACATGAGGGGACATCCTAGGATGAGGTGGATGGATGGGGTGAAGGGGGCTTTGGGGAAGAGGGGAATGTCTGTTGAGGAAGGACGGGAGAGGACAGAAGACAGGGGTGAATGGAGAATGGATGATGGTGTGATTGCATGAGGTGGAATGGGCGGGGGGGTGGGGGTGAGGTAGTATGTGTGAGCAAAAGTTGACGCAGCCCGAAGTGAATTCTCCCCGTCCTCTCCTTTTATGCAAGGGGGGGACGGGAAGGGGGGTCGCCGATTTAATGAAGCGGCCTTGCTGTGGATGTGCTGTGTCTTGCGACACTGCTTCTGACCCAGGGCAGTGGGCAAGGTGCAGGGATGACTCGTCATCCTGGAGGTGCTCAGATAAGAGGGAGGGTGGGAGAGGTGTGGAGTGTATTTTGGGATGAAATGGGTGGGAATGATTTTATGCCTTCCCCTTTTTGGCTACCTCCCTTGTAAAGGGGAAAAAGCCTTGGTATATGTATGTATGTATGTATGTGTATATATATATGTATATATATATATATATATATATATATGCACATACATATGTACATATATATATATATCAAAACTAGCACCACAGTCAGAAGAAAGTTGAATAAGCGAATCTATATATATATTTTGGCTACCTCCCGGGTAAGGGGGAAAAAGCCTTTGGTATATGTATGTACGTATGTATGTATGTATGTATGTGTATGTATGTATATATGCATGTATGTATGTATATATTTCGATTGCTAACTGCAATCCTCTTCAGTAGTATAAAGTGAGAGGAAGGTGTTATTTTAAATGGTAAACTCTTACAAAGGAAAAGGAACTAGGAAAGGAGTAAATATTCCTACCTTCATTCGCTCGTGGCCTGAGGATGACCAAAGGTTACGATCGAGGGCAGTGATATTTACTCCTTTCCTAGTTCATTTTCCTTTGTAAGAGGTTGCTATTTGATATAGCGCCCTCCTCCCACCTTGAACTACTGAAGAGGATTGCAGTTAACAATCGAAATATATAGATTTGCTTATTCAACTCTTTCTTTCTTCCGACTGTGGTGCTAGTTATGATTTACAAATGTGGGTGGTCGACGAATGGAATAAACTTAGTACCCATGTAGTAAGCGCTGAAACTATCAGTTCTTTTAAGAAACGATTAGACAACTTTATGGATGGGGATGACAGGTGGTGATGGATACGGACCTGCCTAGTGTAGGCCTTATGGTCTCTTGTAGTCTCCTTCATTCTTATGTTCTTATTTGTTACTACATTTTCACCAGTGATATATATATATATTATATATATATATATATATATGTATGAGTGTGTGTTTGTGTGTGTGTATGTGTGGTGATATCCGAATTTGCCCACGTAACCAGCTTGCCCTTGTTCCGAATATGTTCAGACTAATCTGCCTACTCATGTTTGAATGTTTCCACTGTGGTCGTTCAAATCGTTGAAGTCGCTACAACCGTTATAGTCGTGATAAAAAAAACAGTAAATCACAACAGTCAAACCCGTAAAACAGAGAGAGAAAAAGAATAATTAAACATTTAAAACCTAAAACTTCCCAGTGTATATTTAACCGAAGAACACCAAACCTCATCATGAAGACCTCAAGAAAGACCAATGTTGTTGATGAGTTCTTGTCTGCACAGATTCAAATACGAGTTCAAATACCTTTGTTGGGAACTCTACAGAGGCAAAGGAGGATCCTGTCAACGACAGACTCTACTCTTAACACTCTACTCACAGAAGGTATAATTCCGAAAATAATTCAAAGAAACTGAGGAGTCTAAGCCAGAAGGCGCGTGGCTGCGGCCGAAGTCGTTATCTTTATTATGCGTTTTGGTAACTGTTGGGTAAGGTAAGAGTCATGTGTTAGGAATCAAAGAAGAGTGCGGGACTCGAACCCACAACTAAGCGAATGTGAGGCCATCAGCGCACTCGAAAATAATGAAAATGTCACAATAATGGTAGAAATAAGCTACAAAAACATGAAGCCCTAAATAAACACACACACACACACACACACACACACACACACACACATACAATCTCGTGGCATAGTGGTTAGAGTTCTCCCCTGCCACTACGGCGATCCGGGTTTGAATCCCGCCCAGGGCTGAAATAATTTCAGTATCGCTGCGCTGCGAGTTGTTGCTCCTACTCTCGTGGGCGAGGAGTTGGGTGTGTGTATGTGTATTACCCATAGATCGGTCATACTAGCTCTGAGCTCTCATTCGGGAGGTTAATTACTGTCGATCACGAGTCCAACACGCGATCCGAGGCCATGGTGAATCACACACACCAACAACTGCAGCATATCACATAAATATCTTACAATGTCAATTTACTCATCTATTGCAAGTTCAGACTGATTTACAATTAAAATAACAAATTAAACACTCCCATCACAATGAACATGAAAAAATCTCAGACTATTGGATATTATAAAATGCTATACATGAAGACTAAGTATAAAGAACAGTCATTTAGTGTTTTGGGTACTATCAATACTATCGACCCACGTCGATGTAAGGTAATAACACACAAAATTATTTCATATACCACTAAGAAGGTGAAGAATCTACGCCAGGAGGCACTGAGTAGCTACAACCGAAGCAATCGCCTTGGCATGGAATCAAAGAGAAGTTCGGGATTCGAACCCATAACTAAGCAAATGTGAGAGCAGCATGCTTCCG
Organism: Oratosquilla oratoria; assembly: GCF_046742065.1. NCBI lineage: Eukaryota > Metazoa > Arthropoda > Malacostraca > Stomatopoda > Squillidae > Oratosquilla > Oratosquilla oratoria. Next base: position 34,300,554 of record NC_134791.1, on the reverse strand, counting down.
ATAACGCCACTACTAAATATTTTCTTATATACATGTATTCCTAGAGTTTGTTTTGACATCTTTCAATCAACGCAACACAATGCTCCATACGCCATCCAGGATTAGAAAAACGCCAAGAAAAGGACAGAATGGCTGCATCAATACAAATACACCATCAGAACACCACACGGCGCGCTGCCTGAACAGCCATTCAAGATAAGAAATACGCCAAGAAGAAGGCAGAGAATGGTTCTATGTCCTTTTGAAGCCAAGTGACAGAAAGTTGGACTTTTTTTGTTATTTTCTGGTTAACAACAGACGATTTAGGTCAGTCCTCAGAAAGCCCCAAGTCTCAATGAACTATATAACTATTTTGCTTAGACTATTTTGTTCTTGTATCTTTCAAAACACAACCAGTTCATTTGAGAATTTTGAACACCCTATGAGTTCTTTAACTAAAAATTCAGTCCCCCAAAACTCCTTGTAAGAATAGAATGATTTCAAAAGAAAAATGCCAAATTCAAAACCCTTGACAGGAAGTTCATTCCATTTATGTTTTACATCGATAAATGTCAATATTCATCTTAGAAAACGGATTGACGAGTCTTGTCTTTGATGACTTTCTTTGTTCCGTTTTCTTTGTCAATAGTTCCTCTTCAGTCCTTAAAAGACTTCAAGGCTCTCGCCCCTTCTCAGCATGTGCCATAACCTTCTCCTTCTAAAGTATATGATTAATTATATATTCACACACGTGTTTATACATACATAATCGCCATCTCGAAAACGTTTGATGAGAAAAAAAAATCCTCAGAAACGCTTGATTAGAGGAAAAACTTTCCTCAGAAAAGTTTGATTAAAGATTTTTCTCCTCACAGATGTATGATATGAAAAAATAAAATAAAAAGTTTTAGATACAAAAGTTCCCTTAGAGACATTTGATCAGAGAAAAACGTTCCCTCAGATACGTTTAATTACAGATAAGCATTGCTCTAAGTGTTTCTAAGCTCTCGCTGTGGTTTCTTAAAAATTAATTGGTCTCGTGCAAAGACAGTCTTGACAAGGCTCGTCTTAAACTGGAGAAGATTTTTTTTCAGGATATTCATGTTCTCGCCATCTTTATCATTACTCATTCTTTTCCGCTTATAGTATTTATCATCATTGTTGTTATCAGTTCGCTTGTTATTTCCGTTACCATTGTTAAGTCTATTACTATAATTGTTGTTATCTTTATTTTCATTAACGATTTCATCATTATTGTTATCATCACTATTATATCATTATTACTATCATTATTATTATGACGTTACTATTACTATTATTGTTATTACTATTATTATTATCATTACTATTAATATAGTTATTATTCATTACAACTATTATCATTATAATTATCATTATAAATTCATCTACGGCCTTTGATGGAAGGCTTCAACCCATATGTCCCCATCGAACCCATCCAGCCCTAAAACAATAGAAGGAGATCCAACAGCTAAGTCAGTAGAGGAAATGGTGAAACAAAATTTGGGCAAAGAAGATGTTAAAGAATTAGTTAAGAATGATCTTTACCTGGAAGTGATCATGTGTACTGTCAAGAGAACTATCCGGGGTTCGTTGATGTGACAAAGATTTAGGTAGTTGGTAGCATGAAGGACATATGACAAACCCAACGTTTCATCGCTGAAAAATCGACGGGAATGTCCAAGGACCGTGGCCAACCTACTGTGAGGCTGCGGGTTTCCAACACTAAGGGAAACTTGAGACAACAATGACCTTTAATGGCGGTGCCATACTATGCGGCGTCGTTGGATGCGGCCAGGCTATGGGCAAGACTCATTACCTTGATCATCTTACCTGGCGACATCAGCCAGAACTTTATACAACCACAAACTCCCTCTGGTTCAAATACTATCATACTCTTTCGTGTCTAATGACTCATAAGAGAGACTTTATAACCAACAACAAGCCACAACAGCTGCGCTGGACAGTGTGACATCAGCCTAAGATTACTAAGAATACTGGTTGTGAATTATCTGAAGGACTTATGAATAGAAATTTTTCTCATTAATTGATAAAGCTAGGCTGCTCTTCAGAGTGCAAATGCCTGGATTCTCAAACCCGGAATGCTTGAAAATGCAATAAGCCTGTTATTTTTACTTACAATAAGTAGGTAAATGAATAAATCAATCAAATTTTCTGCTGGTCACACTAAAAGAACGCTGAAAACGATGAACTTCTGGTAAAGATTTTATAGTATATACACATCCTGTACTCATATCGATATATATTAACATATATACATCTAATATATACATATATATATCATATACACATACATATATATGTATATATATATATATATATATATATATATATATATATAAAGTATGTAACTATGTATATAGAATTTAGGCATATGTATATGTGCGACTATATACTAAATATGTGTATCTATATATATATTTTATGTTCATACGCATGTGTGAATGTATATAAATGCACACGTCTATATTCACGCAAAATCCTAAAAATTTTCAACCAATTTCCTAAAGTGTGTGTGTATGTGTATTCATTCATTCACTTGGTCTTTGGATCACGTGTTGGACTCGTGATCGACAGCTATTTCCCTCCTAAGAGAGCTCAGAGCTCGTAGGTCCGATCTATGGGTAATGCTATACAGCGCCATGTGTGTGTGTGTGTGTGTGCCCGAGCGCGTGCGTATATGTGTTTGTGTGTGTGTAAATATGTATGTGCATTTTATAACTGAGTTTATTTTATTACCTTTGCAGGTCAAGGTAAATACTTTCTTATGTATATTTGTGTCTGTTTAATATACATTACAATAAATTTCATCCTATGATTATGTGTATCATGTAGTTGTTTTTGGGGTACATGCTTATTCATTTCTGCGTACACACATCCGTAAATATTTGAGGTGCATACATTTTATATACCTACACATCTATATATGTATACATATATATATATATATATATACATATATATATGTATACATATGTATGTATGTATATATATATACATATATATATGTATACATATATATATATATACATATATGTATACATATGTATATATATATATATATATTTATATATATATATATATATACATATATGTATACATATGTATATATATATATATATATATATATATATATATATATATACAAGAAACAGGATTGGCCTTACCAGCCATTTGTGGACGCACAGTGAAATTGTCACATCGCATCAGTTCCGCACGCCCAATGTCCTTCTCCAAAATCGGCATCATCACCATTCTCATCATTATTATCTTCACCCCTCCATGAGATGTGTAGCTGGTCTTCGTCGTATCGACGGACACACACACACACACACACACACACACATATATATATATATATACATATGTATATGCATATATATATATATATATATATACATATATGTATATATATATGTATATATATATATATATATGTATATATATATATATATATATATGTGTGTGTGTGTGTGTGTGTGTGTATGTGTAGGTATATACAATATATATATATATACATATATATATGTATTTATACATGTATACATACATACATACACATATATATATGTGTATATATATATATATATATATATATATATATATATATATA
>NC_134791.1:34289423-34291923 GCF_046742065.1 Oratosquilla oratoria | reverse complement strand
ATGGACGGAATAGATTGTAGTTCCAAGAAGTCATACAATGTATATACAATATATAATATAATATAATATGATATAATGTAACATATAATATAATATATAATATAATATATATATACACACTGCATAAATGGCAGAGATTGGTCCGGTCGTGTGAATCATGGAATGCAATGAAAGAGGCCTTTGTTCAGCAGAGGACTCAAAATGGCTGACTGATTGATTGATTGATCTATAATATGCCACAGTATCTGCAAAAGACAAACAATCTTCTGATAAGATTTTCTGTGTTTCATTGTTTATGCCTTCCAATCAGACTGCTTTTAGACAGCTCTTTGTATTTCCATTAGGACTGTTTGTGCATTGGTGTTTTCGAAAACCTCAGAGACTACTATTTCCATTATCGACTCACAAGGAGATCATATATCATACAGAATTATTCTAGTATCTAACTTGACATTGATGCTCAGGAAATATCACGGAAATTTTGTACGGTAGAAAATGATTTCTCTACTCCCACAGAAAATATATTACATTAAAAATATCTAAGATGGACGCCGCGATATTCAGCGGCTTTACTTTTGAAACAATAAATGCTCGATCCAGTCTTTCTTTGAGATCAGAGGTAACCAGTCATCTATTTCATGGATTATTTGTCTATCTATTCATTTATTTAGTTTATTATTATAATTTTCATCGTTGCTATTATTATTATTATCACTATTATTATTTTATTACAGTTATTATTATTATTGTTATTATTATTGTTACTCTTATTATTATTAATGTTGTTGTTATCATTATTATCATTATTATTATTATCATTATCATCATTACTATCATTATTTACTATCATTATTGGCATTATTTCTATTATTATTATTATCATTATTACTATCATTATTATTATTATTATTATTATTATTATTATTATTATCATTATTATTAATATTATTATTATTATTACTATTATCATTATTGTTATAATTATTATCATTATCATAATTACTGTTTATTTATTTACTAAATTTATCTATTTATCTATTAATATTTCACTTATATTTCTTATAAGCCTGTCTCTTTTTAGCAATACTTTTTTCAGTTTCTTTGTCGAGCCACTTTGGGCGAGCCTGATTTGGGACACACACACACACACACACACACACACATATATATATATATATATATATATATATATATATATATATATAATGTATGTATATATCTGAATAGAATCGCCAATGATAACGATGTCAATCACATAATTTTCGACAGTTGTCCCCGGACTCGAACCCAGGATTTGTACGTCAGCAAGTCTATGCTTCTACCAACCACGCTACTGAGGCTATAAAATTCTTCAACCTCGGGGTTAATCTACACCTGCAGGATTTGAGTCGACTGCTAACTGCTCAATTTTACGAAGAACCAGCCCACCTATAGGTAGTGGTGAAGCAGGTACGTATCCTTGATGGACTTTCGTCGTTGTAATACCTGAATAGAATCGCCAATGACGACGATGTCAATCACATAATTTCCGACAGTTATCCCAGGACTCGAACCCAGGACTTGTACGTTAGCAAGTCTATGCTTTTACCAACCACATCGTCGTCATTGGCGATTCTATTACAACGACGAAAGTTCATCAAGGATACATACCTGCTTCACCACTACCTATGTGTCGGCTGGTTCTTCATAAAATTGAGATGAGGACGGCAGTTAGCAGTCGACTCAAATCCTGCGGGTGTAGATTAACTCCGAGGTTGAAGAATTTTATAGCCTCAGTGGAGTGGTTGGTAGAACCATAGACTTGCTAACGTAGAAGTCCTGGGTTCGAGTCCTGGGACAACTGTCGGAAATTATGTGATATATATATATATATATATATATATATATATATATATATATATATATATATATATACATATATATATATATATATATATATATATATACTTTTACCCGACCCAGTTATGGACATAGAGGTCTCCTGTTGGTATTTATGCTTTATCAATTTAACTCATTGTATTTCACGGCGTTGAGGAATTTATCTTTATTTTTGTGTTTTGGTTTCTGAGTTTTCTTTCCTTCCAATAGCAGTTTTTTTTTTCTTTCGTTATTTTTTTCACCCCGCAGCATAAAATAATCCTTTCGCCCTTTTTTCATTCTATTTCACCTTTGAGTGAATTTCATGTCATTTCTCTCAGGTCCAATCTTTTGTTTCGTTAAATCGTTGGTAAACATTAAATTTTCATCTTCTTTTAAATTCCGACCTTTAATCATCCTTGAAGAGTTTGTCAACGCTAATCACGTCTTTAAAAATTAGTGTCGTCTTTTATTTATTTTTATTTTTGTTCTTTTTTCAATTCCTTGTGTCACGCTTTTACCTTTCGCTTTCTCCTCACTTAATAATCTCTTCATTATTCAGGTGAACTGTTTTGACAATTACAAAGTCTTTCATAATAATCTTATGAGCACATTCTTAAATTAAGAAAAAGAGAATTATCTA
>NC_134791.1:34281923-34284423 GCF_046742065.1 Oratosquilla oratoria | reverse complement strand
CAAAGGGGACATTCCTAAAAAAAAAAAAAAAAAAAAAAAAAAAAAAAAAAAAAAAAAAAAAAAAAAAAAAAAAAAAAAATAAGGCATAAGAGAGTCTAGGATTTTTCCAACCAGTACCCTAAGGTTTGGGTCTTTTAATGTGCGTGGATGTGGTACAGATGAGAGTAAAAGGGAAGAGATAGGCAGTATGTTTTTGTGAAGAAAGATGGATGTTTTGGCATCGAGTGAAACTAAGTTGAAAGGGAGGGGCGAGTGTGACTTTGGGAGTGTAGTTGGGAGATTCTCAGGAGTGAAGATAGGACGAGGGAGAGAAGGGGTGGCTATACTAGTGAGTGAAGAGATAGGCAAGCGTGTAGCGTGTGATACCATAATATTAATAATAACATATGCGAGTATATTCATTTACTGATATGCACAAGCATACATACATGTATACATTTAAAGATGTACATACGCATATATTTTAAGATATACACACATATATGGGTACATATATACGAGGGCATTTCTTCCCTCATAAAGAGGGGGTGGGGTGGCCGAAAGAAAACATACATTCACCCAACACCCATTCATCACTCCATATCATCTTTGCACCTCATGGATGAAGAATCATCCATGGTTCCTTCCACACAACTCCTCTTTCAGAATCAAGTCATACGCCTTCTCCAGATCTATGAGCACGCAGCACAGCGCTCCCTGGCCTTCTTTGTATTTCTCCATCAGAATTCTCAAAACAAATATCGCATCTGTAGTATTCCTACTTGGCATGAAGCTAAGGTTCTCTTTGTACGTCGGAACTGTTTTCCTTGGTTGAGCTTGATTGTCCTGTCGTGTTACGTATTCTTTCCAGATTGGTCCTTCCCTCCAGGCATTTGGTACAATTTTCTTTTTTCTTTATTTCTTTTTTAACTTCTCATGTACTTTGCCGTATGCTTTCTATCTGGCTTTTGCTCTTTATTTTGCCTTGCGTCACATCTTTTTGTAATCTTGTTTGTGTTCTTTATTTCTCTGGGTATTCCACATCTTCTTTGCCTGTCTCTCCTTTCTTATATATAACTATATCTCTGAGCTTCATCAACAAGTCTCTTTGTCTTTTCTTCTTCCTCGTTGTGTTGTTTGTCCACTGAGTTCCACGTGTGTGACATCATTCAACATCGAACTCTTTTATTCTTTGAATTTCAGGTAACAATCTTTCTTCATCAACCGCTAACATCCGATTCCTGGATTACACTACATTCTCTTCTCTCCTTCATTTTCATTCTACATACAACAATTTGATGTTGTCTGTCTATGATTTCTAGTATGAACATCTTATACAATACAATGTCCCTCTGGTATTTTCTAAATGAGAAATAACTAACCTGTGTGGCTCATCCATTCTTGTGCCCCACTCTGTTTTTTTTTTTTTTAAGTAACTTCTTTGCTACAGTTATTTGTATCCTCTTAAAGAACGCAGTCACCATCTGTCTTTCTCAGTTTTCTTTCTTTGTTCCACACTTCCCTATCATCACTTCAGTGTTTTTCACAAATATGTCTATCAAAGACTTCTCCAATTACCACTCCTTATATCACTGTCTATCACCCTATCACTCATTCTCCGGCGAGTTTATCCCCCGTTACCTCACGAGCCTCACTCCCAGAAATCTTCCTTCTCCAAATGTCACACTCCACTTGCTACGCATATGCAAAAGCGATATCTCTCAACTCTCCTTCACTCCTTCAATCTCCAATTTCACTGTCATCACACTGTCAGCCATTCTCCTCTTCTCCATTACTCTCCGGCGACATCGTTATAACACCGACAGACACAGACGCCATTTCTGTTTCCATAATTTCAATGGTAAATCAACTGAGGCACGTCCTTCGATATTCCACGCTTTATTCCTATTACATCTGGTCTCCAATACACATGATATGTCCATCTTCCTCTTCTGTATCTTGTCTGTCAGCTTCCTTCCTTCGCCAGACATGGAACATGCGTGTAGGGAAAACATCTTTATCTCCAACTTCCTGACCCTTCTCACTTCTTTCCTCCTCCTCTTCTTCTTCTCGGTCGTATCTAGTATTCTGCCAGCAATTACCAACATTTCTGTCCTTTGGGACGATGTCGCAACGAAGAGGGGAAGGAGAAATTCGAGGAAAGGGAGTAGAGGGTAAGTGTTCAGCACTATCTTTATAATACTCCTTTGCCAAACTTACATTTCTTCTGGATTCATGTTGGGCAAAATAGCAGTTGTTAGTGACTGGGGCATGACCGACCCGATTTATATATATATATATATATACATACATACATACATACATACATACATATATATATATATATATATATATATATATATATATATATATACATATAAAGGCATGATAAACCACTGGAGAAAAGATCTTTCGTGTGTTACATCTTCAGACAAAGTGTTGTTTGTTTGTCTGAAGATGTAATACACCAAAGATCTTACCGTCTATGGTTTTCTCCAGTTGTTTTTCTTGCATGCATACA
>NC_134791.1:34211923-34276923 GCF_046742065.1 Oratosquilla oratoria | reverse complement strand
TAAAATCCACGGTAGACTATGCACATGGGTCAATATAATTGCCAACAAGATAGAAATAAACAAATCACTGGAAAGATTAAACGAAGTTTATTTTCTTCGCCCAACGAAAGGAGAACTCAAATAGAATGTGTGCATTGGTAAGTAAACAAACCGTGAGAGATTATATATCTAATCATTGATATTACTTTTATTTTTTCTATTCCTCCATGACCTTTCACAACTCTCTCATACATACCGCCTACACACTTTTTCCGGTATAAAGGAATTTGTTGGAAATAACCAGCGCTTCTATCCTCGGAAGTAATATGGCACCGAAGAAGCGGAGGCATTTAAGAGGTAGACGAGAAATTTAAGGAAAGTTGGAAGTAGCAGAACGAAGAACAGCAAAGGTTGAAATTCTCACTTTTTTAAACTAATGATTAGTGGATTTGGGGCTTGTTACTACAGTAAAGTTTAGGAACTAAAATAACATTCCAGCCCCGCACCCTACTACTCTTTTTTTTTGTTATCCTCTCCAGTAAGTCCGCATAAAACTGCGATTTCTGGCTTCTAAATGTCTAAGGATAGAATTATATATATATACATATATATATATATATATATATATATATATATTATATATATATATGTATACACACACACACACACATATACATATATATATATATATACATATATATATATATATGCATATATACACACACACACATATATGTATGCATATAACTCAATCATGACGGAATCAAGCTTTCCATCGGTCATACCTAGTGACCACCATTGACACAGAAAAATATATATAAATGATGCAGAAGCTAGCAAAATATAAAAATATATTGCAACTGATAAATACAATTTAAGGTTTCAACTACAGAATGTTTTCAGAAAAGCCACTTGTATATCTGTAATAGCCAACCAGAGAAAATATCTTTTTAAATGTGCACATTTAGGGCTACAACTTACAAAATAAGAGGAAATATTTGAAAAGAAATGTGGATATCTCAAAATATACATATCAAAACTATATATATATATATATATATATATACATATATGTATATATATATATACATATATACACACACACACACACACACATATATATATATATATATATATATATATATATGTATACCTATATGTATGTATATATATATATATGTATACATATATATATGTATGTATATATATATATATATATATACATATGTATATATATATACATATATATATATATATATATATATATACATATATGTGTGTGTGTGTGTGTGTGTGTGTGTGTGTGTGTGTGTGTTTGTGTGTGTATGCGTTTCTGTTTAAGTAAAGGAACACCATAATAATCAATCTAGTTCAAAGTGGTTCGATAAAAAAAATAGAATAATATTGCAAAAAAGAACCAAACACCTACTCACACAAACACACACACATACACACCGTAATGATATAGGTATATGCATAAATGCACACAGAAGTACACAGATATATACATACAGACACATTCATACAAATATATACATTCCCATTCGCACGAAACCCATCCACATGGCTGTACAAAAATACGCACACACACACACACACAAACACGCACACACACACAAAGAAATGCGGAGGCACTTGTGAATACAAACCAAGTACATGAAAATAAATAACACACACACATGTACACAGAAAGAATGTTGCCTCTTTCTAACCTGCTCCCCATAGACTTGTTGTGTAGTCTCCCCACCGGAGTATTGAGGTGTTCTTACAAACACAATCGCCAATGGGGTCCCGGTTCTAACCTGATAGTCCTCAAAAGTTTATTCCTGCAAATAAGACGAAGTGTGGGCAGGTTGCAAACAACGTCTGCAGGGAAGAAGCCGAAGGAATTCCAAAGCAGGAATGGCATTACTCGCGACGCCATGCAACAGCTTCTACGCTTGTTTCAACTCCTTTTTTTAATATTCTATTTTCATTTGTTTCCCTTTTTTATTACTGCATTTGTTTCAGTTCGTTTCGTTTTTTAAGATTTTTTTTCGTTTACGTTTTTCACTGCACTTCTTTCAACTCCTTTGTTAACATTTTATTATATTTTTTATATTTTCATTCTATTTTCTATTATATATCTATTTATTTATCTATCTATTAACTTTTACTTTTTATTCTTATTTTTATGTGTGTTGCAGTTTTTTGATCTCCTCTTTTCCCCCTTTTATTTTTATTCTTTATTTTTCTTTACCATTTATTCTTATTTTTTATATGATGTAGTTGTATCAGCTCAATTTTTTCCTGTTTCATCCTTTTGTGAATCTTTCTTTGTTATCGTGATGCTCTTTATCTTCTTTCTTGTCGAAGGTTTATAGCGCCATCTCTATTCGCTCGTTTTCGTTTTATCTATTGGTCAAATTGCACAGGATGTCTTGATTTGTTCCCTTTTCTTTTCGTTTATATTTTGCTTTATTTTTGTGTTTTCCATAAAAGCCATTTCCCACAAAGCGAGGTGGTTTGGTATGAGGGAAGAAACATCCTCACCTCACACCCGTCCCTCTCACCCCTCACCCCTAAAATCTTTAAAACATTGCCTCCTATCTAATCACCCTATCACTCTATTAACCCATCACTTCCCTATCAAAACCTCCAACTCACCCTCGACCGAAACAGGTCGCTGAAATACATGCATTCTTCTCAAACACTCTGTCACCCACGCACGTTACCACTTGATCGACATCCTAACCACGAAGTCTTATGCCTTCTTCATTCTCCCCATCCGCCTCCTATATCTATGCCCCAAAACATGAGGATTACGATACAGTATAGTATATTTTCATATACTCCGGGAACATTATAATGCATGTATGACTATAAATAATACTTATCCTCTAAGCATATAAACTGAGCAGAATTATGATAAAGCTGCTGACTCAACAATACCTGTGTCCAATACCTTAAGAAGACAAACGAGAGTTCCAGAGAGCAACATGTTAAGAACCATTATTTTTTTTATAATATAATTACTTAATAAGCTCATTATATAGTGTCGATATTAAATATTATATTAATTATATAACATAATTACCCAATTAGGTCACCACAGAATTTCATTTATATCCTGGGGTAGACAACAAGCTCTTCTTTTCTTTTCTTTGATCTATTCGTTTGCCTCCCTCCCGGCTCGTTCCCTCTTGTGCATCGTCCGCGAATTTCCGCTTCTGTTCATCATCATGAGCTCGTCGAACGATAACCGGTGGGTATCCTATTTTCTGAAATTTTGTAGGTTTCGTAAATTGTCGAAAAAATTTCTGACTGCTGTTATGTTTAGTTATATTGTCTTGTGATTCATCACGGTCTCGGATCACGCGTTGGACTCGCGATCGACAGCCATTAACCTCCCGGACGAGAGCCCAGAGTTCGTATGACCGATCTATGAGTAATACTCTGATATTACACGAGTGTGAATGTGTGTGTGTGTGTGTTTGTGTGTGTGTGTGTGTGTGTGTGTGTATGCGTGTGTGTGTGTATTTTCAAAACTACAGTGACGAACTGTTCATGTAACTTAAGAAATGTGTCTATCAACTGAAAGAATAAATTCTTTTTAAATATAATGAATTTGTCATTTGTTTCTATGGGTCTAATCAAAGCAGTTGTGTTAACTCTTAGCCTATAATGTGTTCATTTAGTCTGAAGAAAATCCTCTTTAATTTAAAAAAAAAAAAAAAAAAAAAAAAAAAAAAAAAAAATCTTTCAGCGTGACTTTTTAATATGGTCTTTTAACAATGACCCCCTTCCACCTCCATAAAAAATTATTTTAACTTGATTTTAACTTTTAAACCATAAATTTCTAATTTAATCTAAACGAAAAAACTTCTTTCATTTTGACGAAGAATGCATGTAAATAAAGTGTGAAAAAATGATCACGAGGTTCTTATATCAATGCACTCCCTACATCTCGTCAAAAAAGAAGAAGAAGAAGAAGAAGAAGAAGAAGAAGAAAAAGAAGAAGAAAGCCAAGGTCTTTGCCGTCGTTCCTCGTTCATTTCACACTTTATAACCTCTTTTCTTTTTTCTCTGTAAAATTTTCTAAAAATCTCACCCACTTCATTGTTCTCCCACATCCCCACTTTCATACCTTTTTGTGCCCTAAGCTTTTTGTCTTTATCCCCATTCGCTCACGCCTCTTCGAGATATCTTTTTCTAAACCAAGACTTTCTCCTTGAGAGATTAAAATATATTAAAGTTCGGACACACGTATATATACACACATGTAAACACTCACATACACACCAAGACTCTTTTTAAAAGGTTATATTTTTAAGTTAGTACACGTATACTGTATATATAAATACATGTACACACATGCATACATACTCATGAAAGCACCAGGAGTTTATCCTCAACGGATTGAAATAGTTTGAAGTTAGTGCACATGTATACATACATACATACATACATACATACATATACAAACATTTACATACATACTTACACACACTCACATATACATATATACATGCATACGTACGTACATGCTTACATTACATAACAGGAATTTTTCCTTAATGAATTAAAATCTTTTGAAGTCAGTATACATACGCACATCACAACATTTCCTTCCCATTCCTTCCCTGTTCCCTTCAAGTACTTCACCCATTCCCTTCATTTCCAGGAGTAGTTCCAGGATCTCTAACCCTAAACGCAGACCGAGACGGAGGCGATACAGACGACACAGCACAGAGCAAAGGCGGACTTCCTTTTGCTGAATTGAAATACAATTAGTTTGAATTTCTCTCTCGCTTGAAATGTTGAGGTAGTACATCTAGAAGCATTTCAAATGTGAGTGAAGTTCAAACTGTACTTCAGTTCATCAACAAGAAGTCTGTCTTTACTCTGTGCTGGGTCGTCCGTGTATCAATTTGTGCTTAGGTTTAGAGTCGTTGAACACTCCGGATTGTGAGTTCCCGCCCATGCGCATGCGCTTACGTTAGCGGCTTCTGTAGTGTCCTGACACTGTCCTCCATCTCTATCGTTCTGCATCCACTAATCTCATCTTCGGTTTCGTTTGATTTGTTTACATATTGGGTTATCTACCCTTCCAGTTTTTCTTCACACCATTTTTTTTTATTTCCATTTTTATCAGATTCTTTCTGCACGCCATTTTTTTTTTCTTCTTTCTTTCGTTTTTCATATATTCTTTCTCTATTGCAACACGATTTGGTTCTTGTTTTTCTTTTCTTCAATTCTTGCATTGAATTTTTTCTTTCCTCTATTTTCTTTATATTTCGTCAATTTTTGGTTTTGGCTGTCTTCTACAACTACAAAAACATTTAATTTCTGAAGTATTCGTACATTTCCTGCCTGTTTTATTTATCCAGTTTTATATCTACATTTTCCTTTACAAGTGTTTTCATAATCTAACCTTATTTTTTCTCTAATTCATACTGTTTTGATATGTGACTCGTTAGCAGTAGTTTTTGTTTATGTTAGATGTGCGTTTTTTTTTTTTTATTATTTGTTCTTCAATTTGCTTTCTTTCCCTTTTCTTTTTCTTATTTCTCCCTCCGTCTTTTCTCTTTACCCTCTCTTTTTCCTCTTTCTCCAGTGTCCTGACATTTCTTTTCTTATCTTATCCATTTCTTCAACCCTCTTTCCTATTTCAACGTTTTCACAAACAGTTGTCCATCCGGGTCTTTTGTCAATTTCTTTCGGTTAAAAAAAAAAAAAAAAAAAAAAAAAAAAAGATGAAGAAGAAGAAGAAGAGGAAGAAGAAGAAGGAGGAAGAAGAAGAAGAAGAAGGAGAAGAAAAAGCTATGTTCTGTGATGTTTTCAAAAGTTTGATGCCGAATCATGTGATTCAAATAATGCTCATCTCGTCCTTCTTCCCCATCCCTACCTTATCTATTATCCTCAAAGTCTTTCTCATGGTTAGATTTTCTATTTACCTGTATACACGTATTCATTTATTGGTATATCTACCTACTTACTGTATTTGATAATGAATGAATGAAAAAATCATATATCTATCTATTTATATATCTATAAATATAGTTATGTATTCATCCATTTATATCATAACTTGCCCTTATTCATTCTCTGTTTACTTGGTAATCTATTAATCTATTTATTTACCTATTATATTTCAACGTAATTATTTATCTATTCATTTATCTGTTCCTTTATTTGCTTATTTGCCTGCATGTTCATTTATTTATATGTTCTCTTATCTATTTTCATTTTGATTTATAACAGGAAATAATTATATATCTATCTAGTTTCAGTCTATAGTGGGCCAGGTTTGTGTGTAACTTGTTTCAGTGCCATTAATCAGAGGCCGGTAGCTATTGGAGTATGGGGCGCTGTTGATTCTTTGGATAATTATCCAAAGAATCAACAGCGCCCCATACGCTGTTGATTCTTTGGATAATTATCCAAAGAATCAACAGCGCCCCATACTCCAATAGCTACCGGCCTCTGATTAATGGCACTGAAACAAGTTACACACAAACCTGGCCCACTATAGACTGAAACTAGATAAATATATAATTATTTCCTGTTATGAATCAAAATTAAAATAGATAAGAGAACACTCAATGGGTTGGTCTTTATCTCCAATTTCTCTTTTTCTTTTGTTCTCCTCTCAATTTTATTTTTATTCTCGATTGATTTGGTGTTGAAGTCTTGTAGTGAGGTAATATTTTCCCAACAGCCTTTCCTATAGAATTATTTATTTATTATAATTCATTATTATTCATTATTTCTATAACTTCCGTCTTGGTTATCATTTATTGTTGATTATTCATTGTCTATTTTTATAAATCTGAAATCTGTCTATCTTTCGTTTTTTTTCCTTCTAAAAAAAAGTAATTTCATAATGGCATATTCAATTTACTGATTTATTTATTGATCAGAATTTATTATTACTTATCATTTATATAACTTCTTATTTCTTAATTATCATTTACTGTTGATTATTCATCATCTGTCATTATAAATGTACACATTCATTTATCTATCCCTTTCTCTTCTTCTCTCTCTCTCTTCCTTCTCTTTTCGTCTTCTATCCACCTTATTATTTGTCATTTTAGAACTTATTTCTTAATTATCATTTATTGTTGATTACTTATTACCTATCATTATAAATCTGCATATTCATTCATCTATCCCTTGCTCTTTTTCTCTCTCTTTTTTACTTCTCTTTTCGCCTTTTATCCACCTTTTCTCTCTCCTTTTGCCCTCCCTTCTCTCACGTCGCCTTTCATTTCTTAATTATTATTTATCGTTGATTACTTATTACCTATAATTATAAATCTGCATCTTCATTCATCTATCCTTTGCTCCTTTTCTCTCTCTTTTTTACTTCTCTTTTCGCCTTCCATCCACCTTTTCTGTCTCCTTTTCCTCTCCCTTCTCTCTCGTCGCTTTTATTTCTTAATTATTATTTATCATTGATTACTTATTAGCTATCATTATAAATCTGCATATTCCTTCATCTATCCCTTGCTCTTTTTCCCTCTCTTTTTTACTTCTCTTTTCGCCTTTTGTCCACCTTTTCTGTCTCATTTTGCTCTCCCTTCTCTCTCGTCGCCTTTTATTTCTTAATTATTATTCATCTTTGATTATTTATTACCTATCATTATAAATCTACATCTTCATTTATCTATCCCTTGCTCTTTTTCTCTTTCTTTTACTTCTCTTTTCGCCTTTTATCTACCTTATTACTTGTCATTT
This sequence comes from Oratosquilla oratoria, assembly GCF_046742065.1. NCBI lineage: Eukaryota > Metazoa > Arthropoda > Malacostraca > Stomatopoda > Squillidae > Oratosquilla > Oratosquilla oratoria. Next base: position 34,269,222 of record NC_134791.1, on the reverse strand, counting down.
TTAGAACTTTTTATTTCATAATTATTATTTATCTTGATTACTTATTACCAATCATTATAAATCTGTATCTTCATTTATCTATCCCTTGCTCTTTTTCTCTCTCTTTTCTCTTTTCGCCTTCTATCCACCTTTTCTGTCTCCTTTTGCCCTCCCTTCTCTCTCGTCGCCCTTTACTTCTTAATTATTATTTATCGTTGATTACTTATTACCTATCATTATAAATCTGCATATTCCTTCATCTATCCCTTGCTCTTTTTCCCTCTCTTTTTTACTTCTCTTTTCGCCTTTTGTCCACCTTTTCTGTCTCATTTTGCTCTCCCTTCTCTCTCGTCGCCTTTTATTTCTTAATTATTATTCATCTTTGATTATTTATTACCTATCATTATAAATCTACATCTTCATTTATCTATCCCTTGCTCTTTTTCTCTTTCTTTTACTTCTCTTTTCGCCTTTTATCTACCTTATTACTTGTCATTTTTAGAACTTTTTATTTCATAATTATTATTTATCTTGATTACTTATTACCAATCATTATAAATCTGCATCTTCATTTATCTATCCCTTGCTCTTTTTCTCTCTCTTTTCTCTTTTCGCCTTCTATCCACCTTTTCTGTCTCCTTTTGTCCTCCCTTCTCTCTCGTCGCCCTTTACTTCTTAATTATTATTTATCGTTGATTACTTATTACCTATCAATATAAATCTGCATATTCCTTCATCTATCCCTTGCTCTTTTTCCCTCTCTTTTTTACTTGTCTTTTCGCCTTTATTCCACCTTTTCTGTCTCCTTTTGCCCTCCCTTCTCTCTCGTCGCCTTTTATTTCTTAATTATTATTTATCGTTGATTACTTATTACCTATCATTATAAACCTGTATCTTCATTTATCTATCCTTTGCTCTTTTTGTCTCTCTTTTAATTCTCTTTTCGCCTTCTATCCACCTTTTCTGTCGCCTTTTGCCCTCCCTTCTCTCTCCTCGCCTTTTATTTATTATTCTTTTCTCCTTTGGTTCCTTGCAGTTCTCTCCTCTCTTTTCATTCCCTTTTCCCTCTTTCTCTTCCCCTCTTCCCCTTGAAACATTCAACATTTCATTTTCCTTTCCCAAATTCGCGTTTCTTGGTTTCTCTTGTTTTGTCAAATTCTTAGTCCCATTGTTTCAGCAGGCAGAGGCTTTGCTTATGGCTTTCTGAATCGTGTGGACTTCATGTCTCTATTTCTTTCATGGTCTGTTGAGATTTGTTCCTCCCAATCCAATAACAATACGTTTAGTCTCTTTCCCTCTTACCAGATTTCTGAGCAGACTTTTCATTTTAACAGCATAGGCGAAGAATCTTATCATTCAAAAAATGTATATACGTCAAGATTACACATTATTCATTGTTTTTTATTCATTATTCATTTGTTTATCTATCCTTTACTCTTCTTCTCTCTCTTTGCTTCTCTTTTCGCCTTCTAACCGTATTACATGTTAGTTTTTATTTATCAAAATTTATTTATATTTTTAGTATTGTTCTATGTGTCTAAACCTTTCAATTTCAAGGTTATAGGAATCAAGGAAATCAACCTGCCTTCCGAGTACTATGTACCAGGTTGTAAAACTTAATTCCACAAGATTCAGAGCTTATACTGTGTGGAAACAAATCCCCTTCATAATGTGAAAATCAAAAGCTTTTGTTAAGAAAAAAAAAAAAAAAAGTTGGGGGGCCCCAAACTGTACATATCTAAACGTATATTCTGCGAGGAGCTTTATCTTACAGAGTTGTAGTACCCATCAAGCTACTCCATGAGGTAAGTTACATTTGCATCTTCAAACGTTGGTATTTCATAAGAGCCTTTCCTGTAACGCTATTTCAGGTTCTTGAAAGGACGAGAAACAAAGAGAGAGAGAGAGAGAGAGAGAGAGAGAGAGAGAGAGAGAGAGAGAGTGAGAGAGAAGAGAGGGAGAGAGAGAGAGAGAATATTCCCACGTATGTGTTGAGAGCATTGTAACTATTAGTTGTAGACACTTTCCTCCAGCTGTTACTGTGTTAACAGATCTTTACTATTTGTTTTCATTACAATACTGAGATTACATCCTATCTACTCTAATTATGTACAGTCACGGGCAAAAGGTTTGACCCACGGTATAATTCTCACAACTTTAATATGATTTTTTTTTTTGTCGAATGCATGATATATTTTCTTATGTAGTATTTAGCTTACATTGAGGTAATTTTCTTGAATAAATAAAAAAAAATGTCAGGCAATGAATTTGAATCTGTTGTCATGAAAAAATCTGAATGAGTAAAAATTTTTGCCTGTTGCTGTACAAATATCATCTTCTGGCCTAATGATTCATAAATTTGTTCTGAAAATACAATCAGCAGAAACGTTCCATCTGACTTAAGAGAGTGTACAACAAATCTCAAAAGGAACATTATTCTTCCAGTTAGTGATTCTATAAAATAAAAAAAAGGAATAAATCAAATGACCGAATGCATAATAAAAGTATGGCAAATGATCTAATACCCAGTAAAATAAATAAATTAATAGATAAATAGATAAATAAATAAAAAGGGGGGTCATTGTATAAAGAGTACATCTAGCAAAATAAATGTATGTATTATTTGTCTGCTGTAACTATGTTTCTGTAAATACTTAACATTACTTCATAGTTATTAAAAAAACAAGCCGGTTATTTCTGTTACCTCTAGTATGAAATATACAAAGAATGCTTTGAAAAAGTATAAACTCGGGAACATCTAATTTTGTTGTCAGTAGATCCATTTACTTGTCAAAAAAAGATTTCATGATCGATGATGATACGTAATAATGTTGTTTGGTGTGTTAATATCAATGACTAAGATTCTGAAATGAAAATAAGGGCCATCATGATATTTTTTGGTCAATAACAAGACAAGACACGTAGAATAAATAAACAAATAGATAAATAAACTCTATATCTATCCTCTACTCTATATGATATATTATAATATACTATACATAATATTCTATATACATTCTATATAATAGATAAAAACTACAAACAAATAAATTAAGTAAAATAACCGCACGGTAGATACCACAACACTGTCTACGTGCTTATTAAAGTTTAATAATTCGAATTGTAGTACATTCCTCCCCTCAACGCGAAGTCATTTTCTACGCAGTACTTGCACGGTTGGATAAGTTATATCATTCTTTATTGTCGTAATTATGTTAGATGTGGGACACTCGCCCTTGTAACGATCTAACCTCAAATCTAGATGTCTGCAAGAATGTCACGTGAGTGGCTCTCATATCAGTAATTGTAAGCAGGCGATACCTATTTCAGATGTCGTGAAGACCATCTAATCGACCTGTTATCCTCTCCTATGCAGCCTTATCATGTCGATTGTTATTGGATTACAAGATCAGGCATCTTTATGATAGAGGAACATGCAGGTCGACCTATTCTTGGCGTGGGCAGCTGGTCCGTCGTTATGCGCGTCTTATGGTGTTGTGTTTATTGGTTGTCTTCTGATGTTCGATTGGTGTAAGGAATGTCACTTGATAATGATAATGTACAGAATGGGTTTCCTTCGCTCATCATCATAAAAGAGAGAGTGAGAGAGAGAGAGAGAGAGAGAGATAGAGAGAGAGAGAAGTCTTTAACATCTAAAGATCTTCAGAACACTTCTCAATTAACAGGAAGTTCCGTGTAAATGATAATTCATATTGTCATATCTACTTACTTTCTTATAGAAATAAATGAACAAATAAATAAATGAATAATATCACTTGACAATGATCATGCAGAGTATGGGTTTCATTTGCTCACAAAAAAAAAAAATAAAATAAAATAAAAAAAATAATAAAAAAACATTAACGCCAAAAGACCTCCAGAACGTGTCTCAATAAAGAGAAAGTTAATTTTTCCTTACTCTCTTATAAAAATATATAAATAAATGAGGTAAATAAATGACCTCTTGTAATGAGAACTGTGAGAGTATGATAAAAATGTCTGTTTTGGTATATTTGACATTGAAGTCATAGCTTCCCATATATATACACATCATCGCTATTTGACGTTATTTAAGCAACGAAAAACCATTACATCAATACAGAAACACACACACATACACACACAAAGAGTGTGTGTGAGAGAGAGAGAGAGAGAGAGAGAGAGAGAGAGAGAGAGAGAGAGAGAGAGAGAGAGAGAGAGAGAGAGAGAACTTGGCACGTCATTCCGACCCCCAAAAATCCAGAAATGAATAACAAATACTTCCAAATGCAAAGCCGGTGAAGAAATTCACCTAAATTCACCACCGCCGTGACCTTACCCAAACACTCCTTATTTTCCTTCCACCGCGGTTGTGGCCGCTTCAAAGAACGTCCACAAACTGGCGACAGGGCCCATTCCCTGCGGCGCCAGGTTCTCCCAACAAGCCTCCCCCCCCTCACGTGTTCCCAAATGCCAAGGGGTCCTGCTCACAATGCATTTAATGAAACTATGGTGACCTGAGCGTGTGTTTGTCGTGTTCCGGGGCCCGGCTCCCGGCCCCCGGCTCCCCCGGCCCACTGCCTGTACGAAGCAGAACCCACATGTTCGTTCCCTACCATATTAATGGAGTTGCTCGTCCCTGACATAGGTGTGACATGGAAAACAGGTGATGTAATTAAGGAGTGAAACAAAACTAACAAGCATGTTTTTAATTAGTTATTTTTTTATGTCTAAAACCTGAGTGTTTTGACGAAGGTGTACAATTTGAGAGTTCTCTTTCGAAAAAATAATGTACAAAAGTGTAAAATTCGAAACTTTCCACACCTATATTACTTCACAAAGGTATAGAATAACAGACGATGTAACTGAGAGATAAACCAATAGTTACAAATATTTTCAAATATCAATTTTTATATGACATAAATCAGTAGTTCCTTGAAAACACTTTCATTAGCTTAAATACACGAGATTGATATGTGATTAGTGCTCTGGTGGCGCAATCTGATGCACGCTGGTCTCACATCGCTAAGTCGTGAGTTCGAATCCCCCACTTCTCTCCGATTCCCAGCAGTGACTGTGATCTGCCAAGCGGATAGGGCATAGGTAACGGTTCGGCCGCAACTACGCACCTCCTGGCGTAGAAACCTTACCTGGCATGTGATTGTAAATAAAGATCTAAATGCGAGCATCCACAAAAGTACAATGTCATATATAAAGCAATTACAATCACTGATAACCCAGTCGCTACTGAGACTATCCCTGGGAATGAATATCCAGTTCGAGGACTTAAAAATCCTATCGAGCGTTAGGAGATCTTTTCCCATTGAAAACGAGACAATGAACACCGACATAAGCCACCCGCCAACCAATAGGACATCAGGGAACTCTGGCATCGCCAAACAATAACAACCTGCCAAAATCCCCCACCGGAGCATATAATCCCCACTCAACAGATTAGCCTTTAGATTCTTGCCTGCCACTAAGGAACCACCAAGAGGTGTGAAAACGCGTTCTGTCTATTCACAAATTATGTCTGCTACTCCACAGCATGACACACGTAGAAATATTAAAGGTCACTGCCTACAGAAGGCAAGATTACTCTAAGAAATAGAGAGAGAAAAAAAAAACAAGCTTTTGTCATAACAAACTTGTCATTCACTTTAATGATATATATATATATATATATATATATATATATATATATATATATATATATATATATATATATATATATATATATATATATATATATATCGTGACATCATGACAGGTGTATGACTGGTAAGAATGGAAAGACACGATTGGGAACAAGGGACTTTATTCCTGACCGGTTTCGCCTTTGAGGCTTCTTCAGAGGTAATATTTACAGAGAATGAAATCATTGGTATTTATAGGGCAGTTGCTGTGGTTCATGAGGGACGCGGGGTGGGATTCCGTATGCTGCTTGGCTTGGTGGTCATGTGGGGTCAGGTGTGAGGCGGGTGGAGGTATTTGCTTGCTTGTTTTGTGTGAGCAATTGTCTCATGGCGTATTTGGCGGCATGTTTTGCAATCTTGATATATCCTTTCTGTTGCTGATGCAATCGTTGGTGTTTATGTATATTGCTTCTAATGTTTTTCTTTGTGGTTTGTTTAGGTTTTCATGTAAAATATTAGCTTGGTTCCATTGAGGTAAATGTTGTTTTCATCTATGTGGTTTACCCAGGCGTTTGTTGTGCGGTGGTGACGGACATCAGCTTTGTGTTCACGTAGACGTTTCTTTAATCCCTTGTACGTTTCACCATAGTAGGCAAGGTTGCATCCCGAGCAGGGGATTTTGTATAGGATACTGTCGGGTTGAGTGGGATTTTGTCTGTTATTTGTGAAGTCGCATATTTGTTGTCCTTTGTCTGATATTACTGTGATGCCTATGGGTTTTAATTTTTTGGTTAGGAGGTGAGTTAGGTCCGATGATGGTGCTATGAGGAGGATATTTTCATTTTTGGTTTGTGGTTCTGAGATACTTCTTTACTTGATTTCTTTAGCTTTCTGTAGGGCTCGGGCGATGATTCCTGTTGGGAAGTGAAGTGTTTTGAATGTAGTGGTGATGTGGTCTATTTCGTTTTGAAAGTATTTTGGGCTGCATATTCTTAGTGCTCTTAGGAAGAATTATATTAGTATACCACTTTTACTTCCGTCGCTGTGGGCACTGAAGTAGTGTATGTAGTCGTTTTTGTTTGTGGGTTTTCTGTAAACTTTGAATTTTGCTGTATTATTGTTCCTGATGATTAAAGTGTCAAGGTATGGGAGAGAGTCCTGGTTTTCTTGTTCGACTGTTAATTGTATTTTCTGGAGTGATTTCTTTAAATTGTGTAGAAGGATGTCAGTGTTTATGTCTTTTGGTATGATGAGAAGGTAGTCATCTACACACCTGAGCCAGGTGCTGCCATTGTGAAGGAACTGTTTGTAGTTGTTTTGCTCTAGAATTTCCATTGCTACGCAGGCGGCTATAGCACTGAGGGGCGATCCCATTGGTAGGTCGTCGTGTTGTCCCAACAGGAATCATTGCCCAAGCCCTACACAAAGCTAAGGAAATCAAGCAAAGAAGCATCTCAGAACCACAAACCAAAAATGAAAATATCCTCCTCATAGCACCATCATCGGACCTAACTCACCTCCTAACCGGGGAATTAAAACCCATAGGCATCACAGTAATATCAGACAAAAGACGACAAATACGCGACTTCATAAATAACAGACAAAATCCCACTCAACCCGACAGTATCCTATACATAATCCCCTGCTCAGGATGCAACCTTGCCTACTATGGTGAAACGTACAGGGGATTAAAGAAACGCCTACATGAATATAAAGCTGATGTCTGTCACCACCGCACAACAAACGCCTGGGTAAACCACATAAATTAAAAACAACATTCACCTCAATGGAACCAAGCTAACATTTTACATGAAAACCTAAACAAACCACAAAGAAAAACAGAAGCAATATACATAAACACCAACGACTTCATCAACAACAGAACAGGAGATATCAAGATTGCAAAACATGCCACCAAATACTCCATGAGACAATTACTCACACAAAACAAACAAGTACATCCACCCGCCTCACACCTGACCACCAAGCCAAGCAGCATACGGAATCCCACCCCGCGTCCCTCATGAACCACAGCAACTGCCCTATATATACCAATGATTTCATTCTCTGTACTGACGTTAGTACCAAAAATCACAGTCTTGACTGGGACAAGGCCAAAATTTGGTTTAGTCCAACTGTAGCTTTAGAAGAAATTTTTTTGAATCAGCCTTAATCGAAGAATGTCTGAACTTGAACATCTCCAAAGGTCAATGGTCCCCGGACATAATCTCACGGCTAGCTGTGAGCCGCTTGGTTAAGAATTATCACCCACCTGATTCCACTTCCAGCCCGCCTCCCTCCTGACCTCACACCCCCACCCACACATCCCCTCACCTCTGACTCCGCCCTGCGTGACGGGTTGTCCTGTTTCAGCTCTGCGTGTTCCCCTTCTACTCACATCTCAATTGTATTTATGTCTCTGCAAATTCTTGTAATCTGTACTTTCCTGATGAGGGCTATAGCTATTAGCCGAAATATAGAAGTTACACTTTCTTCTAAAGTTTCCTTTTATTCCGACTGTGGGTTCTTCGTGATTATTATTTACAAATGTGCTACAACATTTTGTCTAAGTGATATATATATATATATATATATATATATATATATATATATATTTATATACGTATGTATATATATACATATATATGTATATATATACGTATATATATAAATATACATATATATATATATATATATATATATATATATTTACACATGCACACACACAAATATATATATATATATATATACCTGTATTTACACATGCACACACAAAAATATATATATATATATATACATGCACACACACAAATATATATATATATATATATGTATATATATATATATACAGGCGAATTAACTGTTCTAACACATTCGTAAAATAAGCTGTGTATGACACATTCAGAGAAAAAAGTGTTGAACAGTAATCCGCATATAACAACTGTCTGTGGCCCTCCCTGTTGAGCGGAGCTGCACATAGTGGTGTTTGGGTTTATATAATCTGTCGGGGTGGATACCCAGTGGAGGCGTGGAAGGTCTCGACCTATTGCTAGTGGTCAGGTTACACGTCTGTCAAGGAAGGCGTCAGGTCGATTGGACAACTTTAAAAGAGAGTTAGCCGCTAAGCTTGTAATAGCATCAAGGGACCATTGTCCTTTAGATGTATTGAAACAGCTATCCAATTTCAATACTTCTGGTCCTACAGTCCCCAAAGCTCATGGGGCAAAGGTGACGGCTTCGTCCACAGGTACTCAGGTCCTCCTGGCGTAGGTTCCTAGTCTTCTTCTATACCCGAATCTGAACGAGTCTGTCTAAATCGACCTTTGGCTATTCTGGCATCTGTAAAATTATCACATCAACGGAAAAAAAGTTCCTTCCCCTTTCTACTCTCCAGACAATTTAACGAGACAAAAATGTCTAGACCCTCAAAGGTGTCTAACGAACTTGTATCATTATTAGAAAGGAAAAGTTGAAAAGATTGGTCGTGTAGTCTTTTTGTGACTCTCTTCCGGGGGTACGTCACGCGCGGCTTCCCGAATCAATACAACCTTGAGCGAGAGATATTCATTATAGAAAGACAAGCAACACACCTTTCGCCACTTAATTACGACACAGAAAACTGACTGGAGGGGTTGGTGATCTCACCCATACATTTTTGATAACTGGCAACGTATACTAAAGATGTTATCGATAAGATAACGTAATCATTTGACTTGCATGTCTAATTCGTCACCGATTGCGATTTCGCGATTGTTCCGGAGAGGTCACTTACTAAAACTGCCTTGTCTTCAAACGATGAACTGACAAATTTTCGTTTCCACCGATAAATGACGTAATGCAAAGGAGTTCATTTATAATAACTAAAATGAATAAATGACCAAATCACACAAGAGGTCTGAAACATAAATTGACTCCTTTGCATAACCTATTTTCTCCATGATTGTGATTTATCACCGGATTAGTTTTACTCTTGATCAAAATGACAGAGAAGGACCAAAGGACGAATAGATTTCTTTGGAATTCGTGACAAGTGACCAGAGAGAGAATTGCTGCACTTCTATGGACTTCGTGACATGCGAATTGGTTGATTCGACGAACCAGACAAGGATCGTATGTCATCGAGAATTTAAAAATCTTGAAGGTGTTCGTCTAGAAAGTGTTCTAAATCACGCACAGTGTAACCTGTTATTTGAAATAAATTTATACATTTTAAATCTGAGTAAAAACTTGGATGTAAATCTCAGAACAGAACAGAAAGTCCTATTATGTTCATAGAAGAAAATATAAAGGATTATAAAGGATTATAAAGGCAGAACATGCCAACAGGAGACCTTTTGGTCCATATCTAGGTCGGATGCGAAAAAAATCATAATAATAATGATAAATAAATAAATAAAAACTATAATAATGTAAATATCAAATAAAATACATCAATAAATGCATAGGTATATTTAAATAATACACTAACAGGTAAATAGTAAATAATAATAAATTGACATATAACTAATAATAAATGAGAATCAAACAGACAAATGACAACAAAACAAAAACAAATAATATATAACAAATGATATCCAGAGAAGAGATTTGATGTAAGTCTCAGAATAGAACATAATTTTTGTTATGTATTTAGAAAAGAAAATCCACTCTAGATAATAACAGAACAGAACAGAACAGAAACTCCTTTCATGTCCATTGAAAAAATATCCATTCTAAAGGGGATAATGATTTCCACTTTCAAAGCTAGAACGAGTTTGTTGTGAAGAGAACAGAAAATTCTGTTACATTCATGGAAACAATGATTATCTGGCGTTTACAGTAATATGGTTACAAAGGATTACAAAGGATTATAAAGTAGGAGCATGCCGACAGGAGACCTTTTGGTCCATAACTAGGCCCGAGAAACCCTATTTCATGATTTGCTTTTCTTTATTCACTGAATAAATACATCATTAAGTGCTATCCATTTGTTTTTGTTTCCACAGACATTTGATGTAGAAATATTCTTGAACTGTCTTGACATTTACATTCCCCGATTACGTTTCTCACGAAATATTTTATAATTTTTTGAGTTTTCAATAATATGCACATTACAGGTACGAGATACTTCTCTCACTACACTGAAGGATAAGAACAAGGTACTCAGGTACCCCTGAAACATACAAGAGTCAAAGACAAGAAAGATATTATATCAACAAAGAACCTACATCGGAACAGACACCATAGCCCCAAGATGACACAACGCCTAATTCTACACTCCAAGAGGCTAACAAACAAGAGTAGAAATTGACTTGCTTAAGTGCCTCATGGAGCCATCTGGTGGATTGTTGCCAGGTAACCTGAGGCCACGGATCTCCTGCAGGGCAGAATCGAGGAGAGTGATTGATTGACCGGACGCCATATGAGACAATGCAGTCTGATTCTTCTTCTAGGCAATGGGGAGTCATACAAGATACTGGTGCGTTGAGAGAGAGAGAGAGAGAGAGAGAGAGAGAGAGAGAGAGAGAGAGAGAGAGAGAGAGAGAGAGAGAGAGAGAGAGAGAAAGACAGTGAGTGAGAAAGAAAAGAGAGAGAGAGGGAGGGAGAGAGAGAGAGAGAGAGAGAGAGAGAGAGAGAGAGAGTGACAGAGAGAGAGAGAAAGCGAAACAGTAAGAGAAAGAAAGAGAAAGAGAGAGAGAGAGAAAGAGACAGAGAGAGAGAGAAAGCGAAACAGTAAGAGAAAGAAAAAGAGAGAGAGAAAAAAAATTAAGAGAAAGCGAAACAGTGAGAGAAAGAAGGAGAGAGAGAGAGAGAGAGAGATTCCTGAAAGGATTTCTTCTTTGGGGCCTGGCGTTAGGTAGATTAAGACACCTAAAGTATATACACAAGTCATAATTATTTAAAAGATAAACACACTGTAATTGTACCAGAAGAAGTTGTTATTTCAAGTCATAATTATTTAAGAAAATATTAACGCAATGTAACCGCACCACAGTAAATTTATATTACGTATACTAAAAACCATTTTGATTTCAAAACGTAATCAAGATTATTCATGTACGTTGTAAGACGATTACGACTGATGCAGTTGTTGATACAATAGATACAGCTGACTGACCTGAAGGGACGGACTGAAATCGAAGAGAAGAGAAACTTAATGCTAATCAAGTTTGAGGAGTGATGGGGTGAAGAAGCGAGGGTGAACAAAGATAAACTAAAGCCTTCGGTATAATCGTGACAAGATCAAAAGAGAATCGAGTCGGAAAATAGAGGGTCAGAAAGAGAATGGACCCGTATACATGGCATTAGATAGGGATGAGAAGCTTTCCCCGTGATCAAAGATTAAGATAGATGTATGCAGACGCACATTATGGAAACGAGACAAACATGAACGACGCATCTCTTATATGTCTTGATTCTGCCAAAGATTTTTTTTTTCTTCTAATATTAGAAATGAAATTAATTTTACAATGATAATGATGAAGTATGACCTTTGGGTCCATGACTATGCTGGTGAAAGAATTTATGTGGTAATGAATTAATGTTTATTGAAATAAATTAAAGATTGTGTGCAGTACGTATACCAGCATGCCTTTCTTTCTACCCTTGTGTGCGATGGTAGCATAATCGGAAGTGTGCTGGTCTCGTAATCGCATAGTTGTGGGTTTGAATCCCGCACTTCCTCCCTGATTCCTAGTAGTGACTGCTACCTGGCTCCTCAGCGCCCCCTGGCGTAATTACCTACCTTCTTGTAAGTCTTCCCTTAATAGTGGCGTCTCAAGGAATCCCTATAAAGGAAAATATGTTACAATCTCACTTTATCAACTTCATTTTCATAAAACAAACATATTTGCTTCTGATAATAGGTTTAATAAAAAAAAATGTATATCCTCAAATGTGTTGACAATATCAGTAAAAAATCTGATCGTTGCTTTGAACACATTGTTACTATTATTTCTTTTTTTAAGTTGCTTGGTCACTACCTCTTAAAGTACCTCTGGGGTTCTGGGAACCACCTCTTTATTCTATGACAACCTCCACTATATCACAAAAAAAAAAAAAAAAAAATAAAATAAAATAAAATAAAATAAAATAAATAAAGGAAAATAATCACGCGAACGGTACAGCACTATTTCCTGGACGAGTGTGTTTGAGCGTCACTACTTGTGGCTGAGGTCGAGGTGACGGCAGTTCAAACTCCGCCACCGGCGAGTTGGACCAAGGGCATGGTTCATTAAATTTCACTACACAAAGTCCTCTGTAAGGGGCACCGTTCTAGCCTACTGATAGAAGGAGTCTGCTACCGAATCATTTAAGGATTAAGAAACACTTTTTTCATATGAAGGATTTGTTTCCTGAAGTGAATTTCTTGTAAAAATTATTTTTACTCAAACATCTTAAAATGATTTATGTCGCTGGTTTAATTTTTTTAGTATCGGCTTATGTCAGTAGGCGTTTTCTTTATATTTTTGATTGGTTGAACTATCTTTTATGAAAATTAATCTCTATTCCTAAAATATAACAAAAGTATTCGTTTCTTTTTGACATTTTGAATGATTGAATTACTTTTTATAAAAATTAATGTCGATTCATAAAATATAACAAGAGTATTTGTTTTCATGACCTTTTGATTGATTGAATTATCTTTTATATATATTTTGTCTTATAAGGAAGGTAGACTTTTTCATGCATTATTATTATTATTATTATTATTATTATTATTATTACTATTATTATTATCATCATCATTATTATTATCATTATTATTATCATTATTATTATTATTGTTATTATTATTATTATAATTATTATTATTATCATCACTATCAAAATTGTTGTTGTTATTATCATTACTACTATTATTATTTTATCTTATCTATTTTATATACTTATTCATTTAATTTTGTTAAGGATACTTGTTGGCCAAGCGGGAGAGGTTATCGCTACTTATGACGAAGGTCGAGGTGATGGTGGTTCCAACCCTGCCACAGGCGAGTTGAACCAACGGAACGGTTAACTGAATCCCATGCTTCAAAATTCTCTGTGAGGGGCCCCATCCTAGCCTCCTGATAGGGGGAATTTCGCGACGAATCATCATCAGTCAACTTTTCGTTATAACATATAACAAGAAAGGCAGAAGAAATATAATTAGTGAAATAAGATATTTAATTTTCTTTTTGTTCGTTTTAATTTCAACAACCCAAAAACTTCTATCCATCTCGAGAGACATGTTTTAGAAATATATATTAACTTGAAAAACAAACTCCAGTTTCTCTACTTTTGAAACAAATGATTGATGAACAAATGAACAGGTAAATAAACAAAATAGATAAATTATGATGAATGTAATAGTATGCTATGTACATATCATCTTGGATGATAAATTCCCTGTTTGTCTCTCTTTGAAACAAAATGTTTATTTTCAAGGCCAAAAGAGAATGAATGAATTAATAAGTAAATGAATAAATAAATAGATAATAAATAAACAAAATAAATAAAATAAAAAACACGACTGACGGAATACTTTGACGTATACATATTACCTCCCTGGAACATATGATTGGCTGTCGAGGCAAAAAAGTAAATAGATGAATAAATAAAAATAAAATAAATAAATAAATAAATAAATAAATAAAATAGAAAATAAATATAATAAAATAAATAAATAAACAAAATAAATGAAAAGAAAACAAGTAAATTATAACTAACGTAATGCTATGCCTTGTACATATTACTTCCTTGCTTGTCTGCCCTTGGATTGTTAGGGCCAAAAAATTAATGAATAATTGAATACATAAATAAACAAATAAAAATAAATAAGTAGATACAATAACCTGCGACTCGGGTAATACTATGCCACGTACATATCATCTCCCTGTTTTCTCCTTTGAAACAAATAACTGATTGTCAAAGTAAAAAAAAAAATAAAAAAATAATAATAATAATAATAATAGTAATAATAATAATAATAATAATAATAAAAAAATAAAAATAAATAAATAAACGAATAATAAACAAATAAATAAATGTATACAATAGACTGCGCCTAGAATAATACTATGCCAGGTACATATTATCTCCTTGGTTCTCTCCCCTTTGAAACAAATGATTGATTGTCAAGGCCGAAACGAAGACAGGCATAGTGAGTTCCCGCCCACGCGTTGCGACCACAGCCCTCGACACACCAGCAAAAGGAAAGAGAATAGGGAAGAGATAAGAGATATGCGCTTGTTTGGTTGTAAGGACTCCTGCATTCTAAAAAAAAAAAAAAAAAAAAAATATATATATATATATATATATATATATATATTAATAACATAGAAATAAATAAATAAATAGATAAATGGAATAGAAATAAAAAGATAAATCCACGACAGGGACTGCATCCTCGTCAATATGTAAATAAGTATATATACTTCATGAAATAAATATAAATACATACAGTAAACAAATAATTAGATAAATAAAAGAATACCTAAATAAAAATAAAATAAAATTAATAAATAAATAAATACATAGGTAAACAAAATAAAAGCAAATAAACAGATAATGAAACAAATGAAATACAAATGAAACAAAGATAAAAACACTTTATCTATTGAAGTAAACATGCTTTTTCCAACTCTCTTACCGTTTGTCTATACCCTCTTATTTTGATTGTATAAGATTTCTGTTTCTATTGATATCATACATAATTAGACTGTTCCTGTAGTTCACTCAAGAATAAATAATAATCTTCCTTTGAATGAATAGCAACTCTTCTAATTAATTCTTACTTCATTAGAAGATACGATCATCAGATTCACAATGCAGAACAAGGACGGTCTAGTATAGATGCTAAAGACTCAAAGCATATTCTAAGCTGTCATTACACCATGTAAATAAAAATCTCTGTTCCTGGTTTGTAATCACTTTTTTATGCTACTTAGGTCCCATATAAATAAATAAATGCTATTAAATATTTATAAGTTTGGGTTTGTAAGAATTCTAGGCTAGCCACTAGCATTCAACCTAATAAAAATTTATAATCACATTAAAAGCAACTTATGTTATATTTTCGAGTCCAATTTAAGATATTTGGTGCTAAAAAGTATCTTTTTTAATTTGATGACTATAGCCTGAATGGCCCTACTTATTTTATACATGTATGTTCATTTAACATGTTTATAGTTTATACTTTCAGATCTATAAGACCCATATTTTCTGATTGCATATATTTCTATATTTTCAGATAGCTTCATGGGGTTGCCGGCACTCCCCTGACTCCTTCTGTTATATATGAGGTGATTATATAATGAAGTGAGGCAAAAACTTCTCCTTGGAGACATCGGTGAGGGTTTGTGAAACCTACCAGAAGTTCCTTGGGATGCCAGTTGGGGACCAGGACAATCCCTGGACCCTCACTGCTGTTGTGAGGACTCCAAGAAGAAACTGAAAGGGTGGCTGCGAGGTGAGAAAAGGTATCTGAAACTCTCGAACCCACGGGTCTGGCTAGAACCAACAGACCGCTCCACAAACTGCTTTTTTGGATGGTAGATGTTAGCAAGCGGCGGAAAGGAAAGAATGCTGTTGCTGTTGTGCATTACCCAGATCTCCCGTCATCAATTGCTCCAATTCCTCACTGCTCCAAATATCCCGTGCCAGTGCCACCTGCTCCAGGTGAAGTCCAAGACAAGTATTTTGATGAAGAGGAGGAGATGGATGCTGGGGACTTGGCTTACCTGTCTGGGGTACCAGAGACAGTTCCTCACTTCCCAAAATCAAAAGGAAGTAAATGACTTAGTCAGGGATATGGGTCTGACCAAGTCCAATACAGGATGAATCAGTAGAACTTGGTCAAGGAGGAGGTGAAGGTGATAAGTCAGAGAAATCGGCACGAACCTTTCTCAGTCTTTTAAAGTCTTAGGGATGACCTCTGTTTCTGTCATAATATGCCTGAACTGTTTGACGTCATTAGGGGTACCGTTTGTACTCAAGGAGTGGCGGCTCTTCATAGACAGCTCTACCACAAGTTTGAAGGCTGTCCTCCTCCACAATGGAAACAAGTTCCCGACGCTGTCCCTAGCCCATTCAATCTGCCTAAATGTAGACTACTACAATGTGAAAGTCCTCCTGGAAGCTTTGCAACACAACCAGTACAATTGGGAAATCATTGGAGACTAAAATGGTGCCTTTCCTGCTTGGTCTCCAAAGAGACTTTATCAAATTCCAATGCTTTCTCTGCCTTTGGGACAGCAGAGCCACCTCCGACCACTACAACAGGAAGAACTGGGAGCAGCGAGCAGAATTTGTAGTTGGGACCTGGAACGTCATGTGGGAGCCACTGGTTGATCCCAGGATTGTGCTCATGCCGCCACTTCACATTAAGTTGGGGTTGATGAAGCAGTTCGTGAAGGCTCTCAACCAGGAATCAGTAGCTTTTAAGTACCTTCTTGAGTTCTTCCCCAAGTTATCTGAGGCCAAAATCAAAGATGGGATTTTTGTTGGGCCTCAAATAAATAAGGTACTTGAGTCTAACGAGTTCTTCAATAAGCTCATTAAGATTGAGAGAACAGCATAGAACTGTTTCATAGCAGTTGTCAATGGGTTCCTGAGTAACCACAGAGCTGAAAATTACCAGCAGCTGGTGCAGGACCTGGTAAAGGCTTTTGGCGCCATGGGATGCAGGATGTCCTTTAAATTTCATATGCTGGACGCTCACCTGGACAAATTCAAGGACAACATAGGCGCCTACTCAGAAGAACAAAGCGAGCGATTCCACCAATATGTGAAGGAGATAGAGCGGAGGTACCAGGGCCATTACAATGAGAAAATGATGGAGGTCTCTCTCTGGGGGCTGATGCGGGAGTGCGACCTGGAGTACAACCGCAAATCCAGGAAATCCAGTCATTTCTGACGTGTTGAAGTTGCTTTATAACTGCCATTTGTTTTTACTTGTTTGTTATTTATATGCTTGTGTCATAAAATAAATATATACTCTGTCGATTTACTTATATAAACTGATGAATTGGAAAAAAAAATCTTTAAAATTAGGACATTTTCGAAATATCAAAGTCCTGATCACAAACTCAAACTTCTGATTAAATTATATATATATATATATATATATATACATATATACATATATATATATATATATATACATATATATATATACATATATACATATATATATATATATATATATATATATGATGGAGGTGGAAAAAGAAGTCACGGGTCTAGTTCCGAGTTCCTGAGTTTATTCCTGACCGGTTTCGCTCTATGCTTCTTCAGAGGAATGTGACTCTGGGGTGAAGCTGGTGGTATACATAGTCTGAGTAGGACCGCGTTCCCTCCTTGGAGGTGGGTTCCGTTTGGTTGTACAATGGTTTATAATTTTTATTACAATGAACAATAGTTATAATACAGTGTACAATAATTTTTGTGATATTATTAGAAAACAGCTCCGGTGTGTGTGATTCTTTTTCCACCTTCATCAACTTGTCGCAATGTACCAGCATATATATATATATATATATATATATATATATATATATATATATATATATATATATATATATATATATATATATATATATATATATATATATATATATATATTATAATAATGGGATATAACAAATCAGGAAGTGACAGATTTAATGAGCCTTTTTTTTTCAGAAATTTAGATATCTAGGTCCACTCTTTCTTGGTCTCTAATAAGCTGTAAGACATAACTTTTTTGATTAAAAGTTTATTTGTGGAGTAGGCGTATATGAAACTTATTTAGAAATAATTTATGATTCTGGAAAAATAACCATATATATATGACATGTTACACAAGGCAGAATTATGATAAATATTTATTTTATCTATTCCCATTTATTGTGCTAATTCTTTCATTTACCTGTTTCGTAATTATTTACTTATTTCATCTCAGGAAATAATTCGATACAAAATCTGGTAAGACTTAGTTCATAGTCTTAATCAAAATATAATTATCTGCTGTAAGAACTATACTCAATACTATCTGCAAATCAACAGAAAGCATCTAGGCAAGTCTGCAACTAGCAGGATATACATACACACACACGCACACACACACACACACAATATATATATATATATGTGTGTGTGTGTGTGTGTGTGTGTGGTGTGTGTGTGAGTGTGTGAGTGAGTGAGTGTGTGTGTGTGTACGTACGCACTGCAAAATTTACTTCAATGCTTCTGAATTGTAATCAAAGTCGATGACAAAATTGAAAGAAAAAAAAATGTTCATATTAATCCCATCAAAGATAATTTGAAACTATGACCTTGTACTTCTTCTGATCACTACATGATCTAAGACCTTCCAGGGAATAGGAAATTTGTGTGTGTTACTTATAAGCAAATGAGTCAAGGATTCCTTTATAAAGACCAAGAATCAAACCCTTTAATGAAAAGGAAAGTAAGTTATGTTGTTTTTCTCTTTAATCATCTTTCACCAAACACACATTGTATCTCTCATGAAAATGAATAACGTTTGGAAAAAGAGAAGAAAAACAATATCTTAACTCCGTCTGACCTAATATCAAACTGAACTTATAAGAGAGACTCAACACAAGTAGTCACTTAATGTCACATGATATGAGCTTCATTTTGAATATCAAATTCGCTGACCACGTTTTCAAAAAGACGATAACAAATGCATAATAAGTATCTTTACGGATATGTGTATATCCTTTAGAAAGTAGATGATAAATATATACACATGTACTGTGCATATATATGTACATACTCACACACATTACAAACTCATTTATACATACACACACACACACACACACATACACACACAAACACACACACACACACACACACACATATATATATATATATATATATATATATGTGTGTGTTTGCATACATATGCACATACACATACTTATACATTTGCATACACACGCACACATACATACATACATACATACATACTTTTACTATTCTTTCTTATACCCGATAATAGTTTTAATTTTTATTATTGCTGACCCAGTTTATTTTTCATTGTTATCATCTTTTTCTTGATTCGTGGTTGTCTGTCATTTGCAAAGCTATTGAGTTTGAAGACCAATTATATTTTATTGTATGTCGCAGTAAGTTGCACGCACAACCACTCAAAGTTGATCACACAGATTACGACGCCATGATAGGTATCATACACATCATGACCTGAAAAGCTACAAATGTCACAGTAGTCATGGAATACTTCAATGAGTTTGACATTTCATCCTCAAATATTGGCTTAAAAAAAAAAAAAAAAAAAATCACGAGAAAAAGATAATTCGCGAAATAAAAATATCGGGAAAAAATTATCATTTGTTTTTACATTTTTTGTAAAAAAAAAAAATATATATATATATTATCAAACAGTACTTAGAATATATATATATATATATATATATATATATATATATATATATTCAAAAATGTGTAATCACTGCAAAACACCTTTAAACTCACAGTTACTGTCACAGCCCCATATATTCTGTTACAATCACACAGTCATAATCACATTTCCATTTCCAATTTTCTCATTCAACACAAAACAAAAGAACACCCAAAGTATAGATGCTGTGACCACGTTTGTTCGCTTTTATATCTAGTTTTCCATGTTAAAAAAAAAAAAAAAAAAAAAAAAAGTAAACCAGGCATCCATGAATTGAAGAGTTTTTAGTTGTTACTAACACGTCGCTTTGTGTTTTGTCTATGTCATCATACCATGTTGGGACGAGGCAGTGGTAGAATTGTTTGTTTATGGGTCCCTTCCCCGAGTGCAGATTTTTCCCTTGATTCTGGAACGATTGCTGTTGTTTCTTAAAGGGTTACTTCTCCGTCTTACAAACCACTGCACTAATGTAACGTAACGTAACATAACATAACGTGACTTAACAAAACCGTCTTTGATATATCCAAAGAACGTCAGCATGGACAATTCATGGACAGCACAAAGAGAGAGCAAGAGAGAGATAGAGAGAGAGAGAGAGAGAGAGAGAAAGAGAG
The DNA here is from genome assembly GCF_046742065.1 of Oratosquilla oratoria. Lineage (NCBI taxonomy): Eukaryota > Metazoa > Arthropoda > Malacostraca > Stomatopoda > Squillidae > Oratosquilla > Oratosquilla oratoria. Next base: position 34,248,628 of record NC_134791.1, on the reverse strand, counting down.
AGAGAGAGTTCCATATCTGCCTCGGGTCGAACCACAGGATCTATCCTGATTTAATGGTTTTCAAGAACATTTATTTTAGCATCGTTCGCGTCTTAGGACTTGGGACTGGAGCGTGCGGATTATCAAAACATATAATGGCGCAATTTGCACCGCTGTAATTGTTTCATTAAGTTATACAATGGAAGGTCAAATTCCAATTGCATTGGTCGAGTCCCAACGGATTAAATGCTTTTAAGTTGTAGTTGTGTGTATTGCATTTATATATATGTACACACACACACGTGCGCACGCACACACACACACACACACACACACACACACACACACACACACACATATATATATATATATATATATATATATATATATATATATACATATATTATAAGGAGTAGTCCTCGCTCCATCTCATGACCCCTTGACCCACGATGTCCCAAGAGAATCACTCGCCCCACTCTGCAACGTGAGTCGCACAAGCGGTTCTTTGAAGAAACGCACGTGTAGTGCCCGGCTCCATCTACATCCCGTTTTCGCTGGATCACCAGCCTAAGAACGGACCCTGTCGGCTCCCACGATGAACACCTTCACCTCAGCCGCCTATGTCGGGACGGACAACGATTTTTTGAAGAACCCAGGTGCAGTACCTGCCATATATTCCATTATGATTAGATCAGCGGCCTAAGAACGCATTACGTCTGGCTTTCCAGCATCGATACTTTGAACTCGCGCAGATTGAGAGCACGGGTCATGACCTGACCCGGGTATACAAGCTGGACGTAATCGTCCGAGACTCAGATCACCTCGGAGCATCACGCTGCGAGCCTAGCTCGCTGTCTCCGTCGCCGTTTCCTCCTCCACCCTTCCCCGCTGGCAGACCGCCTTGGGACACGGCTTGAAAGCATAGTCGCCACCTCCTTCGTCGTTTCCCCCCACCCCTTTCTCGCAACCAGAGCGAGCCATACTATTACTCTTGGCGCCCAACTTTCAGCTTAAATAAAATCTGTTTTCCCCACCAATGTTTGCCTTTCAGCCAAAATACTAATTTACAGGCACACACACACAGACACACACACACACATATATATATATATATATATAGTGTGTATGTGTGTGTGTGTGCGTGTATATACACCAAATGCCCTTTTACTCTTATAAGGAGGCTGGCCGTATCAAAAGAAAAATTTATTATGTAAATGTACGACCAGCTTCTACGAGCCTGAGGGTTCATATGTTATTCCATATATTATGTATTGGTTGGTCTTTACATTAATATATAATGTTTTCTTAATCCCCCTTTAAAAATGGGATGAACAAGTCAAAACACAAGTTTTGACCTAACCCTAAAAAATAAATAGAACAAAAATAAATAAAAAGATAATAATAATAATAACAATAATAATAATGATAATAATAAAAATAAAATAATAATGATAATAATAACACAAATGATAACAATAAATGAATAAAAAGAAAGAGGAAAGACCCCATTTTCCATAGCTTGGTTCCATTTACTTGCCTTCTATATCATGCACGGGAACACTGCAACGATATTCTTGTCTCCCACAACACGGAACTGCGAAGTTATAGGAATGGTAAAGGAGAGAGCTAAGGAAGACAGAAGTGAGAAGAAATAGATGTTAAAATATGTCAGTATTCCTCTTTGAAATAAAATGTTACTCGGGTCCATAGGGGTGTCACATAGCTTCTTAGAATATTGACTGCATAAAATCGGTGCAGACAATACACCATACGGAATTTTGGTCTCATTAATAATACATTTTCTCATGCTACTTCTCTATTTCATTTCTGTCAATTTCAAATTTATCTAGGAAAAAAAATCTTCATTTTATTTTTTCATTTTTTTCTTCTTGCTCCCCTTTTCATTTTCTTTTCCTTTTATTTTTTACTCTTTTGCTGCTTTTTTTTATTGTTTTATTCTTGATTTTTTTTGCTTATCGTCTTCTTTTTTCTCCCTTCTTCTTCTTCTTCTTCTTCTTTTCTTCCTCTTTCTCTTCTTCTCATTCTTATTACTCTTCTTTTTCTTATTCTTCTTTCTCATTTTCTTTTATTCATATTTCTCTTCTTATTCGTCTTAAAGTCTTGTTTTTTTTTCTTCTTCTTCATATTTTTTCTTTTTCTATTTTTAGAAAATGTATTCGATGCCTAATTAACTCTCAGCCTTTCTTTCTCCTGGGACAACTCAACGTTTGTTTACTGTTTTCATGCTATGTCGCTTCACAATAATTTCCCAAGCCGGCTTTTAAGGCTTCGTACTGTTGGTTCTATGATTTTTTTGGGGGGAGGAGGAGGAAGTTGAATATTTAGTTACTTTATAAAAAAAAAAAAAAAAAAAAAATTACCCTGTACACATGGCAGAGGTTTGTCCAAAAAGATAGAAACGTACATTGTGTGTGTGTGTGTGTGTGTGTGTGTGTGTGTGTGTGTGTGTGTGTGTGTGTGTGTGTGTGTGATTCACCATGGTCTTGGATCACGTGTTGGACTCGTGATCGACGGCTATTCTCCTCCCGGAAGAGAGTTCAGAGCTTATACGCACATACACCCCCAACTCCCCGCCCACGAGAGTTGGAGTAACGACCAGCAACGCAGCGATATTGAAATTATTTCAGCCCTGAGCGGGATTCGAACTCGCACCTCCGTAGTGGCAGCCGGGAACTCTACCACTCCGCCACGAGTCGTGTGTGTGTCACTTTGGTCTTCTGGTCTTTTGCATCACGTGTTGGACTTGTGATCGACAGCTATTTCCCTCCCGGAAGAGAGCTCAGAGCTCGTAGGTCCGATCTATGGGTAATGCTATGACCTTACACACACACACACACACTCCCAACTCCCCGCCCACGAGTCAGAGTAACGACCCGAAGCGCAGCGGTACCGAAATAATTTCGGCCCTGAGCAGGATTCGAAGCAAGTACTACGGGCACCACCATGCTAGCAGTTCAGCGCTCTACCAACTGCGCCACCGAGTCGTGTGTGTGTGTGTGTGTGTGTGTGTGTGTGTGTGTGTGTGTGTGTGTGTGTGTGCGCGCGCGCGTGACAAAGATATTTGTATTTAGAACACTCATGACTTTCTGTTCCAGAATACGAGTAGTTCATGAGATGTGTGCATTTATATTTTGATTGCCTCATTCGTTATCATAAAATAAATCATAATCATAGTTCATAAATAACAAATTTCAAAATAATAACAATTAATCCAATTGATCATCAAATGTATCGTTTATGGTCTTTCTTTCCTAATACATCGCTACGCCATAACTAATGTTGCGTTAATACATCAATAATACAAAAAAATGTGGTCTTGTTCTGTTGCAGCTGATACAATAGCTGCGGGCATAAGCCTCGAGGCATCGTGAGAACGTTATCCTACATGGAATTGTTTTATTGTTCATCATTTGATTTTTCTTCACTATATATATATATATATATATATATATATATATATATATATATATATATATATATATATATATATATATATATATATATATACATATATGTGTGTGTGTGTGTGTGTGTGTGTGTGTGTGTGTGTGTGTGTATGTGTGTGTGTATGTATGTATATATGAATACATATACATACACACACACACACGCACACACACACACGCACACACACACTTGCTAAGATCAATAAAAGTGGCTTTTGCTTACCTGGACGAATATATGATAAAAAAAAAATTGGTTACATTGATAAGGCCTAGACTAGAGTATGCGGCGACATTGTGGTCCCCCAGTACCAAAAAGAACATAAAGAAAATAGAAAGAATCCAAAGAGCAGCTACAAAAATGGCACCTGCACTTGCAAACCTATCATACGAGGAGAGATTGGCTAAACTGGAGCTACCGACACTGGAGCAAAGAAGAGAGAGAGGAGACCTACTGACCATCTACAGAATCATGAAAGGCACAGAGATACTTGATAGAGAAGAATTACTAAACTGGGACAAGAGAAACACAAGAGGACATGGAAGGAAATTAAGAAAACATAGCTATAGAAGAGAACTGAAGAAAAACAGTTTTCCACATAGAGTTTTAGACACTTGGAACAAACTGGATAATGAAATAGTAAGCGCAAAAACCATTCACGAGTTTAAAAGCAAACTAGACACTGAGAGATACAATGGCGGTCACCACGAGCATAGCTCCCCTTCCCGCAAAATACAACTAGGTAGGTAAATACACACACACACACACACACACACACACACACATATATATATATATATATATATATGTATATACAGCATAGCTTTTTTGTGTATTAAAACTGCGGAAATACAATCAAGTAAACACGCATATACTATAGACACCGCCATCTAGTTCAATGTAAATAGTTCAATTGTATCTTTCTTCCTGTGGCCTAGATTGTTATTACTTAATTTAAGTTATTCTGCATGACTCTTCTTTCAAGGTTATAAGATTAATACTTTTTCGTTTGAATTAATATGTTAATATGTTCTCTGATTCACTTTGTATCTTGTTGTCACTACCTTCTGTTCTTGATCAGCTATTTTCATTCCTCTTCTTGACAAATATTAATTAATTTGTTTCTCTGAATTTCTCCCTATTAGTGTCTCTTCTCTCCTTACAACAGTTTTGGTCGTTTCTCTTTTCTTCCTCATCCTTTGTTACTCTCATCCCTTCTGTTATGACTAATCTCATTTCTATCTTATTTCTTCCTCTCTCTGTCTCTTCCTCCTCTCTCTATATCTCTCCTCCCTTTCTCTCTCTCTCTCTCTCCTCCCTCTCTCCCCCTCTCTCTCTCTTGTTCTTTTTCGTAAGAACTAGGTATGACCAGTTATTCTACAGAATCGCTAGTTTCTGGATTTCTTGGTTCTCTTGTCATTTGGGTTCTGTCGAAGTCCTGACTTATGCAGCTTTCGTGTCTTACCCCACTACCCACCACTTCAGCTCGGAATAAATCTACTTTCTCACTCAACTGTTCCATCGCTGGTAACAAGAAATATGCCTAAGTAACTACTAAATATTCTTAACCAGTACTTTAGGTCCACATTGTTGGTGGTGATAGCGGTGTTGGTGTTGGTGGTGGTGGTGGAAGTGACAACGGTGGTAATGCTAACGGTGGTGGTGACCGAGGTTATGGTGATGATGGTGTTGATAATGACTATGGTGATGGTGGTGGTGGTGTTGGTAGTGATGGTGGTGGTACTAGAGGTGACAGTGATGGTATTTATAGTGTTGGTGGAGATTAAGGTCTCACTGATGATAGTGTTTGTATTGGTGGGTTTAGTGTTGCTCGTGGTAGTGTAGAGAGGAGGAAGGGGGAGGGGGAGGAAAGAGGAGAGGAAGGAAAGAGGAGGGAGGAAAGGGCCGGAGGCTGGGAACATTTCCTTCTCGGAGGGCTGGAAGATCTCCAGAGTTCATGGAATCTGTCTGGAGGGCACCTGACCTCAACTTGTGAATATTAAGATCTCCATAAACTAAACAAGAGACTCGCAGCCTGGGGTCCTTAGACTTCCCCCCTCCCCCCTTCCCCCTGGTGTTATTCTACCTCACTCCCCCCCCCAAGAAAGAGGGGGAGGGGCACAGACAAAACTGAGACCACAAACAAAAAACTAGTGGGAGGTAGTGTATGCCAGACTCTATTCTGTGTTGAAATGGCTTCTATAAGGCTGAAGTAGAACAGTAATTCGTAGGTAAGGCGTGTATGAGGTAACAGGCGTAAGTCCGTGAACTAGAGGGTTTGTTAAGCTGACTAAAATTCTTTGGCGTTATCCAATACATGAAGTCAAAGTTATCCGAATAAAAGGTCTAAATTTTTTTTTTTTTTTTTTTTTTTTTTGAGGGGATGAATAAGTGTGAACTTATTCTTCGCCCCTTTAATACCAAATTCGATTTGTAAGTTCTATTTTGTCTAGGATATCAAATGTCTTAATGAAATCTCTAACTTATTTTATATATCTATGCATTCTGTCGCCATGAAATTTTAATCAGCTGAGTGGAAACTAAGAATCCAAAGGAGTTAACCCTTAGCTGAAAAAATCTCTCGGCCAAAATAAAATCACTGAATACAAGAACTGGTTCACCTACAGAGTAGTTAACGAAGGGAATAGACTTTGTAACTGTGTAGTGAGCGCCGAAACTATTGGTCGTTTTAAGAAAAGATTAGATAACTTTATGGATGGGGATGATAGGTGGTCATGGACATGGAACTGCCTAGTGTAGGTCTTATGGTCTCTTGCAGTCTAATTCATTCTCATGTTTTTTTCCGTTATCAATGTAGCGAGAAAGAGGAGAAATAATAAAGTGATGCATTCTAAGGTGAATAAAATCGTTTGATTTTAGCCAAAACAGAACCAGTGCGACACATCATTATAAAAAAATATCTATGTTCCTTTCCTCCTTATAAGAGGGGTGGCCAACTCAAAATACAAACCCATTTCGTGCGCAATCAAAACCCATTTGAACATGAAGAGGGGTAGCCAATTGGACGTAATCAAAACCAATTTAATTATGGAAAAAAATTCAGAGAGAAACTAGAGACACTGAATTCGAACTCACGCTTGCGTGATGTGGAGAGACACCGAAAACAACGCTCCACAGGTAAGAGGATAGTGGTTAGGTCTGATTGTAATAAATCTTTGGTTCGGGGTCCGGAGAGTCCAAGAACTGGAGACTCGTACATGGAATCCCTCTACCAACTTCTGAAGAAAGGGAAGAGTCTGCCAGAAGCCTTAAAGAGGAGGTGTTAACCAGGAGACCTTGAAGACCCTGAAGAAACCTGGACGAAGGAGAAGTTGAGAGAAAGGGTTTCATCCACATTGGCGCCAAGGCCAACACTTCAGGTGAATAAAATCGACTGGAGAGAGAGTAAGTGAGTGAGAGAGTGAGAGAAAGAGAGAGAGAAAGAGAGAGAGAGATTGACCGGACGACAGATGAGGCAATATCGTCTGGTTCTCCTTCCAGGCAATAAACGTACATACAAGATAGGTTGAGAGTGAGAGAGAAAGGCAAGAGAGAGAGAGAGAGAGAGAGAGAGAGAGAGAGAGAGAGAGAGAGAGAGAGAGAGCGAGAGAAGAAAGAAAGAGGAAGGGAGAGGAAGGGAGGGGGAGAGGAAGAAAGAGAGAGAGAGAGAGGGAGAGAGAGAGAAAAATAGAGAGAGAGAGAGAAGAAAGAAAAAGAGAGGAAGGGAGAGGAAAAGAGAGGGAGAGTGAGGGGGAGAAAGAAAGAAAGAAAGAGAGAGAGAAATGAGGAAGGGAGAAGTAAAGAGAGAGGGAGAGAGAAAGAGAGAGAAGAAAGAAAGAAAGAGAGAGGGGGAGAGCGAGGGAGAGGGCGAGAAAGAGAGTGAGAGAGAGAGAGAAGGAGGGAGGGAGATGTAAAGAGAGAGGGAAAGAGAAAGAGAGAGAGAGAGAGGAAAAGGGACGACAACTTTTCTTCCTGGGACAATTGCTACCAAAAGCTCGTTTCTTTCTCTGCCTCACGTTTACCCTGAATTGTGTATTTTTTTTTTAAGAACTGAGCGGGAGGTTGCACACAAACATACACACGCACTCACACACACACACACACACACGCACACACACACACACACAAACACACACGTGTTTTATACTATGGCATGAGTTGGGTAAATGCGGACAATCGCTCCCGTTGTTATTCCAAGCTGTAAAACTACAACCGGGAAGGGGGGAGGGATTTTGTCCGCAATAGCAAACCCGATGATTCCATTGTACAAACATGACGGATGGTGAAGTATTGGCAATGATTTAAAAGATGTATGAGGACTAGGAATCAGGAAAATTTTGTTATTATTTTAGTCTGTGGGGACTGGTGGTTATGAGGAGTGGAAAATCATGGAAAGAGCTTGGTGTTGTGACAATTCGTCCAGTGGATGTTATGAGAAAGTTTGCTTTTTGAATAAAAAAAAAAATGTTGACAATAGACGACAATGTCGAAGCTCACTGACAGGATACTTTTCGGGCCATAACAAGTGCAGTGGTAAAAATGAATAAATAAATGATAAATGAATAAACGAATGAATAAATAAATAAAATAAAAAAATATAAATGAATGAAAAAATAGAATAAAAATGAGATAAAATACGTATAAATAAATAAATAAACATAATAAAATGAAATTAAAAATATAGATAAATAAATAAAACAAAACAAAAATAAGATAAAATAGGTACAAATAAACAATTAGATAAAACTAAATAGAATAAAGTACATATGAATAAATTAATAAGGTAAAACAAAATAAAATACATAAACGGATAAATAGAATAAGATACTTATAAGATACATTATATAAAGAGATAAATGAATAGATAAAATGGACATAACTGGCAACTTTACCAACATTTACTGCGTCCTGACTGAAATACTAATTTTAGAAATAATCACGAGGACTTGAAAATACAGCAGACAAGACAGAGGCTAATTCATTGTATGCATGTTGGATAGAAATAAATAATAGAGCACAAAGGCAGTTCTGGAGAATGAGAAAGACTAGTCAGGGATTGTTGAAACTAGCTAAGGTATTTGTTAGTAAGGAAAAGTAATCTATAAAAGTGTAAAGAGTCAAGAAAAATTAATATAAAAAAAATATCCGACGTTTTTAACCCTGTTTCTGATCCTAAAGGGAAGGAAATTATTTGATATTCGAATTTAATTCATAAATCAAAGTATCTGGCCGGGGCAGAAAACGTTTTTTTTTTTTTTTTTTGGTAGGGATAGAGGGAGACAGAAAGAACAAGATCCGACGATGGTAGCCCATTCCCCTCCCCGGAAAAAAATAGAAGAGGAAGGGGCAAGTTTTAATCCCTTAAGACCAGGATGGGGAGTAGCACCAACCCTAATAAGACCTTCTCGTTTCAACCAAAGCAAAGTAGAATAAATGTCCGTGACTTTGGGGCTGAAGGCGAAGCTTACTAATGAGATCTTCATGGCGGCGCTGTCGGTCTTCAAGTATGCAAATATTGACAGAAGAGAATTGAAGATTAGTTTGACGATACATGAAGAAGGCTACTTACGAAGGAGTTTAGAGGAGTTAATCTTGCTATGGATAATAACAATACTAAGAAACTAAACCGGAATTTCTGTTTTTCAACTTAATCATCTTGGCTCATTATGTCAAATTCCAGTTTAGATAGTGGACCATCCCACTCTTACGCAGTGGGAAGTGAGAAACCCCTGGTAAAGCAAAACCCTGTCAGTTGCGACATGCCACCGTTTTTTTAGGCCGATGTTGAGTCGCCTCCCCGCATGGCCAGAGCTCTCTGGAACTAACGGAGGAGCACTCATTTGGTTCCGGGAAGCAAACTCACGACCATATGTTTATGAGTTCGACACGGTATCCACTAGACTACGTCATAATATTGAAACCTAAATTCAAAGTACATCAAATTAAACCACTTTATTGGAGTTTAAGAAATGGGAAGAATGAAAACGGGATTAGAAACATCCGACGAGGACAAATGAAGAAAATGAGCGACATGGAAGTAACGATTAATGAGAAATGTGTCTAGATTTTATTTTTTATATAATTGAAATGAAAATACAAAATCAAATTCGGAACTATGGATGTAGAAAAGTGGTTCTCAACTCATTCCAGCAACTCTCATTACAAAGGAGGAGCATGCCGACAGGAGACCTTTTGGTCCATAATTAGGTCGGATGAAAAAAAATATATGATAATGGTAAATAAATAAATAAATAGATAAATAAGATATATATAAAATAAAAATAATATAAATGATAATAGATGAAATTATTAAAAAATAGGTAAAGTTAAATAATAAACAAACAGGTAAATAGTAAATAATGATAAATGGGCAGATAAATAATAATAAACAATAATCAAATGAATAATAATAAACAGACAAATAATAACAAACAAATAAAATAAGATAAGTAACAGTCATTACCTGCATTTTGCTTAGATGTTTATCTAAACGAATCTTAAAACTTCGAATTGAACTACATTGCACTGCTTCTGCAAGAAGTTTATTCCATTCATAAACTACACGGATGGCGAAGTTGTTTCTACCCACTTCCAAATTAAATCTACTTATATGTATATGTGTATGTATATATACGAACACGCATATATATATATATATATATATATATATATATATATATATGTATATATATATATATATATATGTATATATTATGTATATATATATATATATATATATATATATATATATATATATACACACAGACACACACACAAACACATATATATATATATATCTAAGTCTAAATAAAAATATTCTTCTAAAAAACGCTGTGGAAGTTGGGGACAGGTGGTATTACAGTGACACTTTGTCCTAAAAATATTCTTGAAAATGCTCTTGGGTAAGTCGGGGTCAGGTGGTATTCTTCTTCTTCTTCTTCTTCTTCTTCGTGTTCTTCTTCTTCTTCTTCCTCGCGTTCTTCTTCGCGTTTTTCTTCGCGTTCTTCTTCCTCGCGTTCTTCTTCGCATTCTTCTTCGTGCTGGGGATCCCGTGTTGGGGTTCCGCCCCGAGGCCGAGGCCGAAGGGGAAAACGAGGGATTAGAGTGCTGAAAGCTGCGGCCGTAGGCCGCTGTTTGCGCAGCCAAGCCCCCGGCGAAGGCGGGGAGGGCGAAGCCAGCGGCTTGTATATATATATATATATATATATATATATATATATATATATATATTGTTGAGACTTTTTGACAGGTTGATGTAAGCGGAATAGGAAACACAGGAGTCTTAGTCTTGAGTTTATTCCTGACTAGTCAGGAATAAACTCAAGACTAAGACTCCTGTGTTTCCTATTCCGCTTACATCATATATATATATATATATATATATATATATATATATATATATATACACATGTATTAATATATTCATTGGTATATGTATATATATTCATATGTACATTTGTATATGTGTTTGTATATATAAATGTGTATGTATGTTTATATGTATATATGTATGTATGTATGTGTACAAGCATGTATACATATATGTATGGTTATGTATAGGCATTTTATGTGCATATGCATATAATATAGTTGTCAATTCTACATTTCAAAGGCACGGAAAAAAACATAAGAATGAATTTCTTCCGAGAAAGAAAATTAACTTATTAAGGGAAGAAAAGAAAAGAATGCCGAATAATAAAGAATGACATATTATCAGAATATTTCTATATGTGTGATCAGATAAAGAAGAAAATGGAAAAGAATATTGATCAATGAAAAAAGCAGAGAGAGAGAGAGAGAGAGAGAGAGAGAGAGAGAGAGAGAGAGAGAGAGAGAGAGAGAGAGAGAGAGAACGAGAGTGGAGGAAGAGGAAGAGAGGAGCGGTAAACTAAAGAGAGAAAAAAAGAGAGCGATGCCAATAGTTAGGCATTAGCAAAAAGACAGACAGAGACAGACAGGAAGAAGAGAGAGATAGTAGAAGACAGACAGACGGATAAACAGAAGACGGAGAAAGTAGAACAGAAGTAAGAAACATGAATAAGAGATAAAAGGGCGTTAGACTAGAAAGACAGGAAAATATAAAATATGGAGGAACGAAAGGACGAGTGTGGACGTAGATAAAGAAGAAGAGGAATGCAAGAGAATGGAAGAATGGACTAAAGGTAAAGTATTAAGATTCATTGAGTAAAGAAGAAAATAAGAAGAAAAGTGTGGATATGAAATATATGTACGAATAAAGAGAACATATAGAAGGAAAGGGAAAAAGTAAGTAGGGAATAAATCTTGATAAAAATAGAATAAAATAAAAATAGGTTGGAATTCTTGTAATGTGTATTTCCGCCTCCATCGCTCCTCTATCTTAGACTTTCTATAAAGCTACACTTTTTCTTTTTTCTTTCTTTTTATTCTTTACTTCAGACTTTCTTTTCCGATACTTCTCTTCTCTTGAAAGCAGACAGAGGATGAGAGAAAAGCGAAACTCGTGCATGATGTCCAACAGACCAACTGACATCTTCCCTTTGAACAAAGATGCCTTCCTTCATGGCACAAGAATTCATACACCCATTTCAAGCCAAACAGGGCACAAACAACACAATACTTTATCCAAATCAATATTCTCATCCAAGCTAAGATATGGCTTATTTCAAATTCACGTATAAAAATACCTTTCAAGACCTTTTCGGAAGAAAGACGGGAAAAGGCGAGCACCATTGTTTGTCACCTGATGATGGTGGCTGTCGTCATCGGAACGTGCGGGTCTTACCTGCTAGACGCGAAGAGACCTTAAGGATTCTCGTGACGCGGCCCTTGCGCCACGGGACTTTGAGTCTTATGTCAACACGGCATGAATACGAAAGACCTAAACCTACTCGGTGTATCCATTCATGAATATATAAATGTTTTATCTTAGGATATAACATACGAGAGGTCTTATTGTCTACGCTTTGTTTTCTTCTCTGATTTAATCTCATATATATGTATATGTATATGTATATATATGTATATGTAATACACACACACACACACACACACACACACACACACACATATATATATATATATATATATATATATATATATATATATATCAGACAAAATGTTGTTGCACATTTGTAAATAATAATCACGAAGAACCCACAGTCGGGGTAAAAGGAAACTTTAGAAGAATTTGTAACTTCTATATTTCGGCTAATAGCTATAGCCCTCTTCAGGAAAGTACAGATTACAAGAATTTGCAGAGACATAAGTACAATGAGATGCAAGAAGAAAGGGAACACGCAGAGCTAAAACAGGACGACCCGTCACGCAGGGCGGAGTCAGAGGTGAGGGGATGTATGGGTGGAGGTGTGAGGTCATAAGTGAAACGGGCGGGAAGCATGGTAAAGAGGGTGATCATTCTTAACCAAGCGGCTCACAGCTAGCCGTGAGATTATGTCCGGGGACCATTGACCTTTGGAGATGTTCAAGTTCGGACATCCTTCGATTAAGGCTGATTTAACCATTTTTTATCTAAAACTACAATTGGACTTGAACAACATTTTGGCTTTGTCCCAGTCAAGACTGTGATTTTTGGTACTGACATGTTGGAACACAGCGGAATTTTCTTGGGCATACCTATAGGATCTTTTGTGCTCCATTAACTTGGTGTAGATCCCTTTCGGTCTGACAAAGGTACATTAAATCACAATCTTTACAAGGAAGGCTATACACTCCTGGGGACTCATTTCGCTTCAACCTTTGATGAACATTAACAATTTGTTTGTGAACCGTGTTAGGATACTGGTACGCAACTGTGAGACGCTTGTTGGGAATCAATTTAAAAGAAGAACTGATGGAGTTACAATATGGGATTTTTAAAACATCTTTGAAAGAAGATTGTGTGGTAGGAACTGAATTTTTAAGGTGGCTGGCTCTAGCCTTGCTGAGGGCTTGATCCAAGAACCAGGATGGGTTAGTTTCGTCCATGGGCGCAATATAGCAATAGAAAATTAATCATTAATTTTGTGAATTATACTGTATCAACGCAATATGAAATTTTGTGAGCGGAAATAAAAAACAAAAAAGGTGCTAAAACAGATTTCGTAAGTAACGAAGTCGTGCCGGATGAATGGTACCGACGTCGAAGAAATGAAAGGATGATAAATTCGTCTAACCTAAACTAAACTAAATGAACCTAACCTAACCTAACCTGTGTTTAATAAATCATTACCTGCAAATTAAATGTCATCCGGCTCGTCCTCGTTGTCGTCAATTGACAGACGACAAGATGGCGTCCCGATCCTATGCTACCGACTTCGTTCATTAGCATATTTGCTTGTAGCAAGGTATTTTTCATTTTCATTTCCACCCACAAAATCGCATATTACGTTGATACATTATAATTTACAAAATTAATAATTAATTTTCTATTGCTATATTGCGCCCATGGTCGAAACTAAAAAAATACACACACATACACACACACACACACACACACACACATATATATATATATATATATATACATGGTCGAAACTAAAAAAATACACACACATACACACACACACACACACACACACACACACACATATATATATATATATATATATATATATAGTATATATACCATGGATGAAGAGGTGGACAAAAGGAACAGCATAAATATGATAAAATGGTCTGCTAAACCAAAAAGAGTAATCGACGAAGCAGCATATATCAGTTATTTGACAGCAGTTACAAAGAACAAGAGCTCAGCAGCAGTTACAAAGGATGACCCGCACTTACAAAGGAAAAGTGTTCACTCACTTGTATAAAGGCAATGGAGATAAAGCTTCAATTTTACATGAACAGACGAGAGGAACAAAACGCCATGGACGAAGACTACATACAATAAAAATGAAGAAAACTATAAAACGAAGACTATCTAAAAAAAAAAAAAAAAAAAAAATATCCATTCCATTTCCAGGGCTTTTCAGACGTAGAATACTTGTTTTTCACATTCCAACGAGGCAATCCGGACCATAGAGTAAAGGAAGGCACTTCCTGAAAGCTTTCTTCCTGCAAGATACTTTACATTACCTTCCTTCAAGATTCTTTCTTGTTCTCGTAAAGACGCTGCTTTCTTCGTGGACCCATACTGGACTCTTCGGCAGAAACTACCGTAATCTGGAAGGCCACCTGTTCCTTCATCATTCTCATTTGAATATCTGCCGATACTATAACCATTTTTCGCACGAATGCCTTTCGGGGGAGGGGGGGAACCCTGGTTTCTCACTGGCCAAGTGGTATGAATTTGATGGGGGGTTTTCTTTTCGTCTTTTCGAAAAGGTGTTTCGAAAGAGTTTTCTTCGTTTCCTTTCTTCGTATTGACGCCCTTCCTGTAAATGTTTTCAAACATCTATTTGCACTACTTTTTTTCTTTTCTGGCTTCTGTGTCTTTTTTCTCTTTCTCTCCCCTTTCTTTTTTTCTTCTTCTACCTATGTATGTTTGTGTGTACTTATATATATATATATATATATATGTATGTGTGTATGCATACATGTATGCATGCATGTATGTAACTATGTATGTGTGTATGCATGTAGGTATGCTTGCACATACATGTATGTATGCACGCATGTATGTATGCATGCATGCATGTATATATTATGTATGTATGGATGTATGTGTATATGTATATGTATGCACGTATATATGACCATATGTATGGTCGTCTGTATGCATTTCATCGTCTGTTTTCCCCTCCTTAATACAAAAATAATTTTAGTTTAGCGTCATTTTCTCGAAAAAAATAATAAACAAAAATAGGTAAATAGATAAAAAAGTAAGGCTTCATTTCATGGTGATTCGCCTAAATATTTGAGTACGTCAGAAAAAATACATATAATTTTCACATTAATCATATCCATTTTGTTTTTCTTTTTATCTTGTGTAGATATAGAATGACAATTTCCCACCCGTGAAGGCAATCAGCCATTCAATGTATGGTTCCTTCCTGTCCTTTCATATATATTTTTTCTTCTTCATTTTGTTTTTTTCCTTTGGCTGGAGTTTTCTTTCCTTTTCTTTTATTTTCTTTACTTAACAAGTCCTCTTTCATAGACGCCATTTCCATTATGGCTTTCCATTTATCTTTCCTCAATTTCAAACTTCTGCTTCCTTCTTCTTCTTCTTCTTTTTCTTCTCGACTTTTTTCTTTCTTTCTTGACCTTATGCTTCTGCATATCATCATTTTTCCCCTCTCTCACTCCCCTCCCCCCTCTCTCTCTGTCTCTCTTTAAATCTTTTTTCTTGCACCTCTCTTTGCCTTTCTCTCCAATCCCCTTACGTCATTTTGTTACCAAAGACCTTCGAAGCTTCCACTTCAGTGACCACCTCAGCTATACCTCCTCTTGAATGCGGCACCATCTTCCCCTTTGTTTATTTCCCCCCTCCCCCCAACCTCCTTTTCACTCTTCAATAGTCACATTCTTCTGCTCCATTTCCTTAGATGCACATCCTTTGTTCCTCTTCGTTCACCAAGTTTCTCCCTTCCCTTTATCCTCTGCAGACTCTTCGTCTTCTTCTTCTTCTTCTTCTTGCATCGCAGGACCCGACGTCCTCATCCCTTGCGCTGTGTTCTCGTCTTCACCCCACGGAACACCGCTGTTTTATTCAACTAAATCGGTTTCCTTTTCTCACACGTCAATTAAATCTTTGTTGTTGTCTTTTTTTTCAGTTTTTCTTTCTTTCTTTGTCTTCCTAGCATCCCTCCCCTTCTTCTTCTGCCATTCCTGAGTATTAATGGCGGTACCTGGAAGGAGATGGTCTCCTTCAAGCATACACGATCTGAAGCTCACTGGGTCCTTCCACAAAGTCTTGCTGCGTTTACTTCGAGGCTCACTCCTCGAAATGTCCCTGCGTCTATTGGCTGCACTGAGCCCCGACCCACCTCCTCCTTCCTCCCACCTCCTCCTGTCTTCTGCCTTGTCGCCTCGTGAGTTCTAGTCATCCTTCTTATGTTTTTCTATTTTCTATATACATATATTTTTTTAGTATCTGTTCAATCTGTCCTTCCCTCTTCTTCGTTCCAACTTCAGCAAAGGTTTCGAAGTTTGTTTATTCAGTTATTCATTCATCCATTCATCTATTCAATCTTTATCTAGATCTTTCTGTTTCTCTTTATCTCTCTCTCCCTCTCCCTCATATATACATATATATGTATATATATATATATATATATATACATATATATATATACACACACACACACACACACATATATATATACACATATATATATATAATTTGTATGTGTGCGTGCGTGCGCGTTTGTGTGCGCGCGTGAGTATATATATGTAAAATCTATTCTTTCACTCGTTTATCTATATTCTCTCACAGACAAATGTATTATTTGGATTTTATCTTTACATTCGTTTCTATTATTTCTTCTAACTCAAATATATTATCTTTTAATCTTCATTCGGTCTTTCCTAGAATCTTAGTGCATCTGTTTTCTTTTCTTTTTTTCATAAACAAAAATTCTAAATAATCATTTCTCCCAATTCTAATTCTCAATTGTTAATTTCTATTGCTCTGTCGTTTCTTTCATCTTCTCTATATTCTCATTATTCGGCTTAATACTTCTTTCATTGCATATACGATATTTTCTATTTTTCTGATTGTGTACTTTCTTTTGTGTTTACCATAAACATCTATCATTTCCTCATAATAGTAGGAAGTACACAAAAATTCCCCTCTTCATCGTTCCAGCATTTTCCACATTAAAAAAATATCGTATATTTTCCAACAAGCTTGACCAATAAACAACAATCCAACTGCTTACTGAACGCTTTCAAAATATTGGTCTGAAATTGAATACAATCGTCCCTCTGAGGGAGGTTTTGGCAACTCCTTGTCACCCCCCCCCCGGCCCCCATCCTCTCCCACGTCCTTTCAGCCAACCTCCTCATCCCCCTCACCGGACCCCTCTGAGTGGCGCGATGATGAATTCTTCTCTGAAAATTACATTCTTAAAACACTTAGCCCCAAGGGATTGAGCGTCTTACATACTGTATCTGATCTTATGCGTTCCTCATACCATTTATTCATTAATTAATCTATCTATTTACTCATTAAAAACATTCTTAAGGTGTAATTCTGTAGATATCCAAAACTGTATCTGATCCTACCCGTTCCTCGTATCATTTATTTATTTATTTATTTGGTGATTATAATTTCTTTAAGAAGGCGTACTTCTACGAATATCCAAAAATATTTATGATCCTACCCGTTCCTCATACTATTCATTTATTTATTTATTCATTATAAAAAGTTTTAAGACGTACGTCTGCGGACATTCAAAACTGTATCTGATCCTACTTGCTCCTTCTGATATAGTTTATTTATCTATTTATATATTCATCTATTTATCTATCTATTTTTCTTACAAGTAATCTAAAGAAAGCGTATTTCTGCTGATATTCAAAACTGGCCCATGATACATCAAGATAATGCAAATTCATCTGTTGTTGTTACTCCATTATAATTTTTTTTGCATACAAGACATCACTTTTATCATGAAAATATTAATGCATAAGAAACATATCAAAGAGTCAGCTATTCTAGGTATATCTGTCTAGTTCTGATACATTATAGGTTAGATATATGTGTACGAGGTTATTTCTTATCAAAAATAAGATAAAATAAGATGAAATAAAATGTTTGTCTAGTTCTGATACAATACAGGTCAGATATATATGTGTATTGGATTACTTTTTATTAACAAAACAGAATAAGATAAAGATAAATTAAAACCAAGTAAGATCAAGTAAAAATTGTTATAAATGGATAAATAAGTAAAATTGGTCTCATCGTTGTCACATATCTTGTGTTGTATATCGTAAGTCTTCTAAAAGGCTTCGTCGCTGTGGGAACCAACGTCACTCCTTAGCGACATTGACTACTTTTTATTAACAAAACAGAATAAGATAAAGATAAATTAAAACCAAGTAAGATCAAGTAAAAAGAAATAAAAAAATAGAAAAGAAGCAAATAGATAAGTAAAATTGGTTCCATCGTCGTCACATATCTTGTGTTGTATATCGTAAGTCTTCTAAAAGGATTCGTCGCTGTGGGAACCAACGTCACTCCTTAGCGACATCCCATTGTTGTAACCCGACTTTCACTGACGACTGCAATATCACTGTGCTTTGTAAGGATCTTGTGTCAAAGGGCACGGAATCCCATTTACCACAGAAACAAGGGTCAATTGAACAAGACTTGAACTTCAATTGAGGAAAGTCGTATGATGTTTGTCGCAACAGTAAGGTATACAATTCGATGTAGTTTAGTATTTGAATGTTATAGACAGATTCGAAACTTATTACGAAGACTGGATCGATGGTCTTTTATAATAGATTTGATTATGTTCTCTGACATTTATAAACGTTCTATCTGATCGGGCATATCTTAACACTTTAAAAGAAAAATTAATTACTTAGATATGTCTTAACCAAAGTAATGACACCCGTATATAGGCGTGATCAATCGTGATCGAATCATAGACAAAAAAAAAAAAAAAAAGATAAATGCAATTTTTATTTTACTGTCTTGAGGTAATTATAGTCTTCGATCGCTCTTGATTTGTAAAAAGCAGTTATTTCATATATATATATATATATTTATTTATATTTATTTATATATATGTATATATATATATATATATATATATATATATATATATTTCATATATAGGTACAGACATATTTATGACTGTACCCCAACCAATTTATTATACAGAAAAATAATCCCCTCTATAGGTTCTATCACATCTCCTTTCTTTCAGTCTATAGAAAAAATAGATGGATAAAATAAAATAATAACAATAATATTACTACCACCACCACTACTACTACTACTACTAATAATAATAATAATAATAGTAATAATATTAATATTAACAATTATAATAATAACAACAACAACAACAATATCAATAATAATAATGATAATGATAATAATAATAATAGTAATAATAATGACAATAATAATAATAATAATAATAATAGTAATAATGATAACAACAACAATAATAAAAAAAATATAATAATAATAATAATAATAATAATAATAATGATAATAATAAAATAATGATAATAATAATAACAATAATAATAATAATAATGAAAATAATAGCAACAATAATAATAACAATAATGATAATTATAATAATAATGAAAATAATAGCAATAATAATAATAATTACAATAATGATAATAAACTTTTCCCATCATTCCGGTCGGCTAGCATCCTTAAATTTCTCCTGTACTACCTTTAGGACTCCATCTCTTCATTGCGATACTATCACGAAGGATAGCAATGCGCTGGTTATTGCGTACGAAATACTACTGTCTTGTTACAACACCGAATATCCTTAACCCTTTCAATACTGAGTGAATACTCTTATCTTTACTTCGTCTGCAACCAGATTATTTTCTTCATTTCCGTGGTACCCTACCGAACCCTTCAATAACAAATTTGACTCCAATTTCTTTCAATATTAATCATTTTCTTTTGAATAAAATTTTGTCACCTAATGTCAGTCATAAGACACCTCATCTCATCTTAGATATTCTTCCTACATTTTATTTATTTCATTTTATTAATTATAATTTTTTGCTAGGACGTACAACATGGAAGTCATCTGAGATTGACATGTATTGCTTCATTCATACCTCGTTCAACTTCCGTCTTCTTTCTTTGACCACTGTCACCTTAGATGTTCTCCCCACATTTAATTTATTTCATTTCATTTATTTATTTATTTATTTTTGGCTAGGACGTACAACATGGAGATGAGATTGACATGTATTGTTTCATTCATACCTCGCTCAACTTCCGTCTTCTTTCTTTGACCACTGGCTCTATGCAAATACCTGAGCTGAGGGAACATTCTTCACTCCCCAGAGGTTTAATAAATTAAAACGTGAGTAGGATAATAGAGGCCCTCGTACTGCTCATTTGCTGAATGACCCCGATCAATGTGGCCTTGTTTTCCACACAACAAACAGCGTACAAGTCCTCAATTACTGTATGATCTTTCTGCCCCAATTAAATTAATTTCGGTCTTAGTTATGGTCTACTAAATTGTATCGCTAACTAGGTTAGTGGCTTATAGAGGTTATAGAAAAGTCTACTTACTTTGTGAGAGTAATAAATGGACAAACAATTATATGTAAATAAGTAGTACTGCTGCTATATGGATACACGCGCGCGCACACACACACACACACACACACACACACACACACATATATATATATATATATATATATATATATATATATATATATATATATATATATATATATATATGTATCTTTTTCAACCACAAATCACTTTTAATTCCGTACCATCGCAATCGAGACTGAGAATCGCTCGAAGGATATATAAATATATATATATATATATATATATATATATATATATATATATATATATGTATCTTTTTCCAACCACATATCACTTTTAATTCCGTACCATCGCAAACGAGACTGAGAATCGCTCGAAGGAGGCATCCGTGGAAATTGAAACGTACACGGGCCCAGGATTCGAACCCAGCTGACCCGTAACAAAGGAGGCGATTCTCAGTCTCGTTTGCGATGGTAGGGAATTAAAAGTGATATGTGGTTGAAAAAAGATATTAATTGATCACTGGGAACCATTCAGTGTATATGTATAAAATATCTCACGCGCACATACGTAGCAATACGTTCTATCATGGCAGAGATGGGTTGAATGCGATATTTCGTGTAGGTGAATGTAATTCGAGCATACAAATATAAGAAAGACGTACTCAACTTGTATCTCTCTTGATAGCGTATTGGGTTACGTCAACGTAATTTTGTTACGGGTCAGCTGGGTTCGAATCCTCGGCTCGTCTACGTTTCAATTTCCACGGATGTCTCCTTCGAGCGATTCTCAGTCTCGTTTGCGATGGTACGGAATTAAAAGTGATATGTGGTTGGAAAAAGATATTAATTGATAACTGGAAACCATTCATTGTGTATGTATATATGTATATGTAAAATCTGATATGAAATAATGCAGACATATCTAATAGCGTGTCAGTCTAACACTCAACCCTCCAGGCATTCTTTACATCTGAATATTGAATTAATATATTATTCATTCACTTATTTATCTATTCATTCATTTATTTTTCCATTTGAGAAACTCCTATCTAATAATCAAACCTCCAACTATATATATATATATATATATACACATATAAAATATATATAATACATATACATTTATATATATATATAAATATATATATACATGTGCATACATACGCACACACACACACACACACACACATATATATATATATATATTTATATACATATTTATATGTATATATATACATATATATATATATACATATATATATATATATATATATACATATATATATATATATATATATATATATATGATTACATGTATATACATCATAATTATGCATCTTCTTCCCTTTGTACTCCTGACATTTTTCCTATTCTGTCCGTTGCCAGGCGATTTTATTCAGCTGGGTAGGAAATCCCGGGAACTCAAAGGGTTTGTTGGCAAAAGTAGAATTTGTGAGATATGTCACTCTAAGGCTTAATCATCGGCCTTAAATAACATTCTATTTACGCCCTTAGGAAAAAGTATAGGACGTGAATGTTCAGAACGACCACGCTCCCGTCAACGTGTATGACAGAAGATGACGCAAATCGATACAAGAGGAAAGAGGAGAAGGAGGGTGGAAAAGGAGGAAGAGGAGGAAGAGGAGGGAGAACAGGAAGAGGAGGACGAGGAGGAGGAGGAGGAGGAAGAGGAGGAGGAGGAGGAGGAGGAGCGTCAGCTCAGAGAGGGTCATTACTGTTTCATAAGTTCAAACTCTCTAAAGTAGGAGGAGGATAAACGACCTTAGGGAGGAAGAAAGTGGAAGACCAGGGGCAGACGCCCACAAGCGTAGAGAGTGACAAGGGGGCTTCAGACTTAAGCAAACATTTTTTATTTTATCTTTTTGACCAGAAGGGAAAAAAAGAAAGGAAAGTGTTCTTCGTGGTCAGTGGACAGAACGCCTCCTCCTAACCCCCCCCCCTTTTTTTTTTTTTTTTTTTTGAGAAGAAGAGATGAGTTCTTCATGGCCACAAGGACCACGTCTGTGTGTCTGGATGGTCCATTTTGCCTTCATGCTCACGACCTTAAAGTACCTCTTTCGTTACGGGACATGAGGAGGGTAATCTTATGGTCTTTGGTTGCCGTGATGGTGCCATCTTCCATGTAAATGATGGTTCGAAACTTTAGGACAACGATTTCCCTAAAACTGCATGAACGTCTCTCTCTTTCTCTCTTCACCGGTATGCAGTCAGTATTTTACGGAATTTAGTAACATTCCTAAAAACCAAGTCATTCAGTATTCTTTCTTTCAGTGAGGACTAGTCTCCAGTACACATATATACATGCATATATATATATATATTATATACAGTATATAATATATAAAAAATAAAATAAGATAAAAATAAACAAATGAAATAAAATAAATAAAAATAAAACAAAAATAAATAAATATATAGATAATGATAATGATAAAAATAAATTTCAATTTCGGCTATCCCTTCCTTCGTGCTACCCTCCTTAATTAACCCATTAAACTCCGATGACAAGATTCTTGTCATTTGGTAAAAAAAAAAAAAATAAATAAAAATCATAAAACACCAAAATGTTTGATCAAACACCAGAAAAATATGACGTCAGTCCTCGCTTCGCGCGAGGACTGACGTCATATTTTTCTGGTGTTTGATCAAACATTTTGGTGTTTTATGATTTTTTGTTTTATTTGATGAAATGACAAGAATATGGCATCGGAGTTTAATGGGTTAAATCTTTCTTTGACCACATCTACGACTCCATCTCTTCGATGTGATATCATCCCCAAGGATAGAAGCCGTGGCTGTTTCTGACAAAATCTTTCTCTCTCTCTCTCTTTGAAGAAGCAGTCATGTCTATTCAACCCGTACAGTCATATTCTTTCGTTTTTGTTTTATTTTCACATTAGAACGAACTCTTAATCCAATGTGCAAAAATGCTGGCGTGAACGAAATATTGACATATTTGACTCAAGTATACGACACAAGTCATGTTGTGACGAAGTATTGGCGAAGAACAACAATTTCGAAAAAACAAAATCTGGTAAAGAAGACAAACTTACTATATGCTGCAATGACCATCGTAAACATCAACACAATAACGATGTCGTAATTACTTCGATAATCGTGATTCAGAAGAATAAGAAAATATCCACATACGAGACGGGATCTGGCCTCGAAGGACAAAGACAACGATGGCGAGACGACATTGAGTTGCATCGCTAAGCGACTCAAGGCGTCCGACTTACTCGTAAATAAATCATCCTATGAAGATGAGAACCAACTTTATAGTAAACTCTGAACCGGTTTCTGAATCCAGACACTGGGGAGGTTCTCGTTAAGGTCTGAGGAGCCTTGGGTTATGGGGAGTTTAGTGTCCTCTCACAATACTGCTCTGGAAGCCCAAGCCTATTGGGCAAATGTGATAGTTTCCTCCCTAACTAAATACATGTTTTTTCTAGTAGTAGTTGTAGTTGTAGTAGGATTAGTAGTCGTAGTAGTAGTAATAGAAGTAGTAATAGTAGTAGGATTATTAGTCGTAGTAGTAATAATATTAGTTGTAGTAGAAGCAACAGCAGCAGTAGTAGTAGTAGTAGTAGTTATAGTAGGATTATTAGTCGTAGTAGTAATAATATTAGTTGTAGTAGAAGCAGCAGCAGCAGCAGCAGCAGTAGTAGTAGTAATAGTAGTAGTAGTAGTAGTAGAGTAGTAGTAGTAGTAGTAGTAGGATTATTAGTCGTAGTAGTAATAATATTAGTTGTAGTAGAAGCAACAGCAGCAGCAGCAGTAGTAGTAGTAGTAGTAGTTATAGTAGGATTATTAGTCGTAGTAGTAATAATATTAGTTGTAGTAGAAGCAGCAGCAGCAGTAGTAGTAGTAATAGTAGTAGTAGTAGTAGTAGAGTAGTAGTAGTAGTAGTAGTACTCTGACATACGAATATTTGATCCAATGGCCCCTTACTACAATAACCTAACTATTGAGGCGTCCCACTCCCGAAATGAGAATGAGAAAATCAGGATGAACGAAGAGCGTATACAGAATGTGGACCAGGGCTCATTCACTCCGATAGCTTTTCCGACTTCAATCGCTCGTCTAGCAGATGTAATGGATGAAATGTAGACAAAGGATTACAAAGGATTACAAAGGCGGAGCATGCCGACAGGAGACCTTTTGGTCCATATCTAGGTCGGATGCAAAAAAAAAAATCATATTAATAATAAAATAATAAATAAAAACTATAATAATGTAAATAACAAATAAAATACATAAATAAATGCATAGGTATAGTTAAAATAATAAACAAACAGGTAAATAGTAAATAATAATAAATTGACATATAACTAATAATAAATGAAAATCACAGACAAATTATAACAAAACAAAAACAAATAATATAAGATAAATTATAATCATTACAGCATCTTACTTAGGTATTTATCTAAATGATTCTTAAAGCTTCGAACTGAACTACATTGCACTACCTGTGCAGGAAGTTTATTCCATTCATTAACTACACGGTTGGCAAAGTTGTTTCTACCTACTTCCAAATTGAATCTATTTCCGGACAGTTTGAGACCATTGTTTCTTGTCTGATTCTCATTCAATGTGAAAATTTGGTCACTTTTGATGTTGTCAATTCCCTTTAAAATCTTAAAGACCTGTATCAAGTCACCTCTGAGTCTACGCTTTTTTAGGGAAAACAGATTCATGTGCTTTAGTCGATTTTCGTATGCTTTATTTTTTATATTTGGAATCAGTTTTGTGGCTCGCCGTTGTACTTTTTCCAGTCTGTCAATGTCTTTAATGAGATTCGGTGACCATACGGAAACAGCATATTCCAAATGTGGACGAACTAACGATTTATATAGCTTGTTAATGAGTGATGGACTTTTGAAATTAAAAGATCGCGCAATCAGTCCTAGAATCTTATTTGCTTTCTCAGAGGCTGAAATACACTGCTTGGATGATTTGAGGTCGTTACTGATAATTACGCCGAGATCTTTTTCATTATCCACTTTTGTTAACGAATTTCCAAATAACTTGTAATCGTACTTACTGTTATTTTTACCTATGTGCATTATCTTGCATTTACTTGTGTTAAATTTCATTAGCCACTTTTCAGACCATTGCTGTAATTTATCTAAATCTTCTTGAATATCTAATTGGTTTGAGTGATCATTTGCCACTCCGCACAGTTTTGTATCATCAGCAAATTTGGAAACAGTAGATTTTAGTCCATGGTCTATATCATTTATATATACTATGAATAGAAGTGGCCCAAGAACGGAACCTTGAGGAACTCCACTTGCAACACTTTTCCATCCAGAAGTTTTTCCATTTAAAACAACTCTCTGTTTTCGACCATTCAACCAATTACTAGTCCAACCTAATAGGCTACCACTTATTCCATGCAAAGCTAATTTAGTAAGTAGTCTTTCGTGTGGGACGGTATCAAAAGCTTTTGCAAAGTCTAGATATATTAAATCTATATTGTTTCTTTTGTCATAATTCGAGATAACTGTGTTGTAGAATTCGAGTAAGTTAGTCACGCAAGAACGTTTCCGTCTGAAACCATGCTGGCTATCATTTATCAAACAGTTACTTTCTAAATGATGTTCGATAGCATCTCTGATGATAGTTTCCATTATTTTTCCTACGATTGAAGTCAAACTTATAGGCCTATAGTTATTTGGTTTCTTTTTGTCACCTTTTTTGAATATGGGAGTAACGTTAGCTAGCTTCCATTCTCTTGGGACATCTCCGGATATGATGGATTTCTTGAAAATAATTTCTAATGGAACAACAATCTCATTTTTCATTTCCTTTAAGATTCTTGGATGCCAACCGTCAGGCCCTGGTGTTTTATTAACTTTGAGTTTGTCTATACACCTTTTAATTTTTTCTTTTGTTATATTTACCGTAGTGAGTAAGTTTACCCCAGACTTTTCACAGGTTTCAGTTTGGAATTCACTTTGAGGTGTTTCGTTTACGAATACCGAGCTAAAATAATTGTTTAAGATATTACACATTCCTTCATTTGAATATTCAAGTTGACCGTCAGCAGATAATAGTGGACCAATGTGATTCCTAACAACCTTTTTATCTCTAATGTAACTATAGAATTCTTTGGGATTCTCTTTGGATTTATCAGCGATGTTCATTTCGTATTGTCGTTTTCTTTTTCTTATTGTCTTTTTTAAATCTCTCTGTATTGATACATAACTTTCATAGTCATTTGATGCACCCGAGCACTTATATTTTTTATAAGCCTGTCTCTTTTTAGCAATACTTTTTTCAGTTTCTTTGTCGAGCCACTTTGGGCGAGCCTGATTTGGGGGACGTCTGTCCTTAAAAGGAATGTAAGTTTGAATCATCTTAGTGAGCGTATTTTGAAATATTTCCCACATCTGATCTACAGGCCTTTCGTTTAATTTTGCCTCCCAATCTGTAAGCTGAAGCTCCTGACGTAGTCCTATGAACTGAGCTTTACTGAAATCGGGTATTTTAGAAACACAAGTATCTATTCTAAAATTGTTTTGGAGTTTGAATCTGACTAAGTTGTGATCGCTATTTGCAACAGATTCACCGACTTCTACATCAATTACCATGCTTTCGCGGCTAGTGATCAAAAGATCGAGTAAGTTTCCATATCTTGTGGGCTCTTTTACATGCTGAACTAAGTAATTGTCACCAAGAAAATCAATCAAGCGACTACCTATATGGCCATGTTCATGGGTCATCCAATCAATGTCAGTAAAATTGAAATCACCCATTATCAATAAATCCCGGTTGCAGAAACTAGACAGTTCTTGAAATAACAGTTTGTCGTCTGCTAATGATAATGTCTTTGGCCTATATATTACACCTATATTCATTTTTTGTCCATTTGTTTGGGTTAACTCAACCCACAAACTATCATATGCATCCTGTTTCACTTTCTCTAAAACACAAGCATGAACATTGTTTTTAACGTACAATAAAACACCCCCACCTTTCTTGTGGTTTCTATCCTGATGAAAGTGTTTAAATCCCGCAATATTAAATTCAGCTTCGAACTCTGTACCATTTAACCATGTCTCAGACTATCATTCTCACTCTTAAGATCAACACTTCTATGTCAGTGAGGTACCGGGTCCCCACTCCCGAAATCAGTACATAAAAAAATAGAAAATATATTTTGAGCAGACTGCAGTAGAAAGTAGGATAGGTAAACTTCTGGCTTCATTAAAGTGAAAAAAAAACCGCACACATACACACAGATGGGTAGTCGACCACGGTCATTGGCGAGAGAGGGGCCAATGAACTGTCTGTGGGAGGCAGATCCTGACTGGTTTCACCACACAGTTCCACGAGGATGGATGTCGTTAAAAAATAGTAGTAGTAGTAGTAGTAGTAGTAGAAGAAGTAATAGTAGAAGTAGTAGTTCCGCAAGGATGGAAGTAGTTTGAAAAAAGTGTAGTAGTAGTAGAAGTAATAAGAAGTAGTAGTTCCGCAAGGATGAAGGTAGTTTGAAAAAAGTAGTAGTAGTAGTAGTAAAGTACTAGTAGTAGATGTAGAGGTAGTAATATCTACCCAGTATATAGAGATCCTTTAAAACAATTATTATGGTAGTGTCTGTTGATTACTTGCAATAAAGGATGAAGATAACAAATTCCTAGCAACTCGTCGCCTTGGCAATATCCCACTTACATCAGAGGATGATGGCCTTCGTTCAAGTCCATGTTGGGATGTTCCTGCACCCGAAAGGTGGCTGATGAGACCAATTCGGGTTTTGAAGGATCTTCTGCAAGTTGTTTCTTGATCTGGGTTGGAGTTGCCTCTCATTCCTCCTTCTTCGTTTTTCTTCCACTTATTTGTATCGGTTTGTCTTAAACGTTGTAGTTCCCTGGCGTATGGTCTATCTCCATAGGTTTCAGTCTCTTGTATTTTCTTCCCAGTTGTTGGTGTCGATGTTACACTTTTTCATATTGGCCTTCAACAGATCCTTGTATCCTTTGTATCCATTCTCCTACAAAGGATTACAAAGGAGGAGCATGCCAACAGGAGACCTTTTGGTCCATAACTAGGTCGAATGCAAAAAAATATATAATAATGATAGATAAATAAGTAAATAAATAGAATTATAATAATATGAATAGTAATAAATAAAAAATATAAATAAATAGGTAAAGATAAATAATAAACAAACAGGTTAATAGTAAATAACAATAAATTGACAGATAAATAATAATAAAGGATAATCAAGCAAATAATGATAAACAAACAGACAAATAATAAAAAATATATAAAAAATAATATAAAATAAATGGCAGGCATTATAGCATCTTGCTTTGGTGTTTAAATGAAGCTTAAAGCTTCGAACTGAACTACATTGCACTTCCTCTGCAGGAAGTTTATTCCTTTCATTAGCTACACGGTTTGCGAAGTTGTTTCTACCCACTTCCAAATTATATCTGTTTTCTGACTGTTTGAGATCATTATTTCTTGTCGGATTCTCATTCTGTGTGAAAATTTTGTCACTTTTGATGTTGTCAAATCACTTTAGAATCTTAAAGACCTGTATCAAGTCACCTCTGAGTCTACGCTTTTTTAAGGAAAACAGATTCATATATTTTCGTCGATTTTCGTATGATTTATTTTTTATTTTTGGAATCAGTTTTGTGGCTCGCCATTTTACTTTTTCTAATCTGTCAATGTCTTTACATAAGAACACAAGAATGAAGGAGACTGCAAGAGACCATAAGGCCTACACTAGGCAGCTCCGTATCCATCACCACCTGTCGTCCCCATCCATAAAGTTGTCTAATCGTTTTTTAAAACAACTGATAGTTTCAGCGCTTACTACATGGTTACTAAGTTTATTCCATTCATCGAACACCCTATTAGTAAACCAATTCTTGCCTATTTCCTTTTTAAATCTAAATTTGTCCAGTTTATACCCATTACTGCGAGTCCTGCCCTGTTGTTTTATTATGATGACCTTGTTTGCATCTCCCTTGTTATAGCCTTTGATCCACTTGAACACTTCTATTAGATCACCCCGCACTCTGCGTCTTTCTAGAGAGTGTAAGTTTAGGTGCCTAAGCCTCTCTTCGTAAGGCAAATTTCCGAGTCCATGTATCATTTTGGTCATTCTTCTCTGTACTGATTCTAGTGAATTTATGTCCATTGTGTAGGACGGAGACCAAAACTGTACCGCATAGTCAAGGATGGGTCTAACTATCGCTAGATAGAGTTTAATAATTACCTCTGCACTTCTATTCGTTACCGTCCTAGCAATGAAACCTAATGCACTGTTAGCTTTATTTCTGGCGCTAATGCACTGTTTCCTGGTTTTAAGGTCCGGACTCACCAGAACTCCCAAGTCCCTCTCGCACTCAGATTTGTCTAAAAACGTGTTATCTAAGATGTATCTATTTTTGGGGTTGTGTAGCCCTACGTTTAACACGCTACACTTAGAGATATTGAAGTTCATTTGCCATTTCTCCGACCATGTTAACAATTTATTAAGATCATCCTGCAGAATCTCTGCGTCGTCTCCTGACCTAATTAGGCGTCCTATTTTAGTGTCGTCCGCAAACTTACTAACATCACTATTTATCCCATCGTCTAAGTCATTTATGTACATAATGAACAACAAGGGACCCAAAACCGAGCCCTGGGGTACCCCGCTAGTAACATTGCCCCACCTAGATTTTATTCCATTTATGGTGACCCGCTGTTTTCTGTTACTAATCCAAGCTCTAATCCATTCTAACACTTTTCCTCCTATGCCATGGGCTTTGACTTTATTTCTTAGTCTCTGGTGAGGCACCTTGTCCAACGCTTTGCTAAAGTCAAGGTAAATAACATCGTAATTTTCATTGTTATCTGACGCCTTATATACTTTAGTGTAAAAGGATAGAAGATTAGTCACACATGACTTACCCTTGGAGAAACCATGCTGTGAATCACGAATTAAATTATGTCCTTCGAGAGATTCGATGACCATACGGAAACAGTATATTCCAAATGTATACGATCTAATGATTTACATAGCTTGTATTAATGAGAGATGGACTTTTGAAGTAAAAAAAATCGCGCAATCAGTCTCAGAATCTTATTTGCTTTCTCAGAGGCTGAAATACACTGCTTAGATGATTTGAAATCGTTACTGATAGTTACACCGAGATCCTTTTCATTATACACTTTTGTTAACGAATTTCCAAATAAATTGTAACCGTACTTACTGTTATTTTTACCTATGTGCATAACCTTGCATTTACTTGTGTCAAATTTCATTAGCCACTTTTTAGACCATTGCTGTAATTGATCTCAATCTTATTGATTAATTATCTAATTGGTTTAAGTGATCATTTGCCATTCCGCACATTTTTGTATCACCAGCAAATTTGGAGATAATAGATTTCAGTCCGTGGTCCATATCAATTATATATACAATGAATAGAAGTGGCCCACGAACGGAACCCTGAGGAACTCCAATCGTAAAAAATTTCCATTTGGTAATACCCTCTGTTTTCGATAGTTCAACCAATTACTTGTCCAGCTTAATATGCTATCACTTATTCCGTGTGAAGCTAATTTAGTAAGGAGTCTTTCATGTGGGTCGGTATCAAAGGCTTTTGCAAAGTCTAGTTATATCAAATCTCTATTGCTTCTTTTGTCATAATTCAAGATGACTATGTTGTAAAATTCGAGTAAGTTGGTCACATAAGAACGTTTCCGTCCAAATCCATGCTGGCTATCATTTATCAAACAGTTACTATCCGAATGTATGTATACACATATGTACACATTCACACACACATATATATATATATTCATACATATATATGATAATGTGAATATATCACGAAAGCGCTCGGACTCCGTGTGTTTTTCCTTTTCCTAGTGGACTGCATATTTGTAATTCACGTGTGACTTGTGAAATTTGTGCATATATATATATATATATATATATATATATATATATATATATATATATATATATATGTGTGTGTGTGTGTGTGTGTGTGTGTGTGTGTGTGTGTGTACACATATGTGAGAATGAGTGAGAGAATGTGAGAATGTGAGAGCAAAAATGAATGAGAGTAAGAGTAAATGTTAGTTGAGTGAGAATAAGTGAATGTAATAATGTGAGACAGTGAGAATGAGAGAACGTGAGAATGTGAGAAAGTGCGTGAGAGTGAGATATCGATGCACCATGGTCCTCCGTATGTCAGAAACTCGCAAGGCACTTTAAGCCCTGTAAGAGCGATAAGGCAAAGATTGAGGGAAGAGGTAGAAGACCACAAAAGAAAAATTCTGATGAAAAATTTTCTGAAACAATGTCCGGCTCCTGAACGACGACACGATGCTGGTGCTTCTATTGGCCCTGGTAAGCCTTTAGGCCTTCGATGATGTCATCTTTTACAAAAAAAAAAAAAAAAAAAAGTATTTATGGACTTTTGTGCCAATGATTAAAAAAGATAATGACGATAATAGTATTCTATTTGACTGTTATTCGTGATTAACTTATATCACACTATCATATTCAGCGCAAAGATTGAGTATTAATTCATTTATTTGTTATTTTATTCCCCTGATTATTTGCCTTTTTTTTTTTTTTGCAAAATTGATCGTAGGCTCGTTCTTTTATATCTTCTTCTGAGTGCCGTCAGGTGATTTTAATCATATGGTCATTTCTACGTTGGAGCCTCCAAAGCAATTTTGGATTGAAGAAGAATTGTTTTCATACCGAATTTCTCTTCGCGCTCTTCGACTCTCCCCCAAAATATTGCTGACCTTTCCACATAGAATTAATTGCCACCACCAATTTACTTCCTCTCTCTCTCTCTCGTTCACATAATAAATGGGAAATGGGGATAAAGGTACGGGAACCCATGTGTACAGTTCTATCCACTTATACTAGAACTACGTAAATACACACACACACACACACACACACACACACACACACACACACACATAATGGTAGCATTCGCAACCGCTGCTACAGCGCTCCAAGTTCGAAACTCGCCCAGGGCTGAAATAATATCAGTATCGATGCGCTGCGTGTCGTTACTCCAGTTCTCGTGGGCGGGGAGTTGGGTGTGTGTGTGCGTGTAAGGTCACAGCATTACCCATAGATCGGTCATATGTGAGCTATGAGCTCTATTCCGAGAGGAAAATAACTGTCGATCACGAGTCCAACACGTAATCCAAGACCATGGTGAATCACACACACGTACACACACATACATGCTCGCACGCACGCACAGAAAGAGAGAGAGAGAGAGAGAGAGAGAGAGAGAGAGAGAGAGAGAGAGAGAGAGAGAGAGAGAGAGAGGATGGTGGAAGAGAAAAAAGATACATGGATACCTTATTTATGCTGATTCAATGAAGGTATCGTACTTTCCCTTACTTAGAAAGACATACAGGCTAATGTCTGTACTCTGTCATGATACCAATACCATTCTGTACAGAGTAGTAAGCTCCCTTTCTTAGGCCGGCCACACACATGCAGTTTAAACTGTCAGTTACAACTGTTCAATTATAACTGTCAGTTGAAACTGTGTGGGTATCTCAGTGATACTGGGATACCCACACACGTGCAGTCTCAACTGACAGTTATAAATGAACAGTTGTAACTGTCAGTTTAAACTGCATGTGTGTGGCCGGCCTTAGTAATCTAGTTGCAGTCAGGCTATTCTATTCATACCCGTGATAACCCTTTGATAACAAAGAGGGTATGTCAATTGTGACCAATAAAATTCAATAACACATGTTATTGAAGGTTATATCATAACATGTTATTTTTTTGTACATTCGGTTCCTACTGAATGGCGGCTCATTGGTAGCAAAGAGATAATTCAATAGCAAGTAGTTAAATATCAAGTAAAGTCTTTATTGTGGTTGGCATTAGAAGAACAATATAGACTGTACTATGTATTACCTCAATATTTTGTTCATAATTTTCCAGGTATGATTTTATATAATTTTCTTCTGACTAATGCTACCTGATTATCATGCTCTCTCTTTCTCTCTAGTATTCTTTTTCTTCTCTCTCTCTTCCTCTTCCCCCTCTCTCTCCCTCTTCTTCCACAACCTGTTAACTTCATCCCCCTCTCTCTTTCCATACCATACTCTCTTTATCTCTCTCTCTCTTCTTCCAATCTTATCCCTCCACCTCTTCTCTATGTAATAAACAAGAACAAAACTCTCTTGAAATCCCTTCGACGATTTCTCAGATACTTTTCATCCAACATTGACACTAAACATGTCCGACGAAATGCTGATGTTCGAGAATTTTTTTCCTCGTGGTTTGCGGGGTTGGTACCTGTTCGGGCCTCAACCTTGCCGGTGGTCCGTAACTGTTCATTCACACACACACACACACACACACACACACACACACACACACACACACACACACATACACACACACACACACAAAAAAAAACAGCGCAAGAGAGACAGTGTCTCCGCAGTGCCACTCTTGCAGTGACGATGCCCGGAGGAGGAACCTGACACTAAATATGTCCGACGAAATGCTGATGTCCGAGAATTTCTTTCCCTCGTGGTTTGCGGGGTTGGTACCTGTTCGGGCCTCAATGTAACTGTCCATAAAAAAAAAAAATAAATAAAAATACAGGAGAGACGGGGTCTCCCCGGTAGTCCCACTCTTGCAGTGACGATGTCCGGAGGAGGAACCTGATGCATCACACGGTGATGTCCGTCCACGCCACCCCAGGTACGAGGTAGATCCCCTTCTTAACCTCTACGCCGCGGCCAGCGTTCGAACAGACGCCTAAATCCCCAGTTAGTTACCAGACGCTCGCGGTACCACACAGCCGCGGCAGACCCCGGGAAAGGGCCGTGTTAGGGCTACAATTGACAAGGACGGGAATGAGGTCTTTGGAGAGCTAATGTCGGAAAGGCTCATCGCTTGTCGTCTCACCGATGAAATTGAAAGTCTCAGAGTCAATCGTTCAGACGATGCAAAGACCGCTAGGCTAACAAACTGAAGAATAAGATTGCGTGGATATTTTTTTTTATTAATTTATTTTACTTGATTTATTGTTACATTTTATATTTCTATTTATTTTATGAACATAATTATAATGTTTCCTTATTATTTATTTCATCATTATTTCACTTTATTTATTGTTACATTTCTTATTATAGTTATCTTTATTTATTTTACATTATTTATAGTTAAATTTTCACTATCTTTATTAATCTTACTTTATTTATCATTACATTTTTGTTTTATACCCAAAATCATTATTTCTTTTTCTAAACTTAACCTACCCCTTACAGGTGGGCCAATGCCACGAAGCTGAATAGAATAATAAGGCGGCAATCAGATTAAAAGGAAAAAGTGCCATACGGAAAGGATCACAAATCCCGCCCCCCACTCGCTATAGAGGTGAATGAAATCACCTTAAGACATTCAGAGTAAAAGAAACAGTACCATCCAGCATGGAAGGGAAATACGAAAGAGATGTAGACAAATAGATTCTGGAGTTGAATTCAAATATTTTCCACGAGATCTTGTCATCAACTGACTAGAATCATCTGTTTAAAAAAAAATCTAAAATACGTGGACATAACTTCCTTATTTCCTTCGGCTGAATTGAATTCATTGGCGTGTAGCAAGGGCAATACGTGAAGTAGTCTATGTTGCTTTAAAGACTAAACACCCGTTTTAACAGCACGGTAATCCTATGTTTATCATCTGAAACCAATTTCAATGCACAACTGGCAACCTTCTTCGGGTTACATAAACAAGTTATTCTGATCAACGATTAAGAAAATAACAAACTGAAGCTATACCTATTTGTAAAGCTTACCTTGCACTGCACTATTCCCACAACTATAGACAACAGTCTACAGTTCCTAAAGTAGAAGGAGGCTGGGACAATACCTTTACCGTATCTAAACTAACGATGTCTAGACTTTGTGATACGGTGAGTCTGGAGTGAAGAGGAATCAGCGTATGTACACCAAAGCATCAACAGAAAAAGTCCAGGCACATTCCTTTTCCGTATCTGAACTAATGGTTTCTAAACTTTGTGATACGGTGAGTCTAGCAAAGTCATCTGAGACAGCAGGACAGGATTCATCGTAATTTATTTAGATTTAATAGATTTAGGTTTAAGAAGGGAATAGGAAAACCTAGTTTACCAACAGAGTGGTTAATGAATGGAATAGATTTAGTAACCATGTAGTGAGCGCTGAAAGTATTGGTGGTTAAGAAGATTAGATAACTTTATGGATAGGGATGGCAGATGGTAAGGGACCATAAGTCCAATGTGTAAGCCTTATGGTCTCTTGCAATCTCCTTCATTCTTAAGTTTTTATGTTCTTAAGAGAAACGAACATTTGTACACACCAAAACTTTAGTCTGGGTCCCAGGAGAGTATAAAGTAAAGTCGTATCCTAACCTTGAAAACTATTCGCATCGTTACTTAAGGGCCACTTGCATGGTCAAACGGTTAGTCAAACAAATGTTTGAGGTGATGTTTAACCATGTGAATGGGGTATTTGGTTGTGAAACATATTTGTCAAACATGT
Organism: Oratosquilla oratoria; assembly: GCF_046742065.1. NCBI lineage: Eukaryota > Metazoa > Arthropoda > Malacostraca > Stomatopoda > Squillidae > Oratosquilla > Oratosquilla oratoria. Next base: position 34,212,460 of record NC_134791.1, on the reverse strand, counting down.
TTGACAAACCAAGTTTGACAAAACGTTTGATCGTGTAAATAGCCCTTTAGACTAGACTTCTGCAGGGATGAAGATGAAGTTATACTTTGGGGTTTGGGGCGGAGGGATTCTAACTAACCTTTTTACAACACAGTTATATAACAACAAAGGATAAGTTTCGTCCGCTACTTTCGTACACCTTTCTCTTTCAGTTTTCACTCACCTTTCTCAAATGTTATTTGTCATTTCTTATTTCTGCATTAGTTCACAATTTTAGTCAGTAGGCCTTGTGTTTCCAATCATTCCTCCTTTTCTAGTTCATATGGTTATGCTATTTCCTTCAGTATAATATTCAGTCGATGGGTATTGAAACTGGTGGGATTTTTCTTATTTTTCTTCACGAATTCTTCTACACTTGCTCTCTGAGTATCACTCAAGGAATCCCCAGAGCAACCGCAAACTAGGTCCTATTTGAGTTTTGCAGTGACGTGATTTATCTAGTCCAATGATCTTTGACTTTATACTTAAGATCCTCCCTAATAGGCGTGATCTTACTAT
>NC_134791.1:34156923-34206923 GCF_046742065.1 Oratosquilla oratoria | reverse complement strand
CTGCGGGAACAATTATCCATTATTACAGAAGCGGGCTTCTAGGAGTTTTATCCATTCCTGTAAAACTTGACACATACACGTGCACACACACACACACACACACATCTTATATTTTATCTTTAATTTCTGTGTTCATATTCCTATTTTCTACTTATTTTTCTTTTGTTTCTATCTATCTATCTATCTATATCTATATATATATATCATTTCATTTATCTATTTTTGTATATTTCTTTCTCTCTATTCGATTGCCACTCGAAGCTGACCTCAAAAGTGTGTAAAAATGAAAATTGCCAATGAACTTGAATTTGGAATTCCGGAATGTACACCAACAGAAATCGGTTTTTATCTTCAAACAGTACGTCTCTTCGGATTTTTTTCTTTTTAAGGATGGCTCTGGACTTTTTCTTATACATAATTTTCTCATTCCCTTATCATTTGTTATAATATTCCCTGAACACGAAAAGCTCATCAGAACGTGTTTGTTCTGGAATAATTTTTGAAAGATTCTTCTTCTTTCATCTTTCAGAAAAAAAAAAATTCTTCTTCTTGGGTCTCCTCTGTATATACTATAGGTGCCGGAAGGCTAAACAGACTGTTTTGAGGTCAACAACCTTCTTCTTTGTTAGCACTAGGGCTTGGCACTCTACAGACTCCTCATTCTTGACTCTCTTCTGACACCATTTCAAACTCTGCTTCAATGCAGGTAATCCCAAGTTTCGTTGCCATCTCCTTCGAGCGTTGCCTCGACGATCTCGTACTTCCTGAAGATGAGGATGAGGATGTGAAGGTCAGGGGAAGGGACCTTGAGAACCTTCCTCAGCCATCTACCCCAGCAGGTTTCTGTGGTCGAGTGTCATGCGCACCATCAGGAGCCACAAGACGACGAAGAGCATGAGGATGAACACGTGACTCCAGGATCCTGTGAAGGTGACCTCATTAATGGTCAGGTGCAGGACTGTGGCACCGGCGATGAGCTCCTGGAAGCATGAGCTTGCGAGTATTTTTTTTTTCCCATGACAAACACCGGGTGAGCCGCTCCCATAGACTGTGTAATATATGACCTCTGAGCTCTCATCAGGTAGAGTAATAGATGTTGAGCAGGTGTCCAACACGTTATATAAGACAGTGGTGAATCTCCCTCTCTCTTTCTCTCTCTTTCTCATACACACACACGCACACACACACACACTCTCACTGGATGGCGCAGTGTTAGCGTTCGCGGCCGCCACTATGGCGGTCTGAGTTCGAACTCCGCCCATAGATCATACATGAGCTCTGAGCTCTCTTCCGGGAGTGAAATAGCTGTCGATCACGAGTCATACACGTGATCCAAGACCATGGTGAATCACACACACACACACACACACACACGGGACGAATTAAGTGGAACTCAGACTTTTCTGAGAGCGATGAGAGAGTAAATAAAAAACAAACCTGGTAAAAGACAGTCACATAAAGAAAGAAGGGGAGCCCATTAATCCAAAACCACTTGGGACCAGGAGATAAGACAACAGGCTAGTTTCGAGATCGGTCGAATATCTCAGGAGACCTAGTCAGGAAATGAGCAAAATAAACAAATCAATCCCTCAGTAAGAACAAACACAACCGTGCCTCATAGCCGTGCTCACTGCTCTCTCTCACTCCTGTGCATCAATCCTACTGAGAACATAATACATACATACATACATATAACAAAGGCTTTTTCCCCCTTACACGGGAGGTAGCCAAAAGACAAAGACATAGAAACCACTCCCACCTATTTCATTCCCTACATACTCCACTCCCCTCTACCCTCTTCCCTCCCTCTTATCTTGGCACCTCCTGGACGACGGGTCATCCCTGCATCCTGTCCAATGCCCTGGGTCAGAAGCAGTGTCGCAAGGCACAGCACATCCACAGCAAGGCCGCTTCATTAATTCGGCGACCCCACCTCTCCATCCCCTCATGCAAAAAAGAAGACGGGGAGAAATCCCTTCGGGCTGCGTCAATTTATTTCTTATACACAAGAGGTTCCAGGTGTTTTCCTAAGAACATAGTAACATAAGAAAATAATAACGAAGGAGGCAGTTCCATTACCACATATTATCCGTAGTCATAAAATCATTTGACTTTTTCTTAAAACAATCAATAGTTTCAGCGCTCACTACGTGTTTACGAAGTCTATTCCATTCACCAACCACTCTACTGGTAAACCAGTTTTTGCTTATTTTCTTTGCAAGCAGATAGGTCATCAATGATATTGACCTTCTCCCACGTGACTGTCCCATTAACTTTACCCTGGGCCATCTTCCTTAATGATGACCCTCCGACCAGGGTCACCAATCTTTGTGCAAGAGTTAAACTAATCTATACTTAACAACAAACAAAAGGAACAGGAAATTGGCAGGGGATGGGAAGAGGACAACCACATTTCCAAGAAGGGAATTCGAGTCAAGATGAAAACATTGCCTTCAATGATCGATCGATCAGAGGCAATGAGAACAGAGTTCAAATTTTGGAATAACGATGTGACTTGGATGCGAGAAGAGCGGATTCAGTTAAGAGGAGGGAGAACTCCCCCCCCCAAAAAAAAAAAATCACTGAAGGAGCCACCTAATGCGAGACTACGCAAAACACTCAAATGAATAGACCAACTTCTGTAAAGGTTGTTGATTGGGCCAGCAATAGAATTCTGAATCCCCACAAATTGTAAGGCTAAGTCAAGCGGGAATATATATATATGTATATATATATATATATATATATATATATATATATATATATATATACATATATATATATATATATATACATATATATATATATATATATATATATATATATATATATGATGACACTTTTATACTACGACTGTCCCTCTGTTATGCTGTCCCCCAACCCCTTGTTACTGTCCTTTACCATTTCTCTGAATATTCATTTCCTTTTTTCGCCTACCTACCCTGTGGTGGGGGCAAAAGAATACTGCCACCAAGTATTTCCACTCGAGTCGTAAAAGGCGACCAAAAAAGGGACGGGGGATGGGATTAGGAGTCCTACTATCTGTAGCCTCAAAAGGGGACATTCCTAAAAACGAAAGTAAAGGCATAAGAGGGTCTGGGAGCTTTCCAACCAGTACCCTAAGGTTTGGGTCTTTTAATGTGCGTGGATGTGGTACAGATGAGAGTAAAAGGGAAGAGATAGGCAGTATATTTGTGAGAAGAAAGATGGATGTACTGGCTTTGAGTGAAACTAAAATGAAAGGAAAGGACAACTGTGAGTTTGGGAGTGTAGCTGGGAGGTACTCAGGAGTGAAGAGGAGACGAGGAAGAGAAGGGGTGGCTATACTAGTAAGTGAAGAGATAAGTAAGCGGGTAGTGGAGTGGAAGGAGGTGTCATCAAGGTTGATATGGATGAAGGTGAAGCTGGGAAAGGAGATGTGGGTTTTTGTAAGTGCGTATGGGCCTGGTAGTGAGAAGAGCGTAGAGGAAAGGGAGGCTTTTTGGGTAGATATAAATGAGTGCATAGAGGGATTAGGGAGACATATCAATGTAGTTGTATTGGGAGACCTAAATGCTAGGGTAGGAAGTGAACCAATTGACGAAGTGATTGGAAAGTATGGAGTTCCAGGTAAAAATAGTAGTGGAGAATTGATGGTGGAGATGTGTCTTGAAAGAGAGTTGATGATAGCAAATACAGTGTTTAGGAAGAAAGTCAAGCATAAGTACACATGGGAGAGGGTGGTGGATGGAAGGGTGGCAGATAGAGCGTTAATGGACTATATGGTGGTGACCAGGAGTATGGTATGAAGAGTTAAGGAAGTACATGTTCTAAGAGGAGAGAGTGGGGGAATATCAGATCATCTCCTGGTGGAAGGTAAATTGAGAGTGGAGAATAGGTGGAGAAAGAGGAAAAGGGCAGAAGGTAGGGAGGTACTTAGAGTGAACTGCTTAAATGAAGAAAAAAAGGAAAATAAGTATAAGAAGAAGTTGAGAGAGGAGTGGGAGAGAGTAAAGGATAGAGTAGAACTAGGAGTGGAGGAGGAATGGGGATGGTTCAAGGAGGGAGTCATAAGGTGTGCAAAGATGGTGTGTGGAACAAGGAGGGCGGGAGGAAATAGAAGGAAGGGTAGTGAGTGGTGGGATGAGGAAGCAAAGAAATGTGTAGAAGAGAAGAAACAGGCATTCATAGATTGGCTACAAATTAGGACGAGGGAATCGTATGAGAGGTACAAAGTAAAGAGAAAGGAAGTTAAGCATAAGAAAAAAGGAAGCAAAGAGGAGAGCAAATGTGAAATGGGGTAAGAGTATGACAGAAAATTTTGAAAGTAATAAAAAGATGTTTTTGAAGGAAATTATAAGAGGAAGAGGAGGCGAATCAAGTAGAGAAGAAAATGTAAAACGTATAGATGGAGAGATGATAATGGAAGAGAAGGCAGTGAGAGGAAGGTGGGCAGAGTATTTTAGGGAGTTGCTAAATGTGAAGGAGGATAGGGAGGGAAAGGCAGTTGCAGTTGGAAGCGCTAAGAAAATGGGAGTGATGAGTGAGGAAAATGGAGGAGAAATAGGGAAGGATAAAGCAGCTGTTAAGATGATGAGAGCAGGTAAGGCACCTGGGTTGGATGGATGCCATGCAGAATGTCTGAAGAAAGGAGGTACAGTTATGGTGGACTGGCTGGTGAGGTTACTTAATGTTTGTTTAAGAGAGGGTAGAGTGCCGGAGGACTAGAGGAGTGCCTGTATAGTTCCGCTTTACAAAGGAAAGGGGGACAAGTGTGAGTGTAGTAGTTTCAGAGGGATCAGCTTGTTTAGTGTAGTTGGGAAGGCTTATGGGAGGGTCTTGATTGAGAGGATTAGGAGAGGAACAGAAGGAGTAATTGGTGAGGAACAGTGTGGGTTTAGGACAGGTAGGAGATGTGTAGATCAGATTTTTGTGGTAAGACAGATATGTGAGAAAGCTATAGGAAAAGGTAAGGAGTTTTTTTGGGCTTTCATGGATCTGGAAAAGGCTTACGACAGGGTAGACAGAAAGGCACTGTGGGAGGTACTGCAGATATATGGGATAGGAGGAAAACTGTTAAGAGCAGTCAAGAGTTTTTATGAGAGTAGTAGAGCTTGCGTTAGGATTAGAAATAGAGAGAGTGAATGTTTTGAGGTAAAGGTGGGACTTCATCAGGGATGTGTTATGTCGCCCTGGCTGTTCAATCTTTATATGGATGGAGTGGTGCGAGAGGTGAATGCAAAGGTAGTGGGTCAGGGGTTGGAGATGATTAAAGAAAATGGAGAAAAGTGGGAGGTGAGCCAGCTGTTGTTTGCTGACGACACTGCGCTTGTAGCAGGATCAGAGGAGGGGTTGAGGAAGTTAGTGACAGAGTTTGAAAAGGTGTGTGAAAGAAGGAAGCTGAAGATAAATGTGGGCAAAAGTAAGTTGATGAGATGTACAAGGGGAGAGAGTGACAGTAGGCTGGAAGTGAGCATTAAGGGTGAGAAACTGGAGGAAGTGGATACTTTCAGATACTTGGGTGCGAATGTGACAGGAAAGGGAGGAGTGGGGGTGGAGGTAGAATGTAGATTGAGAGAAGCGAGTAAATGCCTTGGTGGATCAAAAAGTGTAATGTGGAATCGACATCTGGGAATGGATGCTAAGAGGAGGTTAAATGAAGGAGTGATTGTGCCAACAGCAATGTACGGGGCAGAAACATGGAACATGAGAGAGGAAGAGAGAAGGAGTTTGAATGCGTTTGAGATGAAATGTCTGAGAAGTATAAGGGTTACTAGGCTAGATAGAGTGAGAAATGAGGAGGTGAGGAGGAGAACAGGGGTGGAAAGGGAGCTGGGAGATAGGGTTGATGAAAGAGTATTAGGATGGTTTGGACACATGGAAAGAATGAGTGAAGAAAGATTAGTAAAAGAAGTGTGGAAGGCAGAGGTGGAAGGAGTGAATGTGAGGGGGCGTCCTAGGATGAGATGGATGGCTGGGGTGAAAGGGGCTTTACAAAAGAGAGGAATGTCTGTAGAGGAAGGACGGGAGAGGACAGAAGATAGGGGTGAATGGAGAGGGGTTGTGTATAGATGAGGCTGTGATGCATGAGGGGGAGTGGGTGGGGGATGGGGGGTGAGGAAGTATGTATGAGAAAAAATTTGACGCAGCCCGAAGGGATTTCTCCCCGTCTTCTCCTTTTCTGCATGAGGGGGACGGAGAGGGGGGGGGTCGCCGAATTTATGAAGCGGCCTTGCTGTGGATGTGCTGTGTCTTGCGACACTGCTTCTGACCCAGGGCAGTGGACAGGATGCAGGGATGACCCGTCATCCAGGAGGTGCCAAGATAGGAGGGAGGGAGGAGGGTGGAATATATGGGAAATGAAATGGGTGGGAGTGATTTCTATGCCTTTTTCTTTTTGGCTACCCCCCATGTAAGGGAGAAAAAGCCTTTGGTATATGTATGTATGTGTGTATATATATATATATATATATATATATATATACATATATGTGTGTGTGTGTGTGTTTGTATATATATATATATACATATATATATATATATATATATATATATATATATATATATATATATATATAAAGACCCAAACCTTAGGGTGCTGGCCCGAGGCCCTCCAGCACCCCTTATGCCTTTCTTTTTCTTTTTAGGAAGCTGCCCCTTGGGGCTACAGGGAGAAGGATGCCTAGTCCCTCTCCCCGTCCCTTTCTTCTCGCCTCTTACGATCCAAGTGGGAACCTTGGTGGCAGTATTCTTTTCCCCCACCACAGGGAATTCCCCCATCACAGAAAGAGAATACTCATAGAAATGGTACAGGACAGCAACAAGAGGTTGGGGGACAGCATAACGGAGGGACAGTCGTAGCATAAAATTGTCATCATTTCTCTATGAACAGAATTTCTTCTATCATAGACAAAATGATGTGTGGCTCTGGTCCGTAGGGGCGCCCCATATAGACCCTAAAGTATCGACTGCATGCTACTTTGCCACAATAACAAGCAGCCAATACCCCAGACGGAGAAGGGGGCTTTGGGGAAGAGGGGAATGTCTGTTGAGGAAGGAAGGGAGAGGACGGAAGACAGAGGTGAGTGGAGAATGGTTGTATATGGATGATGTTGTGACTGCATGAGGAGGAATGGGCGGGGGGGTGGGGGGTGGGGTAGTATGTGTGAGTAAATTTTGACGCAGCCCGAAGGGATTTCTCCCCGTCCTCGCCTTATATGCAAAGGGGGACGGAGAGGGGGGGTCGCCGATTAAATGAAGCGGCCTTGCTGTGGATGTACTGTGTCTTGCGACACTGCTTCTGACCCAGGGCGGTGGGCAGGGTGCAGGGATGACCCGTCATCCAGGAGGTGCTCAGATGAGAGGAAGGGTGGGAGGGGTGTGGAGGGTATTTAGGGATGAAATGGGTGGGAGTGTTTTTATGCCTTTCCCTTTTTGGCTACCTCCCTTGGAAGGGGGAAAAAGCCTTGGTATATGTATGTATGTATGTATATATATATATATATATATATATATATATACATATACACACACACAAAGAGCTATCTCTCCCTTATAAGGGAGGTAGCCAGGTCAAAGGCACGTACCTACTCTCGCCCATTCCACTCTACTCCACCAGCCTTTCCTCCCTCTCATCTTAACTCCTCATGGATGACGGGTCATCCCTGTATCCTGCCCATTGCTTTGGGTCAAGCAATGTAGCTAGACACAGTGCACAAAGGATTACTTAAGATTACAAAGGTGGAGCATGCCGACAGAAGACCTTTTGGTCTATATCTAGGTCGGATGCGAAAGAATCATAATAATGATAAAAAATATATATATATATATTAAATAAAAACTATAATAATGTACATAATAAATAAAATACATAAATAAATGTATAATTATAGTTAAATAATAAACAAACAGGTAAATAGTAAATAATAATGAATTGACATATAACTAATAATAAATGAAAATCAAACAAATAATAATAAACAGACATATGATAACAAAATGAATAAACAAAATATATAAAATAAATGACAGTCATTACAGCATCTTGCTTAGGTGCTTATCTAAAAGATTCTTTAAGCTTCGAAATGAACTACATTGCACTGCCTCTGCAGGAAGTTTATTCCATTCATTAACTACACGGTTGATGAAGTTGTTTCTACCTACTTCCAAATTAAATCTATTTTCAGATAGTTTGAGACCATTGTTTATTGTTTGATTCTCATTCAGTGTGAAAATTTTGTCACTTTTTATGTCAATTCCCTTTAGAATTTTTAAGATCTGTATCAAGTCACCTGTGAGTCTGCGCTTTTTTAGGGAAAATAGATTCATATGTTTTAGTCGATTTTCGTATGATTTATTTTTGATATTTGGAATTATTTTTGTGGCTAGCCGTTGTTACCTTTTCCAATCTGTCAATATCTTTAACGAGATTCGGTGACCATACAGAAACAGCATATTCCAAATGTGGGCGAACTAACGGTTTATATAGCTTGTTAATGAGTGATGGACTATTGAAGTTAAAAGATCGCGCAATCAGTCCTGGAATATTATTTCCTTTTTCAGAGACTAAAATACACTGCTTAGGTTATTTGAGATTGTTACTGATAATTACGCCGAGATCCTTTTCACTATCCACTTTTGTTAACGAATTTCCAAATAAATTGTAATCATATTTACTGTTATTTTTTCCTATGTGCATTACCTTGCATTTACTTGTGTTAAATTTCATTAGCCACTTTTCAGACCATTGCTGTAATTTATCTAAATCTTCTTGAATAAACTGGTTTAAGTGATCATTTGCCATTGCGCACAATTTTGTATCATCAGTAAATTTTGAAACAATAGATTTTAGTCCGTCGTCTATATCATTTATATATACTATGAGTAGAAGTGGCCCAAAAATGGAACCATGAGGAACTCCACTTGTAACATTTTTCTATCCAGAAGTTTCTACATTTAAAACAACTCTGTTTTCGATCATTCAAACAATTACTAGTCCAACTTAATAGGCTACCACTTATTCCGTGTGAAGCTAATTTAGTAAGTAGTCTTTCGTGGGACACGGTATCAAAAGCTTTTGCAAAGTCTAGATATATTAAATCTATATTGTTTCTTTTGTCAATATTCGAGATAACTGTATTGTAGAATTCGAGTAAGTCACGCAAGAACGTTTCCGTCTGAAACCATGCTGGCTATCATTTATCAAACGGTTACTTGCTAAACGATGTTCGATAGCATCTCTGATGATAGTTTCTATCCTTTTTCATACGACTGAAGTCAAAATTATAGGCCTGTAGTTATTTGGATTCTTTTTGTCACCTTTTTTGTATATGGGAGTAACGTTAGCTAGCTTCCATTCTCTTGGGACATCTCCGGATATGATGGATTTCTTGAAAATAATTTATAATGGAACAACAATCTCATTTTTCATTTCCTTTAAGATTCTTGAATGTCAACCGTCAGGCCCTGGTGTTTTATTAACTTTGAGTTTCTCTATACACCTTTTAATTTTTTCTTTTGTTATATTTACCGTAGTGAGTAAGTTTGCCCTAGACTTTCCATAGGTTTCAGTTTGGAGTTCACTTTGAGGTGTTTCGTCTACGAATACTGAGCTAAAATAATTTCTTAAATTTTAACACATTCCTTCATTTGAATATTCATTTGAATATTCAGCAGATAATAGTGGACCAATGTGATTCCTAACAACCTTTTTATCTCTCATGTAACTATAGAATTCTTTGGAATTCTCTTTGGATTTATCAGCAATATTCATTTCGTATTGTCGTTTTCGTTTTTTTTTTTATCGTATTTCTTAAATCTCTCTGTATTAAAGCATAACCTTGATAGTAATTAGATGCACCAGAGCATTTGTATTTCTTATAAGCCTGTCTCTTTTTTAGCAATACTTTTTTCAGTTTCTTTGACAAGACATTTTTGGCGAGCCTGATTTGAGGGACGTCTGTCCTTAAATGGGATGTAGGTATGAATCATCTTAGTAAATATTTCCCACATCTGATCTACAGGTCTTTCGCTTAATTTTGTCTCCCAATCTTTAGGCTGAAGCTCCTGACGTAGTCCTATGAACTGAGCTTTACTGAAATTGGGTATTTTAGAAACACAAGTATCTCTTCTAAAAAAAAAATTAGTAGTTTGAACCTAAGTAAGTTGTAATCGCTATTTGCAACAGTCTCACCGACTTCTACATCGGTTATTGTGGTCTCTTTTACATGCTGAACTAAGTAATTGTCGCCGAGAAATTCAATCAAGCGACTACCTATATGGCCATGTTCAAGGGTCATCCAATCAATGTCAGTAAAATTGAAATCACCCATTATCAATAAGTCCTGGTTGCAGAAACAAGCCAGTTCTTGAAACAACAGTTTTGTCGTCTGCTAATGATAATGTCTTTGGCCTATATATTACACCTACACTCATTTTTTGTCCAGAAGACGAGAAGAAATCTCTTCGGGCTACACCATTCATACATAAGCACCATCTTCCCGCCCCTTTCTTCCTTGCATAACAGTATCTATCATCTATATGCAGTCACTCTCAATTCATTCCTATCTCCTGCCTCTTGCCTTCCTTGCATAATAGTATCATCTATACGCAGTCACTCTCCACTCATCCTTATCTCCTGTCCGCTCCCTGCCTTGCTCAACAGTCATTCCCCTCTTGCTCAACATCCCCTTCACCCCATCCATCCTTCTCATCCTTGGTCATACCCTCAAGTTCACTCCCTCCATCTCTGTCTTCCACATCACTTTTACTAATCTTACATCACTCATTCTTTCCGTGTGTACAAACCATCCCAATAATACTTCATCAGCTCTATCTGCCATCTCCTTTTCCACTCAAGCTCTCCTCTTCACCTCCTTGTTTCTCACTCTATCCAACCTAGTAACCCCTACCATACTTCTCAGAAATTCATCTCAAACATATTTAAACTTTTCTTCTCTACGTCTCTTAAATTCTAAGCCTCTGCCCCATACAATGCCGTCAGCATAATCACCCCCTCATACAGTCTCCTCGTTGCATCCATTCCCAGATGCCTATTTTTCATAACACGCCAAAGACTTGCGTCTCAGTCTATAATTTACCTCTACTTATATTCATCCCTTTCCTGCCACATGTAACCCCAAATGCCTAAAACTATCCACTTCCTCCAGTCTCTCTCCTTTTATACTTACTTCCAACTCACTCCCATCCTCTTTCCTTGTACATTTCATCACCTTGCTTTTACCCACGTTTCTCTTCAACTTTCTTCTCTCACATGCCTTCCCAAACTCCGTCACTAACTCTCTTAATCCATCCTCTGACCCTGCCACAAGCGCAGTGTCGTCAGCAAAAAACAACTGGCTCACCTGCCACTTTTTTCCATTTTCTTTAACCATCTCCAGTCCCCTGCCCATTACCCTCTCCTTTACCTTCCGCACCATCCCATCCACGTACACATTGAAGAGTCATAGCGACATGACACATCTCTAACGTAGTCCCATCTTTACCTGAAACCACTAACTTTCTCCATTTTCCATTTTACTCGTAACACAGGCTCTACTACTGTACTCTCGACTGCCCTTAACAATTTTCCCACAGTCCCATATATCTGCAGTACCTCCAACAGCGCCTTCTTGTCCACACTGTCATAAGCCTTTTTTAAATCCAAATAGGCCCAAAAACATTCTTACCTATCCCTAAAGCTTTCTCACATATCTGCCTTACCACAAAAATATGATCCACGCAACCCCTACCTCTCCTAAACCCACAATGTTCCTCATCAATTACTCCCTCTGTTCCTTTCCTAATCCTTTCATTTAAAACCCTCCCATAAGGCTTCCCAACAACACTCAACAAACTGATACCTCTGAAACTACTACACTCACATTTGTTCCCTTTTCACTTATAAAGCGGAACAACACAGTCACTCCTCCAGTCTTCCGGCACTCTACCCTCTCTTAGACACACAATAAACAACCTCACTAGCCAGTCCACTATCATTGTACCTCCCTTCTTCAGACATTCCGTATGACACCCACCTAACTCAGGTGCCTTACCTGCTCTCATCATTTTCATTTACTTGTACATCATCTTTTCTTATTTCTCCTCCATTTTCCTCTCCCATTGCCGTCTTTTTCTTAACCACTCCCGCTTCTACCACCAATCCTTCCTTATCCTCCTCCACATTCAACTACTCTCTTAAAATACTCCTCCCATCGTCCCCTTACCGCCTCCCCTTCTGTTATCATCTCTCCATCTGCCCCCTTCAGCTTTTCTTCTCTACTTGACTTGCCTCCCCTTCCTCTCTTAACTTCCTTCCAAAACATCATTTCATTGCTTTCAATTTTTCTGTCATACTCCTCCCCATTTTACATGTGCTCTCATTTTTCCTAGTAACACTAAAAAGTGAGGGTATGGAGGAAATTAAAGAAAATATATCAGCTGATGACTGATCCCGACTGTGCAGATAAAAGACGGAACTAATACTTTTATTATGGGAGGGAATATGCAAAACAAATACAAAATATCAAATAAAATGATATTTTTAGGGACAAAATATGAATAAATAAATAAATTAATAAATAAATAAACGTATAAATATGTAAATAAATAAAAAGAAAGAAATTTGTGCCATTATTTGCCTCGCTCCAGCCAAAAGAGCCATATTTGCGTTCTGTATTCGGGTATCCATGGGCAAATGGTAGTCACTGGCAACCGTCAAAGGCGATAGAGAGGTCACATGATGACGAGTCGTTTTCAAATATCAACCAACTAGAAAGAGAAGAGGAAAGACATTCTAATAACAAAATTTCTCTTAACTTTCTGACACGAAAATGAACTTTTACGAGATGAAAATCGACTTAATATTATTAACGAAAAACGGAACTAGAGGAAATTAAATATAGAATAGAAACTAACGTATTTAGAGAAGAGGGAGGATAGAAGAGGGAAGAAAAGGATCACACTCCCTATTAGGGAGAAGATGGGAGCAAAGTGTTTTATTCAGAAGAAAAAATCCAATGGATGACTGGATTAACGGAGTAATGGATACGCGGATAGATTGATGGACAGACAAAGGGGTAAATGGATTAACGAATAAACGGGTAAGTGGATAATGAGCAAATGGATGAATGAATAAATGAACAAATGGATAAATCAATGGATGAATGGATACAAAGATTAACCCATAGATATACAAATACATCAAAACATAAACTGAAAAAAGAACATATATATAAACTCTCTAAGACTGAAGGCTTCCATAATGTTAACACAAGCATATGATGCTAGCTAGAATAAAATATCTAAATGTGCAAAGAAAACAAACAAAATGAACAGATACTTCAAAAGACGTGAAATGCTGTGCACAGGACTTTGGAAGAAAAAAAAAAAAAAAAAAAAAAAAACTCGGCAACTGGATGCTTCAGCAGCAATCCCTCCTCAAAAATATTTCGGAAGTTATTTCCTCCTTAATGGTCTCCAAATTTTCAAAAGGGACGGCCATGGGACTCCAAATTTCCCAGGGTGACGGCCATGGCGATACCTCAGCACTTATGTTGATTGCGGAGAATCCGGACTCTCTATGACATGATAAAATAAAAACTAATTTCCTTCGGGTCAAATTTATTAACTTCATCTGTGTGTAATATCCACAAAGAGAATAAATATTCTTATTTATTCATGTGTAATTATTCACAAAGAGAATAATTATTTTCATTTATCTATGTATGATATGAATGACAGTCGACATGTGAATGAAGCGGTGGGGGTACACCACCCACTGCTATCGGGCCCTGTTGTGGATGTGCTATGTCTTGCTGCATTGCTTCTTACCGGGGCATTGGGCGGGGGACAGGGATGGCCCTTCATCCACGAGGAACTAAGATAAAAAGGAAAAACGAGTGGGTGTTGCCTGGCTACCTCCCTTAAAAGGTGAAAGAAGCTTTTTGATATAGTGATAGATAGATAGATAGTGATATGAACACACACACACACACACACACACACACACATATATATATATATGTATATATATATACATATATATATATACATATATGTATATATATATAAATTTATATATATATGTATATATATATATATATATATATATATAGTATATCATTCTAGAACCTAAGTGAAATTAGTATGATACCAGCTAGCCCGCTCAAGTAAACTCTGCGAAGACGATTAGTTGAGTAACATCGTAGTTCTGGCAACGTGTATGGTGGGTTGTTATAGTCACAATTATAGTGATTTTTTAGGGGGGAGGGGGAATGTTAGGATAGTGTTCACTTTTGTTATGGTGATTTGTTAAGTTATTTGTTGCGTGGTATGATTTGTTATGAGGTTTGAATTAGTTTTTAGATTTGGTTTTGTACGGTGAATACTTGGCTGTTCATATACAGATCACTGTCGATACTTCTAATACTGTTATGTTCAGAATGAACCAAGGTATCCTGCTGGACCAATAGTTTACCTAGAAACAAACGAATAATAAATAAATAGATAAATAAATAAATAGATAAATAAATAACTATATAATTTGTCTATAAGGCAAACAGAACATTAATGATGTCACTACACTTAAGGATCAAAACAAGAAGAAAAAAAATTACAGCGTCCAAATTGATAAACTGTAAATTGCATATCGAAGATAAGAAATGAGAGGGAGATATTCAATATCATTCACTTAATCTAACTGGTTAATCACGAGTAAACTTATCGTTTTAAAAACCTTCGTAATTTTTTTGACAAAACTGTTTTACGTCAATATCGAATTATTTCGCATTGAAAGAAATGAACGCCTTTACGAGTGAGCCAATCTTTTTCCTGTTTCGCGATTTGCATCCACCGGGGAATTCCTTCCTTCCTTCCTTCCTTTTCTCTTTCCTTCTTACCCTCCTCCTCCTCCTCACTCTCTTCCTCTCTTTTTTTTCCCCTAAGTCTCTCTTGCTGCCTCTTTTTTCTTTTCTTTTTTTGTCTTTCTCACATTCTCCCTTCCCTCCTTCCTTCTTACCCTCCTCCTCACTCTCTTCTTCCCTTCTTCATCCCTCTGTCTCTCTTTTTTTGTCTTTCTCCCATTCTCTCTTCCCTCCTGCCTTCCTTCTTCCCCTCCTCCTCACTCTCTCCTTCCCTTCTTCATCCTCTGGCTTTCTCTGTCTCAATTTTTTGTCTTTTTCCCATTCTCCCTTCCCTCCTTCCTTCCTTCTTCCCCTCCTCCCCACTCTCTCCCTCCCTTCTTCATCCCTCTGTCTCTCTTTCTGTCTCATTTTTTTTTCTCTGTCAGTCTTTCTCTCATTCTCTTCCCCTCCTTCTCATTGTGTCCCTCCTTTCTTCACCCCAATGTCTCTTTCTGTTCCCCCCCTATTTTCTGTCTTCCTCCCATTCTCCCTTCCCTCCCTCCTTTCTTCAGTCCTCTGTCTCTCTTTCTGTCCCTTTCTTTTGTCTGTCTTTCTTCCATTCTCCCTTCCCTCCCTCCTTCCTTCCTTCCTTCCTGCTTCCCCTCTTTTTCACTCTGTTCTTCCTTTCTTTACCTCTCTGTCTCTCTTTCTGTCTCTTTTATTTGTGTCTGTCTTTCTCCCATTCTCCCTCCTTCCTACTCTGTCCCTCTCTTCTTCACTCCTCTCTCTCTTTCTGTCTTTTTCTTGTCTGTTTTTCTCTCATTCTCCCTTTCGCCTTTCCTTCCTTTCTTCCTGTCTCTTTTTTGTTTCTTTCTCCCATTCTCCCTCCCTCCCTCTTTAACTTTTTCTCTCTTTCTCCGTCTCTTTCTGTATGTATATGTAAAAATTTACCGAACATACACATGTATAATGTAACAACCACCCCCAGGCAAAGGAAAGTTCCTCCTTCCTTCACTCCTTCCCCCTATGTCCCTCCCCCCCATTTCCACTTTCTTTCTCTTTTTGTCCCTCCCTCCCTTTTGCTCTCTTTATCTTTCTCTCTCTCTCTCTCTCTCTTACCTTTCTGCCTCTCCCCCTTTCTCTCTACCTTTTTCTATTCCTCTCTATATATGTCACTCTCTCTCTCTCTCTCTCTCTCTTTTACCTCTCTCCTTCTCCCCCTTTCTCTCTACCTTTTTCTATCCCTCTCTATGCATGCCACTCTCTCTCTCTCTCTCTTTTACCTCTCTCCCTCTCCCCCTTTCTCTCTTCCTTTTTCTATCCCTCTATGTATTTAACTCTCTTTCTCTCTCACTCTCTCTTTTACCTCTCTCCCTCTCCCCCTTTCTCTCTACCTTTTTCTATCCCTCTCTTTGTCACTCTCTCTCTCTCTCTCTCTCTCACTCTGTTTCTTTATGTACGAGTAGGTATATGTATACATTTCCTGAATCTACAAATACCAAGGGAAAATAGGACTTGGTTGGACAAAAAACGACAAATAAAACGTCAAGGTGAAATGAGACAAGGCGGAAAAAAAAGAGATGAATTATTTGTGTTAATAAGAACATGGAACAACAATTTACAAAAACATATCTAAAGGGATATAATCAGCGTTACATGGAAAAAGAGAGGGCGCTAATAATTCTTAATCTAACTTTTTATATGTACTTATCTGAGTATTTTTATTTATTTCTAATTATATTAATTTTATTCTATTTTTTATCTATTTCATTCTATTTATTCAATTCCAGAGAGGAAAAACAGGAGGCGAGAAGAGAATTTTCTATTTTGTTTATTTTTGTTTTTTACTTATCTATTTACTCAACTCATTGTTTTACTTTTACCACTATCACTGTACTATCATTATTATTACACTTAATATTATTATCATGATCATTATTATCATTCTTATTATTACCTATATTACTATTATCATATTCATTTACTTACTATTATTAGATTTTATTACCGACCGAAAACTCTTTTTCTGCGCATGCAACTCAGTTTTCATTAGAATTCATCTTTGCAACATATAAGTCAAAACGTCACCGTTAACATCGTCGGACCTTTCCTAAGACGAAGGTTTCCATAGAAAACGATTCACCCTGAAAATTTCCCCATTAATCTGACGTATGTATGTATGCATATATGTATGTATGCATGTATGTATGCGTGTATGTATATATGTATGTATGTATGTTTGTATGTGCACATGTATGCACATGTGTATGTAGGTTCGTATGTATATATGTATGCGTGTATGTATTTATGTATGCATGTGTATATGTATTGATGTACGTAAGTATTTATGTATGGATGTACGTATGTATTTATGTATGTATGCACGGGTGTATGTATGTATGTATGTATGTATACGTGTATGAATGTGTGTATGTGTGTGTATGTATATATGTATACGTGTATGAATGTGTGTATGTATGCGTGTATGAATGTGTGTATGTGTGTGTACTGTATGTATGTACGTGTGTATGTATGTATATATGTATGTATGTACGTATGTATGTATGCATGTACGTATGTATGGTGTATGTTGGTATGTATGTACGTATGCAAATGCGGTTCTTTTCTGCCTTCTCCACTGTTTCTGTCTTTATTTCCCACTCTTATTCTCTGGCTTTTCCCTAAGCCTGATGTGTTTTGTAATTCTATTATTTTTTCCCGCTTCATTCATTTTGAACCGAAATCACATTGCCAATGCTTTGCGTTATTGTCCTGCTCGCTTCGTCCGTTATTGCATTTCAAAAGAAAAAAGTATAAAAAAAATATATGTATGGCCGACCAGAGAACTTGTCAAGAAGACTGAAATACATTCGAGAACATGAAAACGATAATTATCAGTGTTTCGTTATGGAAAACGTGTGGGTAAACGTTGTGGAATATATTAAATGATAATGTAATATGGTTGATCTGTAACCAGTATCATGACGTCACGTCGTTTGGATATAGACTGGCGATGACGTCATAACGTCAATACTTAATCTGGACTCGATTATGGCTGAACCCTCATATATTTAGCCTGTTTCTTGATTTCCTTAAAATCTATGTTCATGAATGGCACTAAGATAGGGGTGAATGGAGAATGGTTGTATATGGATGATGATGTGATGCATGAGGTGGAATGGGTGGGGGGGGGTGAGGGAGTATGTGTGAGAAATATTTTGACGCAGCCTAAAGGGATTTCTCCCAGTCTTCTCCTTTTCTGCATGAGGGGACGGAGAGGGGGGAGGTCGCCGATTTAATGAAGCGGCCTTGCTGTGGATGTGCTGTGTCTTGTGACACTGCTTTTGACACAGGGCAGTGGGCGAGATGCAGGGATGACCCGTCATCCAGGAGGTGCCAAGATAAGAGGGAGGAAAGAGGGTGGAGGAGAGTGGAATGTAATAGGGATGAAATGGGATGGAATGGTTTCTATGCCTTTGTTTTTTGGTTACCTCCCTTTTAAGGAAAAAAAAAGATCCTTTGGTATATGTATGTATGTATGAATGGCAATGTAAAAATATTCGATTATCGAGATATATCCGAATTTTACTTCAACGATCAGAAAAGATAATAAGTTCGCAGAGGCATAGAATCTGTCCGTAACTTAGTTTTCTTATTATTTCTCAAACAATCAAGATCAGTGGAATCACATTCAATTGAATATCCTCATTCTCTACACTTCTCTTTACCTTCCCAGCGTCTGAATACTCGACTAATCCTAAAAGTACTTCTTGGTACTTAAAAGTCTTCTACGTGGGAGAATCTCTTCAGCGTTCTGAGTTATTTAAAAATAATTTATATAAGTGTCTTGACACCTCCCTCTTTTTCAGCCATGATTAATGTGTGTGTATTGCATGTGCACTGCATGTACACGTGTGTATGTGTTTGAGTGTGTGTATGTGTGTGTGTGTGTGTGTGTGTGTGTGTGTGTGTGTGTGTGTGTGTGTGTGTGTGTGTGTGTTTTAAACAAAATCCTCAAGATCTTGTTAGAAGCAATATTTGTAATTCCTATTATTTCTAGCGGTCTTCATCTTCTTTGTTTTTTATTTATTTATTTCTTTTTTTGTCGTTATTTCTTTTTTTATAAAAAAAAATCATAAATGGTTTGTTTCATCTCTACCAGAGCTCGATGACTTGTTCACCCAAAGATTAGTTCTCTAGTTTCGTATATCATGTTCCCTTTCCTAACTAATTTTCCATGGCAATTTAACTTTTCTTATCTGACATACCAAAATCTTCGTTAATTTTTTTTTTTTTTTTTTTTTTTTTTTTGGTGGGGGGGGAAGGTGGGAGAAACACTTCCAAGTCAAGTTTACTTTCCCTTCAGAGCTTATTCCAGACTTTTAATTGGATGCCCCGGGCGACTGTGTGCGAGATTAATCGATGACCTAACAGTCTGACGAGTCATGTGATTGCATGACCGTTAACTATAGAGGTAAACGCTTTTGCTACGATGTCATTCTTTAAATATTTTGTTCTGGTAATTATCAAATTATTTTATTCAGCAGAAAGTGTGACCCTGATAAAGTCCTTTGTCATCAGGTTGTCATCTAGGTAATGTGTCCTCTATTCAAAAATTCTCTTTTGACAATAAAGTGCGGTTTTGAGCGATTCAACATTAGTTTGAGTCATATACAGTACATGTATCTGCACACACAAACACAAACACACACACACACGCACACAAACACACACACGAAGAGTAAGAGACAGTATCCCATAAGCGTTGCCCCTTAGCTGTATACTACAGTTAGGTAGATACATTATACTTATATATATGTACACACACACATATATATATATATATATATATATATATATATGTGTGTGTGTGTGTGTGTGTGTGTGTGTGTGTGTGTGTGTGTGTGTGTGTGTGTGTGTGTGTGTGTGTGTTTGTGCGCGCGCGTGTGTTTATATCTTTATTTATGACAAAAAATTCGTTTAGTATTATGATGTGTTCACTTATTTATCTACTCATCTATTCATCTAATTATTTATTTACTTATATATTTACTTATCTATTTATTCATTTATATACTTAATATTTCATAATAACACCGACAGATTAAAGCTCAAGTATGCGAGCAAGACGTTTACTCCGGCAAAGCACACTAGTTACAAAAGGCGCCTCGCAAATGGTCTTTGCAGACTCGCAGAGCAGATCTACCGTGCAGAAGCAAGAAATGCTCTAAAAAGTCTCTTGAGCACAGCCAAGACCTCTGAGCGCCGAAAATCGTCATGACTGTCAAGTCGTCGCTCTTTCCCCCCAAAAGGGTCGTCTTTTAAACGTTTAGGAGAAAATTAATCTGGCTGATGGGAAGAGGTCTCTTCCACCCCTCATCATCATCTCTCCTTGGGATGACGCCGGCAATGATTTCTTGAACGGTGAGGGGGAGAAGGGAGGGGAAGGGGGAGGGAAGAGAGAGTGAGTGAGGAGGGAGGACGGGGGAGGACAGGGAAGAGGAGAGGAATGAGGTATCCTTGCTGAGTACTCTGAGGAGGACAAAAGGAAGATGGATGCTGGATCTTGTACAGCTTCGTGTTTTTCTTCGATATGGAAATATTTTATTCCTTCGTTCCTGATCTGAAACGACATGACGTCATATCGACCGAATATTCACTCGAGCTCTCAACGTCTTCTTCCCGCTTCAATACTATCGTTGTTATTTTGTTTGACTAAAATATATTCTCTTTCTTTTTATGTTTCTCCTTGTTATCGTTTCACATTTGTTATCAGCCCTATCCATTATTTTATAAAAAAAAATGTTTCAATACATATTTAAATCCTATTGTAGAATATCTAATCTCATTTCTTTTGCCACTGTTTGTTCGTTCAAATCAGGTTTGCACAACCATTTTCCCTTTCCAGCAAACCCATTGCAATTGCCTCTCTTCGGTAACAATTTCCATTTCCCCCTATCTTCGATATCAATTTGCTGGCTATATCTATCCCATTTCCATGACGCGTGCAGTCTCATCCATCCCTGTACCAATAATGAAACTAACAGGTTGGAAAGTGTTGGTCAATGCAGGCCCAGTTGTGCACAAGAAGGGAAACATGGGCCGGTTACACACACAGAATCTCTACACAGGGAGAGCTCCTCAAATCAAACTCATCATTACCCACCTCAGCCCTCCTCCCCCTCCTTCTATCCTACTTGGTAATCATTTTTTTTTTTTTTTTGGTCAACATTCGTACGTCCGCTTGCTTTATATGATGGGCATACTCGTGCACTCGGTAAAAGGATTTATTTTTCTCTCTCTTTCTCTCTCTCTCTCAGTCTCCCTTTGTCCTTCCCTCTGGCAGGAGCTCTCTATGCATGCGTCCTATTTCTTTCTCTCTCTCTATCATTCGTTCTCTTTTCCCCTCAAACCGTGTATACACACACACACACACATACATATATATATATATATATATATACATACTCGTATATATATATATATATATATATATATATATATATATATATATATATATATATATATGTATATATAATCTGACTATATAAAGATACAAAAAATATTAAGATCGAGAAAGGAGTACAGCAAGGCAATACAATTCTACCCAAATTATTTACAACTTGGAAGCTATTTTCATAAGGTTGAGTTGGGAAGAGAAAGGTTTGAAGATTAATAGCGAATATTTTAACCACCTAAGATTTGCGGATGACATTATTCTTATTTCAGAAAGAGCAGAAGACTTATAAAATGCTGAGTGATCCGAACAAGGAAAGTCTCAAAGTAGCTTTAAAAATGAATAAGTAATGTTCAACACGAAAGTTCAAACTAAAGAGATTATAATCGACGGTAAGCGTGTTGAAGAAGTTGAAAAGTATAATTATTTAGGCCAGATGGTGAAAGTGACCAAAGATTATGATTATGAAATATGAAACTGTATCACAAATGGTTGGGAAATGTTTGATAAGTATAATAAAATCCTGAGAGGCTCACAATCTTTATGTTTGAAACATAAAGTTTACAATCAATGCATTCTGCCAGCAATAATCTACGGTTGTGAGACTTGGAAACTGACGAAGGCAATGGGGAGACAAAACTAAAGAATGCACAGAGAAGAATGTAGAGATCAATGATGGGGAAAACACTGAGAGACCGAAGGAGAGCAAGTTGGGCGAGAGAGCAGACTAGAGTGAAAGATATTGTGGAAACGATAACAGAGAGGAAGTGGAGTTGGTCAGGTAATTTAGTGCGAACGCCTGATGAGCGATGGAGCAAGTGTGTAACTGATTAGACGCCGCGAGATGTCGAAGCGTGGAAGAGGGAGACCAGACAGAGAGTGGAGAGACAAGATAGAGAAGTTTGCAGGAATGACGTGGCAGAGGTTGGCGCGGTCATGTGCTTGTGTGTTTGCGTCTTTCAGTCTATTCATCCATCTCTATCAGAATATTTTCAACTTCAATGTCTCCTTTTCACTCCCCTGTTTTATTTATTTAGTTATCTATTTGTCTGTTTATCTATTTATTGCATTTCATTTCTTTCTCTTCCCTTTTGTTTGTGTTCGGTCGTTCCATAACTCTCGTTTTAACAAACACTATATGTATGAATCACTAGAGTAGATTCTTTTAACCTATCTAGATTCCCTTTGTCTTTCCCTTCGTCCCCATAACGTCTCGTCAACACATATTTTGATTAACCTGTCTTTCCATCGGTTATCGTTTCCTTGTTTCTCATCTTTTCGTTCACCCCCTCTCCCACCTCCTTTGTACCATTGTTATCCAATTACACGTTCGATGTCCTTTTTATTTAGTATTGTCGTCCTTCCCCCTCGCTCCTTTATCGGCCCTTGTTGCGGGCTTTGCAGTTGTTTCTTCTCTTTGTTCTTCAAGGGAAGGTTGATTAAAGGGGAATAGCCTTCCCTCTGAATGGTATACAAACACCTTAAAGTGGATCCTATACTATCATTTACACAATATATTGACCCAATTCTATTGTCTATTCACACTACATGGTTCTCAAATTCCATAGCCTTCCCTCTGAATGGTATACAAACACCTTAAAGTGGATCCTATACTATCATTTACACAATATATTTACCCAATTCTATTGTCTGTTCACACTACATAGTTCTCCAATTCCATTCCTAGCTTACTTTATATTAAATTTATTCTTAAAATGTGATTATCTTGTTTTTCCCTCCTTGTCGAGACTTCTATTAAATTCTATCACGACAGACTTACCACACATTTGCTTATAACTTTGTAACAACTTTCTTAATTGTATGTGTCGTTCTCTTCATCCGAGTCGACATTACGTCATATCGCTCGATTGGAACGACCAATTCCCCACTCTCCCTTTTCCTCCTCCTCCTCTTCCTTCTTCTTCTTCTTTTCTTTTTCTTCTTGCAGCTGCGTAAGACATTAAAGGCCAACTGCACAGGGCCATCTGTTAAATTACTACTTGATTGCTGTTTTTCCTCAATGGCCTTTCCCACGAAGACAGACGCTCTCTCGGCTGCCTGATGGTCTAATTACGGAACCCTGATATTCCACACACTTTCCTGATTTCTTGTAACACGTAGGGAGTGACCGCACCAGAGGAAGGGAGTATCAAAAACTCAGTTTCATGATGAAATTTGGAATTCCTCTTCATTTCAGCTCCCTATGATAGAGTCGCCAATTTTCAATTACAATTTTCGAATGCAGTAAAAAAAAAAAAAAAAAAAAAAAAAAAGCGGTTGAGTGAGTCATGCACTAAGCCATTTATTCTATCAAACTCCCTTAATTATTCACTACGATGGGTCAAGATTTGGTTCCAAATTTTCCCAAAAAGTTATTTTATATGCACGCGAAAAAAAAGTTATCCATGATATATAATGATATATTTCAAGTAAAAGTATTTACAAACAGAAATACCTATCTCACGAACATTGTACACACACACACACACACACACACACACAGACACACACATGCACACATAGTATACGCACACACACCTGATAACTTACGTGATCATGCATGCATGTATGTATGCACGTATCTATGTGATATATATATATATATATATATATATATATATATATGCATACACACACACACACATTCACACATATACATATTGTATATATATATATATATATATGTATATATATATACTGTCTATATATATATATATATATATACATATGTACAACACTGAATGGGTCCAAGTGGTTAGAGATACATTTTAACAACCACAATGCACTTTAATTCTAAGCCATCAAAGGCCGACATGCAGAAATTGAAATGCGGTACTGCCAAGGATTCGAACCCAGCATCCACATGACAAGTGCCGTAGTAACTAGGCTATCAAGAGAGATATAAGTTGAGCGCAATTTTTTTTCATATATTTGTATGCTCGAGTTACATACATATACATGAAATTTTGCGTTCAACCCAGCTCCACTATGATAGTACAATTGGAAGTATATAAACGCGTGAAAGTATTTGAACAACACTAAATGGGTCCCAGTGATTAGAGATACATTTTAACAACCATAATGCACTTTAATTCTAAGCCATCAAAGGCCGACATGCAGAAATTGAAATGCGGTACTGCCAAGGACTCGAACCCAGCATCCACATGACAAGTGCCGTAGTGACTTACCAACTAGGCTTTCAAGAGAGATATAAGTTGAGCGCAAATTTTCTTATATATTTGTATGCTCGAGTTACATACACATACGTGAAATTGTGCGTTCAACCCATCTCCACTATGATAGTACAATTGGAAGTATATAAACGCGGGAAAGTATTTGTACAACACTGAATGGGTCCCAGGGATTATAGATACATTTTAACAACCACAATTCATTTTAATTCTAAGCCATCAAAGGCCGACATGCAGAAATTGAAATGCGGTACTGCCAAGGACTCGAACCTAGCATTCGTATGACAAGTGCCGTAGTGACTTACCAAGTAGGCTATCAAGAGAGATATAAGTTGAGCGTAATTTTTCTTATATATTTGTATGCTCGAGTTACATACACATACATGAAATTTTGCGTTCAACCCATCTCCACATATATAAAAAATATTGCGCTCAACTTATATCTCTCTTGATAGTGTACATGAAGGCGGCGTGTGAGTTTGTGTGTGTGTATGTGTGTGTGTGTGTGTGTGTGTGTGTGTGTTTGTGTGTGTGTGTTCGGGATTACTGATTATCCCTAAACACCAGTAAGATTTCTCCGAACTGAACAAAATCCTCTGAATTTAACCAGAATAAAATTCTCAAACATTCTAAAACCGAATTTATTCACCGTGGGCGACTACTCACCAAAATCTAACCATCTCTTCTCATTTCTTTCCTCACTGTATGACTGAATGCAATGAGGCATTTCCCCCCTGTTGCCGTTGGTAGCTGATTCATTTCATTTCCTCTAACTCCGACTCAATCCCTTTATACAGCGGATCCAATCCTTTCTTTCTTCTCTACTATCGATTCAACTTCCCGTTTAAAAGAATCCAGTCCCTTCTATTTCCTCCCCCCCCCCCTTCTGTAGTCTTTTCCTCATCCTTTTCTCTTTCTCTCGTCCTTCATCCAGGCTCGGGTTCTCTCCTGCACTTCCTGGAATTTCTCCCAAGAGGCAGGTATTTCCCTGGGGTAATATAATCAAGCCCGTCATCAAATATATTGTTTTTCCTGCATTCCTTTACTTGTCCCTTGCGTTATTCGGTCGTCTCGGGGTTTTCCTCGTCCTCCTTCTGCCTTCCTTCCTTCCTTCCTTATTTCTCTTCTCTCAGGTTTTCTTAGAATATCTGAACAACTTCCTCTTTATTCTCCTCCTCCTCCTCCTCTTCCTTTTCCTTCTGCCCTCCCTTCATTCTATATTTCTTTTTTATTCCCAATTATCTTTCCTCTCAGGTTTACCTAAATTGTTTGTCTCTTTTATTCGTATCACGTTCCTTTGAATAGCCTCGTTTTTATCCTCTTCACTTCTCCTCCTCCTCCTCCTCGTCTTCCTTTTTCTTCTTTCGTTTCCTTCTTCCTCGCCATCTTTCTTTCTCTCTCACTCCATTATAATTTCCCTCTTCACCTTATCTTCCCACTATTCTTTACCAAACCTCTATTCCATTCTCTCTTTTTAAATTCTAATCATTCTTATTCGGTTTGGTTCTCTTCATCTCTTTCTATTTCTTTCTTTCCTGTTCCCTTCAGCATCCCTTATCTCCAGCATTCTTTCAGAACATGTCCTTATATAGTCATTGTTCAACCGTGTCTAGCTTCCTTTCATTTATCTCTCCCTCCTTGTTCCAGTGTACAATTGTTTTCTTTTCTTCAAGATCTTATTTTTTTCTTCTTTATGACCACTTGTTCCTATTTTCTTATCTCTTCCTGCCTTCCTTTCTGGTACCTTTCGATTTTATTTATTTATCTATTTTAGCAACATTGACTATACTTTTATTTTTATTATTATTATTGTTTTACTATTATTATTTTTTTTCCCGTATGACCGCTTGCTACTATTTGTCTTTCTATTTCCTTTGGTATTCCTTCCTGGTTCATTTCGATAGTTTCCCCTTTTTTTTTCTTCGACGGAATCTTGGTTTCGCCTTTCGGAAAAAAAGAGAGAGAGAGAGAGAGAGAGAGAGAGAGAAAGAGAGAAAACGCTGAGCTTCTCCAGCGGGCGTTTCTGCAATTCTAATTTGCGTTCTATCTCTCTTCTCTTGCCTCGTAATTCCTGCTCCCATCTCCTCTACTCCTTTCCTCTTTTATCATTTCCTCTCTCCTCTTCTCCTCCTGTGTCTTCTCTTTCTTCTCCACCTCCTTTTCTCTTTACTATCTTCTCCTTTGTTTTCCTTTTATAGTTTAGTTACGTTGCAAATAACACTTAACTTTTAGTGTTTTTACCAAACAGTCCCTTATTCTTTTTATTTTTTAAGTTCTTTGAGATGTTGGAAAAAATATTACACAATATATATTTCCTTAACATCATTGGCTATATCCAGCACAAGATATATTATCTCTTCTTTCTCCTTTTCTAATGTAGGTTCCATCTCTTTTCCTCTCTAATACTTTTACAAAAAAAAAAATCACTAATACATTTCTCACCATCTTTTTCACGTATATATTTCCAGCTTATTTCCTCTTTCCAAATATACAAGAAACTTGCAATAAATACAATATTATATAGAAGAAACAGTGAGATAATCATGACAACACATAAACAAACAAATAAATAAAATGATAAATTAATAAATGAACAAAAATAACATATGACCCAAACCTTAATATATCGTTTATAGAACATGGAACATTCCATCCATTAATATTAATTCTTATTCGGAAGAAAATACAGAAACTAACAAATATTCATGTACTAACTAAACCACATTCAAACAAATGCACATGAATATATTAGCACACACACACACACACACACACACACACACTCATACACAAACATACACACAAAAACGGACACATACAAACACGTATAAACAAACACAAAGACATATACTAATAATATAAGTAATCATATTATTCATAGCATCTAAACCCAAATCCATTTGAGCTTCAGCGTTCTTCATCACTTTTAGGCAAGCAATACTTTCATATCAAAAGCAACAGAACGTTTGCGTCCCCCCCCAAAAAAAAATAAATATATATATATATATATATACATATATATATATATATAGTAATAATAATAATAACAGAACAAACATATGTAAATAAACAAATAGATGAAAAATAAAGAAGTGGGATTCTTCGACAGCCTTTTCGTCTTCATCTATTTCCTTGCTCATTAGCACGTGGCCTAATTTCACCACCACCCCCCTTCCTCATGGTTCGACCTAATAGGATGTTCTTATAATCAAATTGAAACTTCAGTGCTTGCCTTCACTTCCTAACGAGTTTCATTTGATTCATATACACATACATATACCAAATTCTTTTCCCTTCATAATGTATATACACATATGTGCACACACACACACACACACGCGCACATATATATATATATGTGTGTGTGTGTGTGTGTGTGTGTGTGTGTGTGTGTGTGTGTGTGTGTGTGTGTGTACATACATTTACCAACGACTTTTTCCCCCCTTGCAAGGGGGTAGCCAAAGTCAAAGGCATAAATCCACTCCCACCCATTTCATCCCCACGTACTTCACTCCCATTCACCACCCCTCCCTCCCTCTTTTCTTAGCTTCTCCTGGATGATGAGCCATCTCTGCATCTCGTCAATTGCCCTGGGTCAGAAGGAAGGTAGCAAGACACAGCACGTCCACAGCAAGGCCGCTTCATTAAATCGGCGACCCTTCCTACAATTTCCCGTCCCCTCACGCAGAAAAAGAGAAGACGGGGAGAAATCCCTTCGGGTTGTGTCAAAATGTAATTCACACATACTACCTCAACCACCATCCATCATCCACTCCCTTTTATGCATTACAGCACCATCCATAAACAACCATTCTCCACTCACCCCTATCTTCTGTCTTCTCCCTTCCTTCCTTAACAGACATTCCCCTCTTTCCCAATGCCCCTTTTACCCCATCGATCCATCTTATCCTTGGTCGCCCCCTCATGTTCACTTCCTACACCTCTGCCTTCCACACCTCTTTTACTAATCTTTATTCACTTATTCTCTTCATGTGCCCAAACCATTCTAATACTCTTTCACCAATCCTATCTCTCAACTCCCTTTCCGTCCCCGCTCTCCTCCTCACCTCCTCGTTTCTCACTCTATCCAACCTAGTAACCCTCACCATACTTCTCAGGCATTTCATCTTAAACACATTCAAACTCTTTCTCTCTTACGTTCCATGTTTCTGACCCCGTACAGTGCTGCCGGCACAATTACTCCATACAATCTCCACTTAGAATCCGTTCCCAAATGTCTATTTCTCATTACACTTTTTAATCCCCCCAAAATATTTACTCGCTTCTCTTAATCTACATTCTACCTCCACCTCCACTCCTCTCTTTTCCGCCACTATCCACTTCCTCCAGTCTCTCTCCCCTAATACTCATTTCCAGTTTGCTGCCATCTTCTTCCCTTGTACTTCTCATCACCTTACTTTTAACCACATTTATCTTCAATTCTTTTTATTCGCACACCTTCCCAAACTCCGTCACTAACTTCTTTAATCCATCCTCTGACCCTGCTAGAAGCGTAGTATCATCAGCAAACAACAACTGGCTTATCTCCCATTTTTTTCTCAATTTTCTTTAACCATCTCCAATCCCCGGTCCATTACCCTTGTGTTTACCTCTCGCATCACCCTATCCATGTATAAATTGAACACACAAGGCGACATAACATATCCCTGGCAAAGTCCTACTATACCTCAAACCACTCATTCTTTCCAGTTCTAATTCTAACATAGGCTCTACTACTCTCATAAAAACTCTTGGCTACTCTTAATAACTTCTTTCTATCCCATATATATGCATTACCTTCCATATTGCCGTCCTGTCTACCCTATCATAAGCCTTTCCTAAATTCATAAAGGCACAAAAAAAAATCCTTATATTTTCCTAAAGCTTTCATACATATCTGCCTTACCACAAAATCTGATTCACGTACCCCTACCCCTCCTAAACCCACTGTTCCTCACCAATTACTCCCTCTGTTCCTCTCCTAATCCTCTCAATCAAAACCCTCCCAACTACTCTCAACAAACTGATCCCTCTAAAATTATTACACTCACACTTATCCCTTTTCCCCTAGAAAAGTGGAACTATACAGGCATTCTTCTAGTCCTCCGGAACTCTACTCTCTTTTAGACAAACATTAAGCAATCTCACCAGTCATTCCACCATTACTCCAATTTTCCCATTCATCACTCATTTTCTTAGTGCTTCACACTGCAACTAACTTTCCCTCCCTATCCTCCTTCACATTTAGCAACTCCCTAAAATATTCTGCCAATCTTCCTCTTAATGCCGTCTCTTCCATTATCATCTCTCTATTTGCACCTTTTACATTTTCTTATCTATTTGATTCGCCTCATCTTCCTCTCTTAGTTTTCTTCAAAAACATCTTTTTTATTACTTTTAATATTTTCTGTCATACTCTTGCCCCATTTCACATCTGTTTTCCTCTTTGCATCCTTTTTCTTGTGCTTTGGTTTTCTTCTCTTTTCTTTATACCTTTCACATGATTCTCTAGTCTTATTTTGTAACCAATATGTGACTACTCGTTTCTTCTTTTCTACAACTTTTTTTTGCTTCATCATTCCACCACTCACTACCCTTCCTTCTATTTCTTCCCGTCCTCCTTGTTCCACACACCATCTTTGCACACCTTGTGACTTCCCCCTTGAACCATCCCCATTCCTCCTCCACTCCTAGTTCTACTCTTTCCTTCACTACCTCCCACTCCTCTCTCAGCTTCTTGTACTCCTTCTCTATTTCTTTCGCATAGCAGCTTACCATAAGCACATCCTTACCTTCTACCCCTCTCCTATTCCTCCATCTATCCTCTACTCTCAACTTATCTTCCACCAAAGAATGATCTGATATCTCCCACTCTCTCCCCTTAGAACATGTACATCCAAAAATCTTCCTATTCTTCTCCTGAGTACCACTATATGATCCATTAAAACCCTATCTACCACCCTCTCATCCACCGTCCTCTTTCATGTATACTTATGCTTGACTTTCTTCCTAAACAATGTATTTTCTATCACCAACTCTCTAGACACATCTCCACCATAATCTCTCTACTACGATATATATATATATATATATATATATATATATATATATATATATATGTGTGTGTGTGTGTGTGTGTATGTGTGTGTGCGTGCGTGTGTGTACGTGTATGTGTGACGTAAGTGGGAGCAGGAAATTTAAGAGTCTTAGTCTGATTTTATTCCTGACTAGTTTCGCAGATATGATTTCTCAAAGCATACCTGTGAAACTAGTCAGGAATAAACTCATACTAAGATTCCTGCGTTTCCTACTCAAACCTGTCAGAATGTTTCAATATATATGTATACATACATACACACACACACACACACACACACACATATATATATATATATATATATATATATGTATATACATATATATATGTATATATATATTTATATACATATATATATATATATATATATATATATATATATTTGCTAAACAGAAATGTAGTAGCACATTTGTAAATGACACACAGGAAACCCACAGTCGGAGAAAATAAACTTCGAATAAAGAAGAATCCTATATTTCGGCTATCAACTGTAGCCCCCTTCAGGAGAGTACATAAGACAGAGGACAAAGGGGACTTTTAAGCTACAGAAAAGAGAAGGAATGCATTCCTTCTCTTTTCTGTAGCTTATAAGTCCCCTTTGTCCTCTGGCTTATGTACTTTCCTGAAGAGGGCTACAGTTGCTAACCAAAATATAGGATTCTTCTTTATTCGAAGTTTATTTTCTCCGACTGTGGGTTTCCTGTGTGTCATATATATTCTTACCTATTTTCTATCATGCATGTTTGTTAATTTCTTTACATTTCTGTTTGTTATATCAAACAACAAAAACGTTTTATAGCACTGATGATAAATTTAATGTAACTATTTGGTCTGTAAATATCATTACCTCCCTATTCTCCTCTTTTCTCCCCTCCTCTCCTATTTTTTCTTCTTTATTATTTCTCTTGTCTTTTCTCTTCTTTGTTTCATTACAAAGGATTACAAAGGAGGAGCATACCGACAGGAGACCTTTTGGTCCATAACTAGGTCGGATGCGGAAAAAATTATAATAATGATAAACAAATAAATAAAAATAAAAATTATAGTAATATAAATAATATTAAATATAATAAATAAATAAATGTATATGTATAGTTAAATAGTAAACAAATAGGTAAATAGTAGATAATAATAAATTGACAAAAAGCCATTTGGAGAATTTATTTCTACTTTAGCGTTCATGCTGTATATGTCTTTCTACTGCCGCCGGATGATTTTATTCAGCTGAGGAAAGCCTTTACAGGCATCAAGAGGCTCAAATTTGTCCAGGAGTTAAACAAGTAGCCAGAAATAGGAAGAACCGCAGATTCTTATTTTCGTTTTTCTTCTTTTCGGGAATTGAAGTCAGCCCTGACTGAAATACAATAAAAGGTCTTGAAAAATAGCCCTCAAGAAGCAGATTTGTTGTCTTTGCTTTTTCTTCTTCTATTCTTATTAACCAGACTTATTCAAGTCATCCTTGACTGAAATACAAAAAAAGTCTTGAAAAATAGCCCTCAAGCAGATTTGTTGTCCTTGTTTTTCTTCTTCTTCTTCTTCTTTTTTATTTAAACCAGAGTTATTCAAGTCATCCTTGACCGGAGTACAAAAACAAGTCTTGAAAAATAGCCCTCTGTAAGTAGATTTTTTTTTTCTTCTTTTTTTGGGGGGAACTGGAGTTATTCGTCATAACTGACTAAAGTACAAAACAAACCTTGACAAAAGTAGCCCTCATTAAAGCTGTATATCTTCAAGTGTCATCTGTAGAAAAGTGAGGAGATAGAAAGACCTCGTGGACAGCATTGATGCAGTTCCTTAATGAAGAATTAGAAAATGGCCGTCGCCATCAGCCCAAGATATTCCTGCAAGTGACGAAGACGTGTCCAATAACGCTTCGCACTTTTGCCAGCAGTCCGAAAAAGAACTGGACGATCCTCCGAAGATGATTTGTAGACAGTTCTCGCAATTCCTGAGAAATGTCGCTTAGTCTAGCCTCCAGGGCGCCCATGGAGATCCTGTCGTCTGGGTTGGGTCTCGTGGCGGCGGCGACGAGGGCGATCAGGTCGAGGTGGACCGCGGAAGAAGTCACGGTGACACGAGAGAGAACGCTCTCGATGACGTGACCCAAAGAATAAACATCTGATTTGAAGGTCGCAAGGAACCCCCGGGCGATCTCTGGTGCCACATGGGGGAACCTCCCTTCGTCACAGGGTCTGTAAGGCGCGGTTCCGATAGGGCAGGCGACGCCAAAGTCGATAACGGTAGCGATGTAGCGGCACCCCTCTTGCCGCA
Source organism: Oratosquilla oratoria (assembly GCF_046742065.1). Taxonomy (NCBI): domain Eukaryota; kingdom Metazoa; phylum Arthropoda; class Malacostraca; order Stomatopoda; family Squillidae; genus Oratosquilla; species Oratosquilla oratoria. Next base: position 34,174,088 of record NC_134791.1, on the reverse strand, counting down.
GCACGATGTTGTCCCACTTCAGATCGTTGTGGGACAGGTGTCGTGCATGAATGCTTCTCAAGGTGCTGGCGACCTGTGAGAGCACGTCTACCGCATCGATGTCTCTTAGGGGCACTGGCTCCTGCAGGAGCTTCCCACTAAGAGTGTCGCGACCGTCGAAGGACGTCATGATGGCGAGGGGCGCATAGCAGACGCAAAATAGGCGAGGGACCCCAGCAAGGCCTCCAAGAAGGCCGAGCATTCTTTCTTCTTGCTGCATGATCTTCAGGGTACAGGTTCTCTCCTTTCATGCCTTGATGCATACTGGCTGACCCTCCAGGAGCGCTGCATAGACTACGGCGAAAGTCCCTTCGCCGAGCCTCTTTCCAGACTGTATCAGGCGGTAGAGGTCGCTAGAGTGAATGGCAAGCGATCTTGTCATGAACATTTCTAACACTCTAGACAAACTTTGAGTCTCCCAAGGAAAAGGTACTTTTTCGAGATGGCCAACATGGCAAAGCTTAGATTTGTGTTATTTGTTCACTCAGTGTGCATGTTCATTTACGAGAACATTATATGCGCCATTTGTATAAACATAACAATGATGCATCTACAGGTCTAAACTTCTTCAATTTTTTGGCGTCTTTGTGAGACTTTCATTCTCATGACTTTCTCATCAACCTTTTTGTCACGTCTTCCTTTCTCTCTCATTTATTTCTCTGTGATGTACCGAATGCAGGTGTTATGCAGTCGTTATTTTCGGGTAGGAGTGAGGAAATTCATCATTTTAAAGGGCCACATGGTATATATAATAAGAAAAATATTAATTAATACTGTAAAGTAGTAACTTCACGTGAAGCACATTTATCTAAAAACCACTGTAATTCAGTTTGAAAAAAATCTTATTAATATTTTATAATGGCGTGTGTATATTACTTGATGTTGACGGGCCCCATAAAAACCTTTGGCTAGCAGCATGCGGTCCGCGGGCCATAGTTTGCCCATCCCTGTTTTAGGGAATTTAGTGACACCTATATGGACCAGAGTCACCCAGCATTACTAGATAAGTGGAGATTGATAAAAATGGCGATAACCTGTTTCTATTATCTCTGAGTTTTCCTACCCTTCTTATATATTTTCTTTATCCTTTGTCCCACTCGATTCTTTGATGTAAAATATTTCCCAAGGACAGAAGCGTTGGTTATACTGACGAAAGAAAAAAAAATCTACTTCCTTCAGATTTATTTCCTTTCAGCTCTCGGTTTACTGGTTTCTTCTTTCCTTCTCCACTTTCTTTTATCCCCTTCCTCCTCCTCCTCCTCCCTGATCTCCTCACTTTACACCCACGCAATCTCCTTCCCTCGTTTTCTGTCTTGTCGATTTCCTTCCTCCTCGCCTTCCTTGGTATTCAATCCCAATCCCACACAGCTTGTCCAGCGCTCAAAACATGTTTGCTGGTCCTTCCCTCTTCAAAATTTCCTTACCCCAACTCCTCTCTTTCCTCCGCTCCCCGCCTCACATCAAACTCTTTCTCCCATTCCCTTCTCTTTTACGAGCGCCTTTCTCCTTCCTCTCTTTCTTCTCTCTCTCGTCATGCACCGCACCCGCTCCCATTCTCTCCTCGTTTTCCGTTTTCCCATTTTCTTTCCTTCGTTCCTGATCACTTCTCGCAAGTTTTCATATCCTTTTCTGTCCATAGGCTTCCTTTAGGTCTTCCTCCTCTTATTCTCTCGTCGATGTTTTTCTTCCCAAAACACGTTCACCAAAACCAACCTTCATTTCTATTTTCCTTCCTCTGTTACGTGACTTGCTGGTGTGGTGGTACCGCGCTCGGAAGCCAATTCAGTTGTCTGAGTACGAATCCCCGCATAGGACTGAAAAGCATCACAACACGGCAAGTAGGCACTCCAGCTCTGGTGGGCAAGGCGTTGTGTGTGTGTGTGTGTGTGTGTGTGTGTGTGTGTGTGTGTGTGTGTGTGTGTGTGTGTGTGTTTGTGTGTGTGTATTTGTGTTTGTGTGTGTGTATGTATGTGTGTATTTGTGTTTGTGTGTGTGTGTTTATGAGTGTGTATGTATGTGTGTGTATGTACGAGTATGTATGTATGTATGTATGTATGTACGTATGTATGCATGTATGTATGATTGTATGTATGTATGTATGTATGTATGTATGTATGTATGTATGTATGCATACATGCATGTGTGTGTGTGTATGTGTGTGAGATTCACCATGGTCTTGGATCACGTGTTGGACTCGTTATCGACAGTTATTACCCTCCCGTTTGAGAGCTCAGAGCCCATATAAGACCGATCTATGGGTAATGTTGTGACCTTACACGCACACAACTCTCCACCCACGAGAGTTGGAGTGCTAGCTTGCAATGCAGCACTGCTGAAACTATTTCAGCCCTGGCCGGGATTCGAATTCAGACCACTGGGGTAGCGGTTGCGGACGGTACCACTGCGCCGTCGAGCCATATATGTGTGTGTGTGTGTGTGTGTTATATGTGTGTAAGGTCACAGCATTACCCATGGATTGAATCTCTGAGTTCTCATCCGGGAAGGTAATAGCTGTCGATCACTATTCCAAAACGTGATTCAATACTGGAGAATCACACATTTTCAAGCCTTCGTCGTCACTTCCTTCACAAAACCACCTCGAAAAAAAATCTTTTTCCTTATTATTCTTCCTTTTTTCATCCATATTCCTACTTCTCATACCTCTCCAACTGTTCACGGGGACGTCACACACACACACACACACACACACACACACACACACACACACACACACACACACACATACACAATAGGACTTAATCCATGGTAAGATCAATCGTAGTTCGCGTTTGTCGATAAAGGAAACTCAAAATGAACGACAGAGAACAAAGACGCTCTACTGTTTCTAGTTTAGGATCTAGAATATGTGCACAGGTGGCTTAATCAGAAGCGTGTTGGTCTCACATTTGCTTAGCTGTGGGTTCGAATCCCGCACTTCTCTCCGATTCACAGTAGCGGTTGTTACCTGTAGTCCAACCACGTATACATATGTTAAGTTTCTATGTATTTAAAGCTAATTTTTCTTTGACGTGTTTTTCCGGACATTTATCTACCTCATTCCGTCTTTCATCTTCTCTTAAAAGATTTCTATTTCTTTTGTTTGTGTCATTTTGACATTTAGAAATAAACTCTCCTACTGGGATTCGAACCCTCGCCAGAGCGGCTTGCTTCGTAGAAGGCGAAGGTCGTAGTGGCGTGACGGTACGATCTTCGCCTTCTACGAAGCAAGCCGCTCTGGCGAGGGTTCGAATCCCAGTAGGAGAGTTTATTTCATTTCTATTTCTATTTCCTTCCCTATCCTTTCTGCTCATTTCCTGCAACGCAGCGCTTCATTTATTATTTATCTATTTATCTTCTTTCTAGTTGGAGAGAGCAGAGCTAATCGCAAGCGTTCGAATCCCGCACTTCTCTAAGGTTCCCAGCAGTGACTGTACGAAGGAAAATTATCTCCTTTTTCAAAAATATTCGTAATTTTTTTTTCAATTTTCCTACTTAGCATTTTACCTTGTCATAAACCACTTATCTTTCTATTCCCTTCTCTATCCTCTCTGCAAATATCTGCTAACACAGTACCTCGTTTTTTGTCTTTTTTTTTGGGGGGGGAGGGAGGGAAGGGAGGAGAGAGTCACGCATTCCTATTAGATTCTTTAAGAAAAGAAAAGCACACAATACATACCCCATTACGGTCTTGGGTACAAGAAATCGCTGACAACTCGGAAAGCTGAGCATAAGAACAAGACCAAGTGGCCTGGTTACTTCGAAAATAAACTCAAGACAAACTAGAAACCCTGAGACATGAGGTCGACTCTTTCTTTGAGCTCCTTCTTACCAAAAGCTTTGAGTTCGTTTCGTAAAGGAATGGCTGCTGTCAAGGCGGGAATGCCTCTCGGAGTTCTTGTACTGTAGCGTGTTCTTACTTAATTTAGCATACGATTTGTTAGATACAGAACTCTACCAGTTGCTGGGGGTAACAACAATCTTGGCTAAATTCACGTATAAACTTAGAAAATAAATAACAAATATAAAATAAATAAAATAAATAAATAGATAAATAAAAATAAATAGATAAAGAATATGAAATAAGTACATAAATGAATAAATGAACAAATAAGTAAGTATACACAAAATAAGAAAGAAAATACTGTTTTAAACTGTATTCAACTGTAATGTGTGAATCATAAACTAACTACTGTACTCTTTATAGTGTAGAGCATAAGGCCTTGCATAGATATAGTCCATTGATAGTATTTTTTTTTTTTACAGTAGGGGGAGGGTAGAAGGGTGGGAGGGAAGAAGGGGGGAAGGGTAGAAGGGTGGGAGGGAAGGGGAAGGGGAAGGAAGGGACGCGAAAGCAGAGAGATTAAGCTGAAGTGACGCCATAACACGGCGGCCATATTTCCTTGTAATCCTGAAACGAGTCCGGCTGTTTCACTTCGCCCATTCTTCCTTTCTCTCTCCATCTCTCTCTTTTCTCTTTGTCGCTGTCTCTTTTCCTTTTCATCTATTATTTTATCTTTCTTTCTTTCGTTCTTTCTTTCTCTCTATCTGTCTTTCTTTTTTCCTTTATTGTATTCTTTTATAGTTCATTATTTTCTAATAATTTTTTCTTCTTCTTTTCATATTCCTTTCTTCATGTCTTTCTTTATCTTTTTATCTTTCTTATTTTCTTTTTTAATTTACTGACGTCCCTCCTGTCCTGTTTCTTTACTTTTTATTTTCTTCTTTATTTCCCTCTCTCTCCTTTCTTGTCCTTTTTTCTTGATTCCTTCTTTTCTTCCTTTATCTATTTTCTTTATTTTTTCCTTACGTCCTTCTTTTCTCTATTTTTCTATTTCTTTTATTCTTGTCTTTTTCTTTCCTCATATACTTTTTTCTTTTTTCTTATTTTTTATTTACCGCCTTTCTTCTTACCTTATTTCCTTTCTCCATTTTCCCTTTCTTTATTTCTATTATTTCTTTTCCATTATCTTTTTTGTTCTCTTTCGTTCCTTTTCTATTTTCATTTATTCTTCCTCAAAACTTTCATCTTCTCCTTTCCTAACTTCATATCTTTTCCTTCTTCTTTTCCTCTTTCTTTCCTTCTTCATTTATCTCTTTCTCTTATTTCCTTCTCGCTCCCATAGCTGCGGCCGAAGCCGTCACCTTTGCCCTGTTGGTAAATCGGGGAAGAAAAGCTGAGTTCGAACCCACAACTAAGCGAATGCGAGAACAGCATGCTACCAATTAGGCCATCAGCGCACTCAGTGAGTGTTAAGTAAATTGGATATATGGCGGAAATCTTTCTTGGAAACAAGCTCCCCATTGCCTAAAGCAGTAGAATCTCTCTCTTTAAAACAATTTCTTCATCCCTTTGATCGTCCCTACTTATGCAAACTCAAAGCATTACTGTGAAAGGCTTCTGTTCCTTTAGAGGAACTATTCTATTGCTTACATGTAAGATTCACAATGCTGAGACCAATAAACCTCTCCAAAATATTTCGAGGTGTTTGTGTAGAAAGTATGAGTGAAATGTTTCGATAATTTTGTTTATGTCTTCGTGCGTAAATAGACGTCCGCGCACGAAACAATCTTGAAAGAACGAAAAGAAAGAAAAAATATCCAAATGAATAAATAAAAAATTCATTTTCCATTTACTTATATATATATATATATATATATATATATATATATATATATATATATATATATATATATATATTTATGTATGTATATATATATATATATATAACATATATATATATATATATAAATATATATATATATGTATGTGTGTGTGTGTGTGTGTGTGTGTATGTGTGTGTATTTATTCTAATTTGGTCTTACACAGCATCTAGAACATACATATATGTTCCTAGATCTTTTTTCATTTTCTATTTCCTTATTTCTAGAGTTTTGTTCTTTTGTTGAGCTTAGTCTTACATTGTATCTAGAACTTACAAGTATGTCCCATGACCTTCTTCCTATCTAGTCTAGAATTTTATATATTTTTCAATTTATTTATTTCTAGTTTTGTTATTTTCTTGATCTTAGTTTTACACTGCCTCTAGAACATACAGATATGGTCTTAGACCTTTTTCCTTGCCTAGAAACTAATTTCTAGATCCATGTATAAAAAGATTTCTCTTACTTTCAACTAATTCATATGTAGTCTTGTTTATTTCATGAACTCAATCTTACACTGTATCGAGGAAAGAGGTTGCCAGACCTTCTTTCCTGTCTAAAGTCTACAAATTCCTTTCCATGTCTATGAATCTCTTCGTTTTCCACACTTCATCTTTTGTCGTTCACATTGTAGTGTTCCTGCATTTTGGTTGATTCATACCTCTCTCTCTCTCTCTCACTCTCTCTCTTTGACTCACTTCCAGGTCGCAACTCATTTCCCTCCTATTCACAAGCTTCCCTCTTCTTTTACATCACTTTCAGCCCAAAAATATATTGTGTGGAGTCCACAGTCAGTAACTTTATTCTTATATTACAACCAAATGGTTTCTTTCTCTTTTTTGATGTCTTCTTTTGTTGTGCATTTTCCTATGTTTATGGATTTTTCTTTTTTACTATATTTTCACCTTATTTGCTATTTTTTCATTTCTTGCTTACTTTCTCCTTATAGAAACATTTCTAAATTATCTTTAACGTTGGTTTTAATTCTTTACTTCATCTCTAATCACCCTCGTTAACAATATTGTTATTATGAACTACATTTAGATCTACTGAGTTAATTTCAAAATCAACATTTCTCATAGCAGACATTGTCAAACACCATTTTGTCTGTCCGTATATCTCTATATATCTTGCATCAGTCTGCATTTTATGTTTCATACATTTACCAAAAATCTATGATATTGTATATTAAGAATGCGCACACAAAGAGAATAATGCAGGACTCTAAATACGGTTAAGCAGCAACCACTCTAGAATATCAGACACAACTAGAGCAGTATTTCACGAGGGAGCAAAACTTGACAACCAAGATATCCACATTAGATCCAACTTGCTAACCATTTTTTTTTCTTTTTTTCTTTCTTTCTTTTTGCGTAGCGCGAAGGTAAACACTTGCCTCGAGATAAGAACTTGAGTGTTGTGGAAAGTGAATGAGAGTTTAAGAGAATAAAGGGCATAAGTTGAACTCTTTCCCAATGGTCCTTTCTCCGGCTTTGATTTTCACTCATGACTTCAGAACCAATGACCTGACCTGACCTGACCCAAGCTGGTACGACCTGATCTAGGCTGCCCTGACCTATTCTAGCCCAAGCTGACCTCAACTGACCTACCCTAAGTTGACCTTACCTGACGTAGCTTGACCTTCTTTGACATAATGGCACGTGACGTCACCCGAAAGAGATCTGAAGTAAAAAAAGAAGAAGGAATCCACTTAATAAGATTTAATGTTTGCGAATAAGAGTAAAGACACATTAAGAGTCCTAGTAGACTCTATGATGTGAGAATCCGTATTTTCTTTAATCCATTTATTTACCTTATTGTTTTATCTGTTTATTTCATGCATCTATTTATTTACTTGTTTTCATTTATATTCATTCATCTTATTCATTATTATTGATTTTTACTTTGAGAATCAAGACACATTGTTGTATTTCTCAAAGGGCATATTTTTTCCAGGCTCATATACGTATATACATATATATAGTTATGTATATATATATATATATATATATATATATATATATACACACACACACATGTATATTATATATATATATATGTATATATATACATACACACACACATACGCACACACACACACACACACACACACACACACACATATATATATATATATATATATATATATATATATATATATATATATATATATATATATACCTGGAAGCGTATCAACGTTCACAGAGTATCTTCGTACACCAAATGTAAACATTAATGAAAAACATATGAAAAGATGTTGAGATGTTGGTGGGTCGTAAGTAATGGAAAGATCGAATGAAGTATAAAGTAATAACAATATATGTGTATATATATATATATATATATATATATATATATATATATATATATATATATATAAATAGAGATATATATAAAAATAGATATATATATATATATATATATATATATATATATATATTGTGTTTAATGTCCCGAACTCCCCTTACCAGAAGGCGAGGACGGTGCCCCTTGCAGGGGACTTTGCGTTGTGGAATTTAATGAAATATACCCTTGGTCCAGCTCACTGGCGGCGATATCGAACCGCCGTAACCTCGACCTCCGTCGCAAGTAGCGACGCTCTAATCCGCTCGGTCGGTGAGGATCCATAGTCACACCTTATGAATATAAGATAAAATTTCTAAATTTCATTTTTATGTATTCTTTTCCGAAAGCTCGCGTTTACTTTAGTCTATGTCTATTTTTATTTTAAATATTATGTTTTTTGTAATTAAAGAGATGCCACAGAAATGAACGAAATATAATGACGGCAAGAATAAATAAATAGATAAATAGATAAAGCATAAATAGTACTTATACAGTAAAAAAGAATCAGGATAAATTCAACGCCACCTGTATTAGATCACACATGCCTTTATACATCCCAAAAATCTTTTCCATTTTTCATTTTCGTGAAACCGTTCGAAATTTCTTAAAGACTCCTTTTCCCGCCAAAAAGTTTGCGCACGAAATTCCTTCTTCATACTCCACTTTATCACAGCATGACGTTGACTTGCATGTCTTTTCCTTTCTGAAATTATCTTCTCCTGAAGTCTGCCATCCTGAAGTCTGTACGAGCCTGAAGTGCGTTATCACTAAACCTCTTCACTCCGTCCTGCCCACGTTAACTAATCTTTCCCTTAACCGGGTTTTCCTTACCTTGTCCACCGTCCAATTAGAATCAGTTCGAACACGGTTCTCCTCTCTCTCTCTCTATCTTTCTTTCTCTCTCCCTTTCTCCTATTTTCCACGTTCTGTTTCACCACTTTGAAATTAGGATAATGGCGACGTGTCTGCAACACTGAACAAATGACTAAAGATGCTTTTGTGTATGTGTGTGTGTGTGTGTGTATGTGTGTGTGTGATTCACCATGGTCTTGGATCACGTGTTGTACTCGTGATCGACAGCTATTTCCCTCCCAGAAGAGCTCAGAGCTCATAAATGACCGATCTATGCTGTGACCTTACACACATACACCCCCCCAACTCCCCGCCCACAACAGTTGGAGTAACGACTCGCAGCGCAGCGATAATGAAAATATTTCAGCCCTGGGCGGGATTCGAGCTCGGACCACCGAAGTGGCGGCCGCGAACTCTACCAACTGCGTCATCGAATTGTGTGCGCCATCGAGTCGTGTGTGTGTGTGTGTGTGTGTGTGTGTGTATTATCTTTTTACCTTGGTCTTTGGATCACGTGCTGGACTCGTGATCGACAGCTATATCCCTCTCGGAAGAGAGCTCAGAGTTCGTATGATCGATCTATGGGTAAAGCTGTGACCTTACACGCACACCCACACCCAACTCCCCGCCCACGAGAGCTTGAGTAACGACTCGAAGCGCAGCGATACTGAATTTTTTCAGCCCTAGGCGGAATTCGAACCCGGACCGCCGTATGGCGGCCGCGAACTCTACCAACTGCGCCATCGAGTCGTGTGTGTGTGTGTGTGTGTGTTTGTACGTGAGTGTGTGCGTGTGTGTCTACGCGTCTGCGTGTGTGTATTTGTATGTGTGTGTGTGTATGTGTTCGTGTGTGTGTGTGTGTGTGTGTGTGTGTGTGTGTGTGCAATTTCTTGTATACATCCCACACTCGTTGCACGGACATAAGCTCCCAAGACAAAAGCTCACAAGACAAAAGGTCATACCCTTAATGGAAAAAACGACAAAAGTTCCCACCCTCGGAATAAAATAAAAACAAAAAGACGAATCTCACATTTTTTAATATTTTCTTTATCAAGTTTTTTTTTTATCATACATAAACCCTCAATGGAAGAAGGCAAAACTCAATTTTTTTTGTATTTGCTGTATTAGATTATATTTTATATCATACATAAATACATCATATGGTACAAATACACAATTAAAGGCTGGAAATACTCACTCCAATCTGATCCAGTGGCTTACTACATCTTAAATGGACGAATAACTTCGTTAAATTTTTAAGTTATAGTATATCAGTGTATAACTGATGAAAGTCAAAATGTAACTCATGAAAATAACGTACGTATATGCTTGTGCGGCCAGTTTGAAATGAGCATATTAATATAACCCGATACCATTAACCATATATGTATATCTTTAATTTTGCCCACCCACCCCCCTCCCACTACAAAAAATCCTGCTGACGCCCCTGCATCCATAGTACATAAATTTAGAATGAGACATTTTAGGTCATATTCACTCATCATCTCATCATGACAACACTAGTAAAGATACAAATTGTAATGATAGTAAACCCTTATTAATGATATATATATATATATATATATATATATATATATATATATAATATATATATATATATATATATTACATTTTTTTTAAAGCGTCCAAATAGGAAGCGTCCTTTGATACCGCGGAAAAAGAGGAGCGCCAAATGGAAAATGTCCAAATGAAACAACACCGTGAGCTTGACTTGTGAAATTAGTGGCTTTTTTCCCGTTGAAGGTATGAGCTTTTGTCGTGTGAGTTTTTATCTTATGAGCTTATGTCTTGTGAGCTTTTATCGTATGAGCTTATATCTTGAGAGCTTTTTTCTTGTGACTTTTTATCTTGTGAGCTTATGTCTTGTGAGTTTTTGTCTTGTGAGTTTTTATCTTGTGAGCTTATGTCTTGTGAGCTTATGTTGTGGAATACCCAAACTCACATGTGCGTGGTGGAAACAAAAAATTCCTTCCGATTTCGAAAAAGGGGGGAAGGTGTCTGGGGTCTGCATGTCAGAAACGTAACATCCCACCTAGTTATGGACCAATAAGTCTCCTGTTGTTACGTCCTTCCTTTTGTAATCCCTTTTAATCCTAATTTAACCCTCTAAGGACTGAATTATTTTTTGTTTAGATTTTTATTAAATTCATGTTTATTATCTTAAATGTTATAAACGTTTGCTGGGTAAGTTCTTGCAGAATGAATCATACACTAGTTTGTGGCATACTTGTTTTTTGCCATCCTGTACTTGTTTTAGTGTTAATGGCATATATACAAAAACTTTTTTTTGTGTGACCATAGGGTCACGCTAGTCTTTCACTTGTTAATCGTATCACGGAGTGGGGTTACGCTAGTGTAATTAGTTAAACGAGAAGGAATTAACTCCCTTTGTCGAAGTGGTATGTCTTTCTGTTCTATATATATGTATATATATATATATATATATATATATATATACATATATACATATATACATTTATATATATATATATATATATATATGTATTTGTATATACATATATATATGTATATATATATATATATATATATATATATATATATATATATATATATATATAAATTACAAAGGATTACAGAGGCGGAGCATGCCGACAGGAGACCTTTTGGGCCATGTCAAAGTCGGATGCCAAAAGAAATTATAATAATGATAAATAGATAAATAAATAAACGAATAAATATAGAATATTATAAAGTAAATAATAATAAATAAAATAAATGCATAAGTATAATTAAATAATAAACAAACAGGTAAATAGTAAGTAAACAAACAGACAAATGATAACAAAACAAATAAACAAATAATATGAAATAAATGACAGTCATTACAGCATCTTGCTTTTGTGCGTATCTAAGTAATTCTTAAAGCTTCGAACTGAAACGCATTGCACTGTCTTAGCAGCAAGTTTATTCCATTCATTAACTACACGGTTGGCAAAGTTGTTTCTCCCTATTTCCAAATTAAATCTATTTCCTGACAGTTTGAGACCATTGTTTCTTGTCGGATTCTCGTTCAGTGTTAAAATTTTGCCACTTTTGATATTATCAATTCCATTTCGAATCTTAAAGACCTGTATCAAGTCACCTGTGAGTCTACGCTTTTTTTTTTTCTTTTTTTTTTTTAGGGAAAACAGATTCATATGTTTTGGTCGATGTTTGTATAATTTATTTTTGATATTTGGAATCAGTTTTGTGGTTCGCCGTTGTACTTTTTCCAATATATATAATTTGTTACTAAAGTCTTGTGCTCAGTTCAAAGTTAGGTGAAAAGTAATCAATGAGCACTACTTTTCCTATTGATTGTACAGCAAGGATAGGTATTCCGCGTGCTGCTTGATTCCATTTTTCAATTCTCACGTAATTAAAACAAGGCCACTAATATCATCTACATCACCATGTTCATGCTTCTGTATATATACCCCTGCAAGAATACGATTAAACAATAATTACAATGCCAAACCACGACATCAAGAGAGGTCAAAGGTCAAGAGAGACCCACAAAACAGGTAAACAAAGATGCAGAAAAAGAACATACAAAAAATAACACAAAGAAATAGACTAAACAAACGCAGGTCAACAAAGATGCTGAAAAAATATATACTGTACATACATATATATATATATATATATATATATATATATATATATATATACATATATGTATATATATATATATATATATATACATATATATACAAAAACTGAAATACAAAGAAGTAGACCAAATATACATCAAAACAGGTAAACAAATATGTAGAAAGAAAAAATATATACAAAAACTAAAACACAAAGAATTCGAATAAACAAACAACAAAACAGGTAAACAGATGCAGAAAGAAAAAAATATACACGAAAACTAAAACACAAAGAGACAGAATAAACAAACATCAAAACAGCCAAGAAAACCACTTACGATAAACATTTACGTCTCGTTTTCAGAACTGGAACAATTACAAGTTGTTGATTTTCCTTTCTGAGGAGCTCAACATCATCATCAACTCGGCTCTAGGGAGCCACTTGTCTCACACAGAGATAAATCGTCTTCAGCGAGCAAAGCATCTGATGACATCGTGTATTTATAAGCCCCTATGGACAAGATGATACAGCTATGAGAGTTCTTCAACAATGACAATACACGTGATTGTCGGATGGTGATTGATGATTTGGTTTAACGCCGTGAACTCCCCTATCAGTAGGCTAGAACGGGACCCCTTACAGAGGCCTTTGTAACGTGGAAATAACTGAACCATGCCCTTGGTCCAACTCACTGGCGGCAGGGTTCGAACAACCGTCACCTCGAACTCTGTCACAAGTAGAGACGCTCTAACTCCCTCGGCCACCAAGGATCCTGTCGGGTGGTACCAAAGTATATTTAGGTTCTCCTTATTTATGTTGAAATATTTTGCAATCTTTTAAAAAATGCCAGAAGATTAATGGGTTGGTACATCAGACACAAAGTAACACAGAGGTGTTTTAACACCTTCCATTCGATGATACCTACGTAGGCGTCATGAAGCGTGATTGAGGATGCCGTCGTTGGTGTTTTAGTTATAATTATTTTGTAGTTGTAGCTGAGTGACCTCCATATTCTGTGAACTGGCTTGATCATATTTTCCGTGGTTATTAATATTCAGAGTGAAAGGGAAACGAGTAATACAGCTGTAACTTTGTATTTTATGACGCGAGTATTATGATGCATCATAGAATCATCGTAGATCAGGCAGCTCATGCTGCCAGCGATAATTTGACTCGTATTGAAGAGTTTAACCTTTGGTTCTGGTGGTGGCATCTTTGGCTAAAAAATATTCAAGCCTCTTCTTCTTTTTTAGGATCTTAGTTGGTAGAGACTTCAACTCATGAAAAACTCAATTTTGGATTCAACTTCTGCATACAAATGAGTTCAACCAGCCACCCATGCTGTCTACCTCCCTTATAAAGGGCAACAAACCTTTGGTATATAGATAGTTTTGTATGGGTGTTAATTTATTCTACTGTGTTCTTCATGGTTTATGCATACGAATAGATTATCTATTCTTGTGCTAAGGGATTCTACCTACGTGCCAGAAAAATTACTCTCCATCGTAGTGTGTGTCGTTACGACAAATGGAATATCAAAGTCCACAGCTGGGACTCGAACCTTTGCATGAGCGACTGCTTACCACATGAATTAGCCACTTGCGTTTGTTTGTGTCAAGGGGAGAGTTGTGTGTACAGTCTCTATGTTTGTTTATCTGATTTGAATAGTAAGGCAACCGTGTATAGTTTCATCTCTAAGCCTACGTCTTCTATCGCTGCCTTATACTTCAACCTAATGAAGTTAACCGGCTAGGAGCTGAATGTGTGTGTGTGTGTGTGTGTGTGTGTGTGTGTGTGTGTGTGTGTGTGTGTGTGTGTGTGTGTGTGTGTCGTCTGTGTCCCTCTCTTTATTTCTTTCTGTCTCCTTCAATCTCTCTCTCCCCCTCTCTTTTTCTCTATTTCCCTCCCTCTCTTCCCCCTCTCTCTCTTTCTCACCACATCCACTCTCTCTCTTTCTATCTTATCTGTCTCTCTTTCTCTCACTCTTTTCAAAACCTGTCCACAAAATGGCGCATTGCACACCATTGTTTAACTTCAGCAGTGCATTTTCCACTACTTATCTTTCATCTGAAATGCATTAACTTCTTCAGCCATGCCACATTTTCCCTCATTCTTCTCTTGGCGGTATTGTCCTGAAATCCTCCTGCCTTATGCATGATCCTTACATTTGTGTCGTCTATTTCCATGCATGGAAAAGGAAACATGACAGACGTATTCGTATTAACTTTCTCATTTACTTCTTTACATATTTTCACTCGCATCTGTCTGTCTAGTTTGTTCAAGAATTATGTATTCTAAGTCTGTATACTGAATTACGAGTAGCAAGTAATTACCTATTGCTTTACTGTAAAGCTGTCTTGTCTAACAAGAGACTTCTCGTTTGGTGTGTTATACGTTGTGGCTATGAACCATGAGGTATCAGGAAGCTCGCACACCGAAGCAACCAGTTGCATTGCTTCTATCCTTTAAGACAATATTGCACCGAATGTGACACGAGAAAGTAAAATAATAATAATAATAATAATAATAATAATAATAATAATAATAATAATGATAATAATAATAATAACAATAATACTGATAAAAGTAAATTATATATACATATATACATACAAGGGAGGTAGTCAAAAAACAATGGCATAAAATCCACTCCCACCCATTCCATCCCCACATACTCCACTCCCATTTACCACCCCTCTCTCCCTCTTATTTTGGCTCCTCCTGGATGACGGGTCATCCCTGCATCTCGCCCACTGCCCTGGGTCAGAACCAATGTAGTAAGACACGGCACATCCACAGCAAGGCCGCTTCATTTAATCGGCTACCCCCTCCCCGTCCCCTCATGCAGAAAAAGAGAAGTCGGAGAAAAATTCATTGGGCTGCGCCAAAATAGCATTCACACTTACTCCCTCACCCCTATCCCCCCCACTCCCCATCATGCATAACAGAATAATTCATACACAACCATTCTCAACTCACCCCTATCTTCTGTCTTCTCCCGTCCTTCCTCAACAGACATTTCCCTCTTTCCCAATGCCCCTTTTACCCCATCCATCTATCTCACCCTTGGTCGTCTCCTCATGTTCACTTCTTCCACCTCTGCCTTCCACACCTCTTTTACTAATCTTTCTTCACCCATTCTTTCTATGTGTCCAAACCATCCTAATACTCTTTCATCAACCCTGTCTCCCAACTCCATTTCCACCCCTGCTCTTCTCCTCACCTCGTTTCTCGCTCTATCCAACTTAGTAGCCCCTATCATACTTCTCAGACATTTCATCTCAAACACATTGAAAATCCTCCTCTCTTCCCCTCTTATATTTCATATTTCTGTACATACATTGCTGTCGTTACAATCACTCCTTCATACAGTCTCCTCTTAGCATCCATTCCCAAATGCCTATTTCTCATTACACTTTTTAATCCCCCAATACATTTACTTGCTTCTCTCAATCTACATTCTACCTCCACCTCCACTCCTTTCTTTCCCGTCACATTCGCACACAAGTATCTAAAACTATCCACTTCCCACTTAAAACTCACAACTTGCTGCCACATTTTCCCTTGTACATTTCATCACCTTACTTTTAACCACATTTATCTTCAACTTTCTTCGTTCGCACACCTTCCCAAGCTCTGTCACTAACTTCTTTAATTCCTCCTCTGATCCTGCCACAAGCACAGTGTCGTCAGCAAGCTACAACTAGCATATCTCCCACTTTTCTCCATTTTCTTTAACCACCTCCAATCCCCGACCCATTACCCTCTCGCACCACCCCATCCATGTATAAACTGCACAGCCAAGGCGACATAACACACCCCTGGTGAAGTCCCACCTCTACCTCAAACCGTTCACTATCTCCATTTCTAATTCTAACACAGGCTCTACTACCCCCGTAAAAACTCTTGACAGCTCTTACCAGCTTTCCTCATATCTCATATATCTGCAATACCTCCCACAATGTCTTCCTATCTAACGTGTCATAAGCCTTTTCCAAAACCATAAAGGCCCATCATTACCTTTTCCTATAGCTTCCTCACATATCTGCCTTACTACGCTAAGATAACGATTTTTTCTTCTAAAAGATCATACAGACCCTGAAACCTCTATTTCATATAAAATATTTTTCCTAGGTTTTTCAAAGAGCGTAAGAAAGTCATAAAGAAGTTAATTGAGATTAAATTAAATTATATTAGAACAAACGAAAATGAAATGAAAACAGAATAAAATAATTACAGAATGATGTAAAATACGATCAAATAGAATATAATGCAACAGTATTGTCACCAAAGCTAGAAGCTCTGGTCATCATAACAAAGCACAAAGCAACATTATAATTTGTCACCTTCCTTCTGAAGTAACAAGTGAATTACATTTAATTTCAGGATTACCAACAGTCACAAAATGCTCAGAAAGAAAATAAAGAACGTGGGAGCATAGAGGGTAGACGATATATATGAGGACAGCTTAGAAATTAGAGATTGTACCAGAATTTGGTGAATACACACTGGATTAATTTCACGTGATAGACTTGGCGTTTTACACCTTCATGTCATTGTTCCTATATCGTTGATCACGTGATCAATCTTCCCAGATATTCATTGGCACTTCTTACTGTGGGTAATCTTTTTTACACACATTTCCATGTGTT
>NC_134791.1:34149423-34151923 GCF_046742065.1 Oratosquilla oratoria | reverse complement strand
TAAATGCTACACAGCCTTGGTACAGATATATGGTTCTTAGAGCGTTTGATGTTAACAGACACTTCCCATTTTCTATTCTAAACGCCTCATTCCACCCTTCAGCGTCATCACTTTGAACATGCGGCCTGTCTTCTCGGCTTCATTTGTTGTCTGTTCTACCTTCCACACCTTTTACAAATGGGTCAAGGGCTTTACAAAGGATTACAAAAGAAGAGTATGTCGACAGGAGACCTTTTAGCCCTTTAACAAGGGTGATGTAGACAAAATCTTCATATAAAGACAGCAGGGCAGGCCTGACCTCGTAGTGATCTATTTAAATAGGACAAGTTTCAGTTTAAGAAGGATATAGGTAAGAGCTTCTTTACCAACAGTGTGGTTAACGAATGGAAAAGACTTAGTGACAATGTAGTGAGGGTTGAAACAATTGGTTATTACAAGAGAAGATTTGATAACTTCATGGATAGGGATGACAGGTGATAAGTGACATGGAACTGCCTAGTATAGGCTTTATGGTCTCTTGCAGTCTAAAAGAGGTGTTCAAGTGGACCAAGAGCTATAACAAGGGTGATGAGTCATCATATTAAGACAGCAGGGCAGGACTCGTAGTAATGGACTTAAATTGGACAAATTTAGGTTTAAGAAGGAAATAGGCAAGAACTGGTTTACCAAGAGAGTGGTTAACGAATGGAATATATTTAGTAACCATGTAGTGAGCGCTGAAACTATCGATTGTTTTAAGAGAAGGTTAGATAACTTTATGGATGGGGATGATAGGTGGTCATGGACATGGAACTGTCAAGTGTAGGCCTTATGGTCTCTTGAAGTCTCCTTCATTCTTATGTTCTTACGTTTAGTTTATAAAAGCTGACGATCATTACATCGGATCTCGGAGTGGAGAACAGTTCGGGCAAAGATGTTTTTTTTTTTTTTCATTATGAGCTATAGTTTACCAAAGTATCTGTCCTTGAAACACACACACACACATATATATACATATATATATATATATATATATATATATATATATATATATATATATGTGTGTGTGTGTGTGTGTGTGTGTGTGTGTGTGTGTGTGTGTGTGTGTGTGTGTGTGTGTGTGTGTGTGTGTGTCTG
Organism: Oratosquilla oratoria; assembly: GCF_046742065.1. Lineage (NCBI taxonomy): Eukaryota > Metazoa > Arthropoda > Malacostraca > Stomatopoda > Squillidae > Oratosquilla > Oratosquilla oratoria. The sequence continues at coordinate 34,150,807 of NC_134791.1, read as the reverse complement.
TGTGAAATAATAATAATTATGATAATAATAACACGATTGCTTTGTGCTTCTCATTCAAGCGAAGAAATGAGTTCTGATCCTGGCAGCAGCAGGGCCGTTAATTGACACCAGCACTTCGCGTGCTTAACCTAATCGAATAGAACACTGACACGTTGGCAGGTGATCCACATACAGCCTGTAAACACGAGACACTATGTGCAGTTATCAAGTCTTGTTAGCGTTGGCGACAGGACGGGTGGTAAAACAAACATATTTCTTACTTAGACAAAAAGCAATTTGCTGTCATATACGTTTCATGAATGCTCGCTTCCCAACCTTGATCAGAACGACGTAATCTTTATAAGATGTGGTTCCCAAACCAGGTCAGAGAATTCTATGTATGATATATCAATCTGTTTATCGCACCCGCTGATTGATATCTGAAACTGAGCCACGGCCATAACATAGATCATTTTTGTCATTCGACGAAATGTCATATCGGTAAATTACGTTCTTGGAATCAGATACCATGCGAGATTATACCACTAGATACCATCCGAGATTATACCATCGGAGCCTCTTGGACTCCAAATACTGACGGTTCGATTCCTGCTAAGACGTCAACGCGCGACGACATAAGCGTATACTAAGTTACCATGTAGTGAGCGCTGAAACTATCGGTTATGTTAACAGAAGGTTATATAACCTTATGGATAGGTATGATAGGTGGTAATAGACATGGAACTGTCTAGTGTAGGCCTTATGGTCTTTTGCAGTCTCCTCCAATGTTAAGTTCCTATGTTACTATCTTACTAAATTCCCTAGCTAAGGCAATGGATATCATATCTAACAACTTCACAGTGCGGTAACAAGTGATATGAAAAATATTTAGTATGAAGGTTAATGAAGATGTACCACAGTTCGATGTTGCAGTTATAACCCTAGGTAGTTATCACATGCGCGCGCGCACACACATACACACACACACACACACACACACACACACACACACAACTCGTGGCGCAGTTGGTAGAGTTCCCGGCTGTCAGTACGGCAGTCCGGGTTTCATTCCCGCCCAGAGCTGAAACAATTTCAGTATCGCAGAGCTGCGTGTTGTTACTCCAACTCTCGTGGGCGGAGGGTTAGGTGTGTCTGTGCATGTAAGGTTACAGCATTACCCATAGATCGGTCATATGAGCTCTGAACTCTCTTCCGGGAGGGAAATAGCTGTCTATCATGAACCCAACACGTGATCCAAGACCATGGTGAATCACACACACACACACACAAGAAACAAATGAATAAACAAATACAGATAAATAAACAATAAAAATAAATAGAGATAAATCCAATAACCCTACAGTAAGGGAGCATCATTTGATGGAACTGTCACAGGATTAAGCTA
>NC_134791.1:34136923-34139423 GCF_046742065.1 Oratosquilla oratoria | reverse complement strand
TTTTATTAACTGACGTTCCGCTCTTAACAGAGCTTCTTCAGAGTGTACAAACATGATCGGGAAATCAACAGTTATATATCTTACATCATTCCGTGTTCCTTCCTTAACCCACCCCCTCCCTCCCTTCAACGGTTCTCGGTGTTTATCTCACCACCCTGCCACTCATTTTGTCGTCCATTCCTCAACATATATATATATATTGTCAATACTATGCTCTGTTCATTTTCACCTGGCAAAGATCTGATTCACTAGTGTTGCCATATTGCAGGTTTATAATTATGAGACATGAAAACTATAGTTTGTCCTAATTTTCTATTTTTATCCATATTAATTTTACAAAGACTGTCACTCGAATCAATACTACACATTCTTTTAACAATTCTCCGAGATATGTTATAATGAACATACTATACTGATGGCCGTCCTCTTTCCCTCCTCCCCCTCTTCTCTTCACCGACACCCAACTTCCCAAAGAGACAAACAAAACATTCCCCCGGTGACAAGCCCCGTCCGTGACGCCGCTGATACGCTTGCACATCACGCAACCCGTGACGACACAGTCAACACAGTCCTATCACTGATTCTCGTGACGTCCGCGCCGTTCACTGAGGGCGCCACCGGGCTATCAAGGTGACGTCCCTTGCGGCGGGGTGGCGTCGATGTTTGCAGGGGCGTCTTGTCTTATCTCCCTTCGAGGACGCCATCTCTGCCTGCGGTCCTTCCAGACCGAAGAAGAAGAAGAAGAAGAAGAAGAAGAAGCCGGGAGAAAAAGGTGCGCAGCGGAGATGGGAAGAGTGGAGAAAGCGTTTTGGTTAACAAGAAACAACTAAAGAATTATATTTTGTTGTTCTCAACTTGAGGTCTGGAGGCCCAAAGTGCTCGGCGGAGATGGGGAAATGGGAGAAAGAACATAAGAATATGAGAATGGAGGAGATTGCAAGAGACCATAACACCTACACTAGGCAGTTCCATGTTCCTTACCCGCTGTCATCCCTATCCATAAATGTATCTAATCTTTTCTTAAAACAACCAATTGTTTCAGCGTTCACCACTCTGCCGGTAAATCAGTTCTTGCCTACTTCCTTCTTAAACCTAAATTCGTCCAATATGAAACAACTAGAGAATCAACAACAACAAAGTTACATGGTTCGTTACTCACATCTAAAGGCTATCCGTAGGAGCAAGTGATCACAAAGGGCCCAGAGTCATTCTTAACCTGTAGTGCATCCTGCAGCCCCCTCACACCCCTGAGGGGGGTGGGGGGGTCCAGACTTCCACTAACACCTAGAAAACTAGTGGTAGTTAGTGATATTATTCAACTCTGAAGTGATCCCCAGGAAACTAGGAAACAGTAATGCATAAGTATGGGATACATGAGCAAACAGGTTAGAATCCCCTGGATACAGGGCTGTTACTTGGATAGTTAGAATAAATGAAGATTATCCCTTTCAGAGCAAGGTACTATCCTATACTCAATAAAACCATATGTTGTTAAGATATGCGAAATATAAATAATAATAATAATAATAATAATAATAATAATAATAATAATGATAATACATATTTCATATACCAAAGGCTTTTTCCCCCTACACGGGGGGGTAGCCAAAAAGAAAAAGGCATAGAAACCACTCCCACCCCTTTCATTTCCTATATATTCCACTCCCCTCCACCCTCCTCCCTCCCTTTTATCTTGATAATAATAATGATAATAATAATAATAATAATAATAATAATAATAATAATAATAATAATAATAATAATAATAATAATATAATTAGCTTGGGCAGATGGGATCTACTGTATAGGAACTGTATCTTGCTGCATTGCCTCTGACACGAGCGGTCATCATCATATCTTGTCGCACCAGAACCGTGTCCATATAAGGGCAGTTTCATTTGCTTCCCTAAGGTCTTGGTCGGAGCAATGAGGACTCAATGGACATTCCCGGAGGACGTGGACCATCGTCTGTACTTCGCCACAGGGACAATGGGGGCTATTGGTGTATCCCCACTTGTGTTGATTTTCTCTCGTTTTGCTCACCTTGGCTCTTCCTCTGTTTAAGGTAACCCAGTCCTTCCTGGTTAGGTTTGCTCCTGGGGGCAAGGTCTCGTTTGGGCATGGTATGGCCTCGTTATGGCCCAGATTGTCATATTCCTGCCAACATTTTAGTCTATGGGCCACAGCTTGGGTTGGAGGCGAGGATAAGGGAGCGCCCTATGTCTACGGATGCTTAGGCTTGTTTCACACGTATTGACTTTTCGCCTTATGCCGTCCACGACACGACGTCATGCTCTTAGAAAACCATGGGAGTCTATGGACGCTTTCAAGCGTCACGACCACGTGTGAAAGCGTCCAAAGAGAGCCATGGTTATTTGAAAGCACGATGGCGTGTCGCGGACGGCGCACGGCGAAAAGTCGATAAGTGTGAAATGAGATTTATATTGGAGAAAAAAAAATCTAATGGGCGTGGAATGGGTGTAGTTGTAGGTGCACATGT
>NC_134791.1:34101923-34134423 GCF_046742065.1 Oratosquilla oratoria | reverse complement strand
TATAAATATATATAAGTATATATATTATATATATATATATATATATATATGTATATATATACTGTATATTTGCATATATATAAACGTTAGACACATGTATTTGTCACAAGCGCTAGCACAAATTTAACCACTCAAAAGCTCACACACACACACACGCCACTACGGTGGTCAGGGTTCGAATCCGGCTAAGGGCAGAAATAATCTCAGTATCGTTGCACTGCGAGTTGTTACTCCAACTCTCGTGGGCGGGGAGTTATGTGTGTGTGTGCATGTAAGGTTACAGGATTACCCATAGATCAGCCATATATGAGCTCTGAGCTCTCTACCGGGAGGGTAATAGCTGTCGATCAAGAGTCCAACACGCGATCTAAGACCATGGTAAATCACACACACACACAAATATACACACACGCACGCGCACATACATACACATACACAAACACACACACACACGCACAAACACACACTCACACATAAACACACACACACACATGCACAGTAGACACTGCGAGATACAAAGGCGGGACACCACGAGCGTAGCTCCCCATCCCGTAAAATACAACTAGGTAAATACACACACACACACACACACACACACTACAGTGAGCGTCTATAACTAAAGGTCTATGATAAAAAGACATACGTGAGGGTCTAACATCTGCTTCACATTGAGCTGATTCTCACCAGATGTTGTGCATTTGAATATCTTGAAGAAGACTTCGCTTACAGTTTTCTAAGCGTCCCTAAAACCATTCCATCAATGCGTCTAACGTTCGCACAGGTTTCACTTCCCTTAGTTAGTTATACGGATTCTCAGTCTATGGCACAAAGGTAATTTGATGTTTTGCGTTACGAAGAATGTAATATTGTAACTGAAGCCTTTCTACTCGAACGAACTCATAACAGATGACGGGTTTCGAACTTTATTGGGCTTCACGGGATTTAAAAAAAAAAAAAATGCGAGAGGTAGGTTAAAAAGACAGATGGAAAGTAGATTTATCTACCTATATACCAAGGGCTTCCTTCCACCTTATAATAGAGGTAGCCAAGTCAAAGGTACGCGCCACCCCCATCCACCATCCTTGTTTTCCTCTCCTCTTAGCTCCTCTTGGATGACGGGTCATCCCTTTCTCCCGCCCACTGGCCGGGTAAGAAGCAATGCAGCAAGGCACAAGCAGGTACTCGAAAAATAACAATATCTTTTGTTTTAAATCCTATGATGCTCTCTAAGATATCATCAAAGGAATTTATCTGAATAAAAAGCACGAGTTCTATATAAAAGACAAATAAATTGGAATGGGAGTAGATAAATGAATATACCTTTCAAGTTTACGGTTATCAATATAATATTCCTTATTCTTATGCAAATGGAATAAGAAGTGGGTATATTTAACAAAGGCAACCTTTACATGAGGAATGATAGACAGAAAAAACGAATCATGAACAGAAAGTGAAGAAAAAACATAACGATAAGAAAGCAAAGACGAAATCAAAACGTAAAAATAAAAATGTGAGAATTTTAACCGTTTACATTAGAAAGATGAACAAAGAATTGAACATAAAATGAAAAAAAGAGAATAAAAATTATCGAAGTGCAGATGGAAACGAGTATAACAGTGGATAAGAGGCGAAGGCAAATACAGCAGGAAGACCACACATTTTTTCTTAACGAGAAAGAAAATAACCGACTAAGAGAAATCCTAATTTGAGGAAAGATTTTGAGTGTTTTTTTTTTTTTTTTTTTGGGGGGGGGGGGGGTCGGAAATTTTGGAGCCGGGTATAGAAAATCAATCCATCGGTGACCACTGAAGAATGCCGAGTAAAAAGATTGATAAAACAAAGGAATTTATGTGACCGTGAAAAATATAGATTTAGGTTAGGTTATGATTTCTAGTTGTTGCGGACGTACGGGCACACACAGAAACGCCTACATACACGCACGCACACACATATTCACAATCACACACAACACACATACATACACACACAATTATACAGTAGCACACACACACACAATGGCGCTGTGGTTAGAGTTCTCGCCTGCCACTACGGATGTCCGGGTTCGATTCCCGCCCAGGGCTGAAATAATTTCAGTATCGCTTCGCTGCGGGGTGTTACTCCAACTCTCGTTGGCGGGGAGTTGGGTTTGTGTGTGCGTGTAAGGTCACAGTATTACCCATAGATCGGTCATATGAGCTCTGAGCTCTCATCCGGGAGGTTAATAACTGTCGATCACGAGTCCAACACGTGATTTAAGACAATGGTGAATCACATACACACACACACACACAGATACACACATATATACAAATGCACACATACATACAAATATACACATGCACACAACACACACAAATATATACACACACAACTCACACATATAAATACACGCACACATACACACACACATGCACACACAACACACATGCAGATATAAGTACAAATACACTATACAAAGAACACACACAAACACACACACACACATATACACAAGTATGGTGTGAACAACATTGGGGTAATGTGATTAAGTAACACAGATTGGCATTATATATTACAGGATTATGATTTAAGCCTTTTATCTTTTATTACATTATCCTTTATCATAGAACGTCACAAAAATACTACAGGAAATGAATAAATAAACTGAATGTGTATACATGAATTTAAGGGGGTTGCATAATTCTTAATTGGGTTAGATTCTTTGTAATGGGGTTTAGTCCTCTTAATGGGGTTGAAATCCTCTTAAAGGGATTCGAGTCTTCTTTAAAGAATCCAACTACCTTAAGAAGGATCGAACACCTTTCGGGGGGATTCAATCTCATTAGAAAGGATCCAAACCCTTTAAGAAATACGAATTAGACAAAAAAGAATCAACTTAATTTATCTATAATTATCGGAAATTAACGAATAAATAAATATTTAATCATTCAAATGATAAATTAATTTAGAAAATAAGGAATTTGACAAATGACAACAAATACAAACATACCCATTTAGGTCATGATAATTGAATAAATTATAAATTGATGGATTAATCAATCATGTAAATCTCCCAATGACAACACCTGCAAACATTCTCATTTAAATAATATTAATTGAGTAAAAATTAAATAATTTACTTAATTAACTATACAATTTTGCAAATGGTAACAACTACTAACGTTCCTATTCAGGTAATTTCTGGTTTCCCAATTCAAAGTTATTATTTATTCAGTAACATTCTTAAGTTACATAATCTAATATTTATCCAGAAACGGAAACAAAAACAAGTATTTCTCTAATTCTTTAATATACAGAAAGGCGTTTCACAAGTCTATATTAAGTTGCAAATTTCTTCGTTCAACAGAAACTCCTAGTGCTTTGAACCGCGGGGATACCGCGGCGGTACCACATTGTCAAGGAAAAACTGCGCGGTTGTGTGTGAAAGCCTCCACTGACTTACATCGTAATCGATCCGCCGCGCTTCAAGCCACTGGTAGTGTAAACAGTGCCTAAATCATTTCGTGGTCACTCACTTATTTACGAAATAAGTCTATACATTATGAAATCGGTGAACAAAAACCATTCATGTAGTTACTGATTGACCTTAGGTCGTTGTGGTTGATTACCAATTCATTGACTTAGCCAGTTAGTTGACCTACTCGCTAACCAGCCAGAATATCGATCAGGCACTGTTTTTACCGTTCAACACGAATGCATTATCATTTCATCACCGGTTTTCGTAGTCATTTGATCACTGAATTTCGTATCCAAACGTTCAGTCGGCCAGTCTCTCATAAATTAGTTACATTAGCGTCTGTCAATCCAATTTTAGGTTGTATATTTACTTACTTATTTATTTATTTATCTATTCACTTATTTTATTAGTTTTTTTTTAATTTCGTTTGAATTTTCTGTTTGTCTATTTCCTGTTATTTTCTTAATAAATTTATTAATTTGCATATGCACCCATATATCTTCATTTCTTTTTTATGTACTTATTTTTCAGAGCGACAAAGGGAAAAATATAAAAAAGTACAATAAGATATCATCGGAATAACGTTACAAAAAAAATCAGTCATATTTGTTATCGAGTTATTGATAGTTATTATGCGATCATGAGAGAACATCCGTTATTTCTATTAGAGAAAATACAATTCTATTAATGGTTCTGGTTGAATTTGTGTGTGTTTATATACATTATATAAAACAATATATGGTTGATGAAGGTGGAAAAAGAAGTCACGGGTCTAGTTCCGAGTTCCTGAGTTTATTCCTGACCGGTTTCGCTCTATGCTTATATATATATATATATATATATATATATATATATATATATATATATAAACACACACACACATATATATATATATACAGATATATATATATATATATATATATATATATATATATATATATATATATGAGTAATTCGCTAGTGAACAGCGACATCAATCAGACAATTTTTATGACCGTTCGAATCCTCTGCGCGACGGTTATGAAAATTGTCTGCATATATACATATGTATGTATGTTTGTATGTATTTCTAAATTAGTTTCTGAATGACAGTTGCTTCAAATACATACATCTAAAAAAGTGCCAAAAATCTTAATTCTATTTTATTCTATTTCATTCATCATTTCATTTACATAGCAAATGTACAACGAACGTCTTCATAACCTTGTATCCCACTTTGCTCCTGAACCCCTTCCATACGGTGACGCCTGCGTAGGCGTCATGAGAAGCAAGTGGGTACGCGATGATGACGACGTCGCGTCGGCGTCTTGATTATATTTTTTGTAGTTGTACCTGTGTGACCCCCATACTCTGTAAACTGGCTTCATCATATTTTCTATGGTAATCAAAATTCACGGGTGAAAGAGAAAACGATTAATACAGCGGTGACTTTATTTTTTATAATGCGAGTATTATGACGCAACATCGCACGTCTGGCACGCGAGATTTTGGCTCGTATTGAAGGGGTGAAAGGCAAATATCCCTGAATCTTTCCTTTCTCCGTTCGCTCGTTGCCTATGGGCTGATTCACACTACTACCAGCACGTAAACGGAAAGTATCCTGTACCTAAACGGAACGTAACCTGTACGTAAACGGAACGTGACCTGCACGTTACCGTACCGTCACCCTCCGTGAACAGCATTATCCTTTCGGTCTCTTGCAGTACGGTATCAGTACAGTCCTGGCCGTATTCGCAGAACTATCTTGATTTGAGGATTCTAGTGTTACAGACTTGGCAAATTGGGGATGATGTAACAGAGACAGAGACAGATTTCAATGATCGCTTATCTCGAGTCCGTAGAGTAGTGGAGAATGATTTTAGAATCTTGGCACAGAGGTTTAGGATATTTCGTAGGGTGCTGAAGAACCTCATCACACTACATAACTGATGATGAAGTTATTCTTGCATTCTGTATTCTACAAAAGTTTGACAAAGATGTCAATGTTACTTCTTCGAACAAGAATCAACAGGACACACCTGATGAACGTGCTATTAATCCATCAATTTATAATTTATTCAATTATCATGACCTAAATGGGTATGTTTGTATTTGTTGTCATTTGTCAAATTACTTATTTAGTAAATTAATTTATCATTTAAATCATTAAATACTTATTTATTCGTTAATTTCCGATAATTATAGATAATTAAGTTGATTCTTTTTGTCTAATTCGTATTTCTTAAAGGGTTTGGATCCTTTCTAATGAGATTGAATCCCTCCGAAAGGTGTTGGATCCTTCTTAAGGTAGTTGGATTCTTTAAAGAAGACTCGAATCCCTTTAAGAGGATTTCAACCCCATTAAGAGGACTAAACCCCATTACAAAGAATCTAACCCAATTAAGAATTATGCAACCCCCTTAAATTCATGTATACACATTCAGTTTATTTATTCATTTCCTGTAGTATTTTTGTGACGTTATATGATAAAGCATAATGTAATAAAAGATAAAAGGTTTAAATCATAATCCTGTAATATATAATGCCAATCTGTGTTACTTAATCACATTACCCCAATGTTGTTCACACCATACTTGTGTATATTCTTTTTGTCACCTTTTTTGAATATGGGAGTAACGTTAGCTAGCTTCCATTCTCTTGGGACATCTCCGGATATGATGGATTTCTTGAAAATAATTTCTAATGGAACAACAATCTCATTTTTCATTTCCTTAAGATTAATTTGGTGTGAACTGTGAAAAGAAACTTGGAATATGAAAAAGAAAAAAGAAAAACTGGGTTCAATGCTTGTTATTCATTGTAATAATTTATTTTGCTTCACAATATATACTTTTTTGTGTACCCTACTATACAAGTACATGCAATATAGTTATAATTCAGTTTCAATCTACTCTTTTCTCCATTTTTTTTAGTTTATGTGTAGATACAGTATATTCATACATGCATGGTATTAGAATATTATGGAAGATATTTCCATCAATATGGAAAATGTATATATTTCTACATTACACATTTTATACTATTCTTCACCTATAGCTGTCCCTTTCTGTGTTGTTGCTATAGTGCCTACGGGACATATAAAGGCACTTGTACCAGAGTAATTAACTTTTCCTCATCCATCTTCGCCGGGAGCGAGATGTCAACTGGCTACTTGGCTGCTCCTCACGGTAAGTATCGGTGACGGTCCCATGTTCACACTGTCCGACACGTACATATTCCGGACCTGAACGTTTCCTGTCAGACACGACAAAATATTCTCGCTGAGAAAGGTGACCGACAACTGTCGATGCTGGTCCGTGCTGGTGAGGTGCAGGTCCGGTGTAGTGTGAATGTAATTATGGGTATACCATTTAAGGCTGATTCACACTATACGTAACGTGACCGACGCGTAACGTACCGTACCGGATCGACAAAATATAATCAAATGGCATACCCATTATTGCATTAATACTACACCGGACCTGCACCTCACCAGCACGGACCGACATCGGCAGTTGTCGGTCACCTTTCTCAGCGAGAATATCTTGCCGTGTCTGACAGGAAACGTTCAGGTCGGGAACCTGTACGTGTCGGATAGTGTGAACACGGGATCGGGACCGATACTTACTATGAGCAGCGGCTGAGTAGCCAATAGACATCTCGCTCCCGACCAAGATGGATGAAGAAAAATTAATTACTGCGGAACGTCACCATGAGTACTTCATGATATGTCCCATAAGCACTACAGCAGCAACGCAAAGAAGGACAGTATCTGGACAGATATAGGCGAAGAATTACAAGTAGATAAACGACATTGTTGTATATTTGTTTTAGTAAAGCATAGTTTAAAATGTGTAAAGTAGAAATCTGATGGAAATATCTTCCATAACATTTTAAACACCATGCATATATGAACATACTGTATGTATTTATATAAATTAAAAACGTGGAAATGGGAGTAATTTGAAATTGTATTACAGTTACAGCGTACATATCTACACAGCAAAAACTATATTTTGAACCAAAGTAAATTATTACACTGAATAACAAAATATGTTTTTTCATATTCCAAAAATTCTTTTCACAGTTCAAAATAAATTATTAGTTTTTAAGTTTCGTGAAACACGTTCATAAATTTCAAGTAATGAAAGCAAGTTGGATAAACTCAGCGCGTTTCATGCAGACTATGATAGGGTTCCCTGAGGAGAACTTACGATTCTTCTGAAAGCTTCCCTTGTTACATAAGCTCGAGTTGGAGCATTACCTCCCTGCCTAGGAACCTGAGAAACAGCACGTTCGTCAGACGTGTCCTATTGATTCTTGTTTTAAGAAATAACACTGGCATCTTTGATAAAATTGTGTAGAGTACATGATGCAAGAGCAATTTCATCAACATTTTCTAGCTTGGAGTTCAGCACCCTACGAAATATCCTAAACCTCTGTGCTAAGTTACCAAATACATTGTCCATCACTACGGCAACAATTGAAATGGATTTTTGTTATATAATCCCCAATCCTTCAAGCAAATTTAATAATTCATTAAACTGATACTTCGAAATTCTAAAGTATTGATGAAATTTGAGTTCATCATCAAGCAGTTCTTTATAAAGGGTGAAATGCTATCCTTTTTTTCAGTGGTTTTTGCACCCAGAGTCGTTTTTGATTCTGTGAGTCCTCTTCCTCTTCTTCTTCTAAATGGAGCGCCATCACTACCAAGTCTGTAACACAAACATTCTCAAACATGTCTGCCTCTAAGCAAGGTCCTTCTGGGAACGTGGGGAGGACTGTATTGCCACCGTACTGCACGAGACCTGACGGATAGTGTGAATGCATATGCTATTTACGAAACCTGACGGTACCGTAACGTGCAGGTACGTTCCGTTTACGTGCTGGTAGAGTGTGAATCAGTCCTTAACCATATTTTGTCGATTCGGTACGGTCACACGTGTCGGTCACGTTACGTACAGTGCAAATAAGCCTTAACTTGTTTGTTTACATTTTACCATAAATATGAATCAGCTGATCTTGTTTCCATATTTGATAAAAGGGCCACTTTTTCGTGTAATCAACTACGTCGTTTGGTGATAAACAATGTCGTTATAGGGAGTATCAGAGGCGATAAGAGATAAGTGACCCAATAAAATTATAAATATATTATTCGTCTCGTCAGCATCCTATGGGTGATTTATTATTATCATTATTACTATCAATATTATTATTATTATTATCATTATTATTATTAATCATCATTATTATTATTATTATATTATTATTATTATTGTTATTATTATTATTATTATTATTATTTTTATTGGGTGAAAGGGGCTTTGTGGAAGAGGGGAATGTCTATTGAGGAAGGACGGGAGAGGACAGAAGACAGTGGTGAATGGAAAATGGTTGTATATGGATGATGTAATGCATGAGGTGGAATGGATGGGGGATGGGGGGGTGAGGTAGTATGTATGAAAAAAATTGACGCAGTCCAAAGGGATTTCTCCCCGTCTTCTCCTTTTCTGCATGTCACTGCTTCTGACCCAGGGCAGTGGACAAGATGCAGGGATGACCCGTCATCCAGGAGGTGCCAAGATAAGAGGGAGGGAGGAGGGTGGAGGGGAGTGGAGTGTGATAGGGATGGAATCGGTGGGAATGGTTTTTATGCCTTTGTTTTTTGGCTACCTCCCTTGTAAGGGGAAAAAAAGCCTTTGGTATAAGTATGTATGCATGTAAGTATGTATGTATGTATGTATGTATGTATGTATTATTATTATTATTATCATTATTATTATTATCATTATCATTATTATTACCATTATTATTATTATTACTATCATCATCATTATTTTTTTCAGTTAAACTACGGTTCACAATGTCAAAGAAGAAAAAGATGAAGAAGACGAAGAAAAAGAACAAAAATAAGAACAGGAAGAAAAAGAAGAACAAGAAGAAGAAGAACAAGAAAAAAAGAAAAAGAAGTAGGAGAAACAGAAGAAGATAGACAAGGAAGAAGAAGAAGGAGAGGAAGAAGAAGAAGAATGATATAAAAAAAAGAAGAGCAAGACGAAGACAAAGAAGGAGAAGAAAAAAATTATGAAGAAGACGAAGAAGAAAAAGTAGAAGAAGAAGAAAAAAATATATATGCATATCCTCCTCCTTTTCTTCTGCCATCTCCCTTCCTTTATCTCAGTCCCGACATCCTCCTCCTCCTCCCCCCTACGTCCTCTTTGTTCGTACCTTTGCGAAGTTCTATATTCCACCCATCCCTTACATCTCTGTTTTTTATTTCCCTTTTGAAGGATTTCATGCATATTGGATGCTCCAAACATACACTTCCCCCGCGACAGTTCCCACTCCTTCCCCTCCTCTTTTACTCCTCCTCCCCTTCCCCTACTCCCCCCTTTCCCCCTATTCCTCCCCTTTCGTCCACTCCTCCCCCTCCTCCTACACCCCATATACTGTATGTTTGAATGCATGCATGCATGTATATATATATATATATATATATATATATATATATATATATATATATATATATATATATTATATATATATATATATATATGCAGGAATAAACTCAAGACTAAGACTCTTGTGTTTCCTACTCCACTTACGTCAAGCTGTCAGAATGTCTCAACATGTATGTATATATATACAAATATTATACTATATAACAAATCAACCATAATAGCAAGGTAGTTCAAACAATCAGACTCAGCCATCGCACAGCTTTTAACTTGAATTTCTCTGGACGTGTGACCCGAACGTTACCATTCCGCCATTCAGATCGTTAAAAGTCTTTGGTGTCGTTGGGCCTCGTAGAAAACGGGCTTCAGGACTGTAGCTTTCAGTCGTCCTAACCGTGGGTATAAGATCAATATCACGTTTCATAAGACTTTTAACGATCTTAGTGGCGAGGTGTGTGTGTGTGTGTGTGTGTGTGTGTGTGTGTGTGTGCGTGTGTGTAATGCCACGGTTACAACTGTACCTGAATGTGGAAATACAACAAAAAAAATTAGCCGTAAATCTGTATTTTACCCTTCATCACGGTCTGTCTGATATAGTTATTTCGTATTGGCAGCCTGGGTTGAAACCACGTCTTAATCTTCTCTTGTGATAACGCACCGTGACTTATCTTGAACTCGTGTGACTGTGGAATGCCCCAACGTCCATCAATTCCCCCCGTTCTCATTAGACATAAATCGCCGGCTGAGGGATATATGCGGCTATTGAGCCGCGGATGCATTAATCCGCCCAGGAGCTGGTGTCGTCTAATGTGTGTCGTTTACATGCCGGCTGGTGATTTTATCTACCTGAATGAAACTGCCCTGCGGTAGCAAGGATAAAAACATTCAGCCTAAGCGTAAACTCAGACGCAGGTGACACAGTTGACGCAGCACACCAGAGGCAGAATTCCTGTTTTTGAATTCAAGTAGTTTGAACTTCCTTCTCATTTTAAATGCTGAAGTAATGCATCTAGAAGTATTTCAGCTGAAAGAGGGGTTCAAAATGTACTTCATTTCAACAAAAGGAAATCAGCTTTTACTATGCGCTGCGCTGTCTGCGTCTCAATTTCCGCTTAGGATTAGGCTCATTTCATATGTACCGACTTTTCGCCGTGAACCGTTCACGACACGACGTCGTGCTCTCAAATAACCATGGGTGTCTATGGACTCTTTTATATACGACGGCCACGTAGGAAAACGTCTATTGAGACCCATGTTTTTTTGATAGCACGACGTTGTGTCGTTGACGGCGCACGGCGAAAAGTCGATGCGTGTGAAACGAGCCTTAAAGATGGCCTCCCCGTTAATGAACTAAATACTTTTTTAAATTGTTTCATTATTGATATTCTCTGGTGGTTTGACTATTACATTATGGTTAAGATACCAACGATCGTATGCGATTTTTCCTTTTCCATTTTACGTTTGAGATGACAGCAATGCCCTATGAATTACTGTTTGTTTCTTATTCTATTTTTTTAATTCATTTGATCTTTATTATTATCATTTTTATTTTATTTGTATATCTATTCTGTTTGTTTAAGCATCTATCTATTTCCATTATGTTATTCTATTTCGTTTATATACTCTATTATTTGTTTTTGTGATAGACAAAAAGCCACAACTCTTTTACGTCCATTTGTCGATAAAATTGATGTGTTGCTCAAAAAATTATTTACTCAAAAAATTAGTTACTCAAAAATCCATTCCTTTACTAACCCTCCACGATCTCAAAGTAAGCAAAAACCTGATTACTCTTAAAACCGTTTAACGAGTCTGTATTACTTCCGAAATTGCACAAATTATCCTCTGCTTTAGAAGGAAATCCAATCAACTTAGGCTACAAGACCCAATATCGTGATAAAAAAGATGACATTCAGTAAATAAAAATCTTACTAATTTTTTTCTCTTTATAATGATAATATATTTTTTCGTCGCGTCAGATACATTTCATCCCCTTCTGATTATTATGCAGATTTGGTTTCCAAGTTCCCATCTTTGTTAATTTCCAATTCAATTGTTCATTTTCAGTTCGGTTCGCTCATTTCATACATTATCTATCGATTAAACACGATCTTTCGTATCCGAATTCGTAGTAAGAGACCTGAATCACTGAACATTAAGATGTGGAAGCATAAACATAAAAACGAAATCAAGAAAAATCAATGATGTGAAATGTTGTTGTTGATGTTGTTTTTTTCTGTATTTACGATGAGAAAAAGAATATCTGATGAATATATATATATATATATATATATATATATATATATATAATATTATATATATATATATATATATATATATACTATATATATATACATATATATACATATATATATATATATATATATATATATATATATATATATAGATATACATATATATACATAAACGCACATATATAAGCCATTTCTAGGACGCTGGTGCTAGAAAGATACCTATTGGTCCGTACACTCTTTAACAAATCCACGAATCCTAACATATTGTCAGTGAATGGAGGTACTTTTAGAATGACCTCTTGTGAACTCAACCGTCTCTTTCCTGATAATGAGAACATATGAACATAAGAATGAAGGTGACTGCAAGAGACCATAAGGTTTACCCTAGGCAGTTCCATGTCCATTACCACCTATTATCCCCATCCCTAAAATTACCTAACCTTCTCTTAAAATAGCCAATAGTTTAAGTAATCTATACTACTCGTTAGCCACTCTATTGGTAAACCATTTCTTGCCTACTACCTTCAATCTAAATTTGTACAAATCTAAATCCATTACTGCGAGTCATTACCTGCTGTCTTAATATGATGACCTTGCCTGCATCATCCTTGTTAAAGCCCTTGACCCATTTGAATACCTCTTTTAGATCGCCCCGCACTCTACGTCTTTCCAGAGAGTGCAAGTAAAGGTGCTTAAGGCAAGATTAAAGTCGAGAAGAAAACAAATGAACAAAAGAAAAAAAAAATTTCATTCATTGATCTGGTTTGGAGATTAGGAAATCTCAAGAAAATATCAAAGGGTACTCGTATTGTGAAATGTGGATTTATATATCAGTTAAGATCCTAGTAATACAGGAGTTGGGAGATTAGGTATATAGCAGAAAGATGGGTGTGTCTGGGTTTAGTATGCATGGGTCGCTGCAGGATAACATGCGTACACGCATATATCTACGTAGATGTGTATATGTATATACAAACGCACATATATATATATATATATATATATATATATATATATAGAGAGAGAGAGAGAGAGAGAGAGAGAGAGAGAGAGTAGAATAAAAGAAAGAAAAAAAAAAAAAAAAATAAATAAATAAAAAAAAACAAAAAACTAAAAAAAATAAAAAAAAAAAAAAAAAAAAAATAAAATAAAATTAAAAATATGATTATATAAAAAAAAAATATAAAAAAAATAAAAAAGATAAAAAAATATAAATACAATAATATATATATATATATATATATATGTATATATATATATATATATATATATATATATATATATATATATATATATATATATAATATAAAAAAAAAAAAAAATATTCAATATAATAGACACATAGGAAAAAAAAAAAAAATAATAGTAAGTAAACTCTGAGAACACATCGAAGGGCATAATTTAATTCGTGATTCACAGCATGGTTTCTCCAAAGGTAAGTCATGTGTGACTAATCTTCTATCCTATTACACTAAAGTATATAAGGCGTCAGATAACAATGAAAATTACGATATTATTTACCTTGACTTTAGCAAAGCGTTCGACAAGGTGCCTCACCAGAGACTACTAAATAAAATCAAAGCCCATGGCATAGGAGGAAAAGTGTTATAATGGATTAGAGCTTGGATTAGTAACAGAAAACTGCGGGTCACCATAAATGAAATAAAATCTAGGTGGGGCAATGTTACTAGCGGGATCCCCCAGGGCTCGGTTTTGGCTCCCTTGTTGTTCATTATGTACATAAACGACTGAGACGATGGGATAAATAGTGATGTTAGTAAGTTTGCGGACGACACTAAAATAGGACGTCTAATTAGGTCAGGAGACGACGCAGAGATTCTGAGGATGATCTTATTAAATTGTTAACATGGTCGGTGAAATGTCAAATGAACTTCAATATCTCTAAGTGTAGCGTGTTAACGTAGGGCTACGCAACCCCGCCGAAAACAGATACAGCTTAGATAACACGTTTTTAGAAAAATCTGAGTGCGAGAGGGACTTGGGAGTACTGGTGAGTCCGGATCTTAAAACCAGGATGTAGTGCATTAGCGCTAGAAATAAAGCTAACAGGATATTAGGTTTCATTGCTAGGACGGTAACGAATAGAAGTGCAGAGGTGATTATTAAACTCTATCTAGCGATAGTTAGACCCATCCTTGACTATCCGCTACAGTTTTGGTCTCCGTCCTACAGAATGGACATAAATTCACTAGAATCAGTACATAGAAGAATGACCAAAATGATACATGGACTCGGAAATTTGCCTTACGAAGAGAGGCTTAGGCACCTTAACTTACACTCTCTCTGGAAAGACGCAGAGTGCTGGGTGATCTAATAGAAGTGTTCAAGTGGATCAAAGGCTATAACAAGGGTTATGCAAACAAGGTCATCATAATAAAACAACAGGGCAGGACTCGCAGTAATGGGTATAAACTGGACAAATTTAGATTCAAGAAGGAAATAGGCAAGAACTGATTTACTAATAGGGTGGTTGATGAATGGAATAAACTTAGTAACCATGTAGTAAGCGCTGAAACTATCAGTTGTTTTAAAAAACAGTTAGACAACTTTATGGATGGAGATGACAGGTGGTGATGGATACGGAGCTGCCTAGTATAGGCCTTATGGTCTCTTGCAGTCTCCTTTATTCTTATGTTCTTTTGTTTGACGTACAGCTTCAGAGGCCTATTTTCGTGGCCTATCCATAATGAATACATGGACAAACATATATTAAATAAATAAAAACAAACAATTTAAGTAAATAGATAAATGAAATATACATATGATGAATACACAATTAAATGATTAAGTGCATGAATAATATAAAATAATGTTCAAGAACGGAAAGCACCTGGAAGAAAATATTGCAAAGATCCCCGAATATTGACCATAGTGCAAATATTTCCGAGCTTTGACAAAATGTGATTGATTACTCCCCATCCCACATGCACGATGTGGTAAGTGAGAAACCCCTGGTAGGGCAAGACATGTCAGTTGCGGTAAGGCGTTTTTTTTTTCTATCACTGTTTATTATTATTAGTATTATCATTATTATTATTATCATTATTATTATTATTATATCATTGTCACTATTATTATGATCATTATTATTATTATCTTATTTATTTATTTTCATTTATCTTTTTTTTTTTTTTTTTCCCAATGTTTGGGTCGCCTCCCCGCTAGGCCAGGACTGTCGGGAATCAACGCAAGAAGAACGCAGCAGGTCCCGGGAATCGAACTCACGACCACCTGAACATGAGTTCGACACGGTATCCACTGGGCCACCGCGTTGCCCAGTGTGATTATAAACTTAAAAGCGAAATTCTAAACATTAAAATTCGTGTGATTCTTGATTAGATATTGACTACATACTTAAAAGAAGTTGTCATCTGATGATGAAATACGGATCGGCAGTACAAAATTCATGAAAATGAAAATACAAATCTAAACAGATTACGAATATATATGCATATATATTTATACACTGTATATGTAAAGACTGTATCGATACAAATGCTTAAAGGAAAACACATTTGAACTGTCGTTTCTTTTGTGATATGAACTACATACTTGTAAACGTAAATCATGTAAATCAAAATACAAATAAAAACATAGATTTGAACATATACATACATGGATATATATACACACACACACACACACATATATATATATATATATATATATATATATATACACGCACTGTATATGTAAAGGTGTATATATCGATACGAATGCTTAAAGAAAAACACCTTTCTTTTGTGATATGAACCACTTATGATATGAATACTTGTATACAAAATACATGGAAACCAAAATACAAACATAAACATTGATTTAAACATATACATACATATATATTTATACACTGCATATGTAAAGATGTATATATATCGATACTAATGCTTTAAAAAAAACACCTTTGAATCGCCATTTCTTTTGTGATATGAATTCTACTTGGAGAGCACAATAGCCTCCATTTGCAAGCAGACGTCTGCATTGGATTTAACTAATTGATTTATGCATAATCCCAACCCAGGGCACACATTAACGCAATTCCCCGTTGTCATCTATTTATTATTATTTATCATTTATTCATACCAGTATCATTATCTATTACTTATGTTATTCATATTATCATCATTCATATTATTTATATTTGTATAATTATTCATCATATATATTATTCATATCATTATCTGCTTTGGATTACACCAATTGATTTATGCATAATCCCAACCCAGGGCATACATTAACGCAATTCCCCGTTATCATCTATTTATTATTATCATTTATTTATACCAGTATCATTATTCATTACTTATGTTATTCATATTATCATCATTTATATTATCTATATTTGTATAATTATTCATCATCTATATTATTCATATCATCTGTATTACACCAATTGATTTATGCATAATCCTAAGCCAGGGCATACATTAACGCAATTCCCGGTTATCATCTATCTATTATTATTTAGCATTTATTTATACCAGTATAGTTATTTATTACTTATATTATTCATATTATCATCATTTATATTATTCATATTTCTATAATTATTCATCATCTATATCATTCATATCGTTATCATTATCTATAATCTATATAAACTATTTATATTATTATTCATCATCTATATTATTTGCATTACTTATTTATTCATTATTTTCTATCATTTATTCATACCAGTATCATTATTCATTACTTATGTCATTCATATCATCATCATTTATATCATTTATATTTGTATAATTATCCATCATATATATCATTCATATCATTATCATTATCTATAATCTATATAAACTATTTATATTATTATTTATTATCTATATTATTTGTATTACTTATTTATTCATTATTGACCTTCGTTATCTTCTGTCATATTTTCTATAAGGTTTTAACTATTTAAGTTATTTTCTACTGAATAATTTTTTATTCATTTATTTTTGCTGTTTCTTCTACATCGTTTGTGTCTTTTCAGCATTCTTTATATGTGCATCTGACAGCTCTTTGTTTCAATTAATTAATAATTGTTATATTGTGAATAAAATACCAGAAGTCTTCGGTATCTGATTCTTTTTTGTTAACTTCATCTCATGTCATGTTTGTGATGTGATGTCAGCTGAGGAATTTCTTTATCTTATTTCCTCGCATTCCACGTTTGTTTTTATTCTTTATAATCATGAATTATAAATATATCTGTTATGTTCATCTATGTTTTCCTGCAGGTAACAATTTTTTCACTTTATATTCGTGTCTTGTCTTCTTACTTAATCAAGTACAACCTCTACTAAATCCCTCAATCCTCTAGCCAACGCCAGGCAATTATGTACATCTAAGGTGTATATCCCTGTGTGTGTGTGTGTGTGTGTGTGTGTGTGTGTGTGTGTGTGTGTGTGTGTGTGTGTGTGTGTGTGTGTGTGTGTGTGTGTGTGTGTGTGTGTGTGTGTGTGTGTGTGCGTGCGTGCGCGCATGTGTCCGTGTGTATACGCTTATTTCAAGTAGAAAGCATTACACATGAATCAATTCATCTCTCATGTTTCTCGTAAATATACACGAGTTATTATGGATTAATGTTATGCAAATAATTTTAATTTCTTATTTACTATGCATAGGTTACTGCAAATCATGTTAACTAATTTCACGTTCAAATGTTTTTATGTGAAATGGTATTGTCTTCTTCCTTATATGTATAAATGACGTGATAATGCCGGTCTATCCTTCGACAAGATCCACTGCCAGGGTCAACAGCTGAAAGGAATCGGATTGCGTTTAGGTTCAATGCTGACCAGAGAATAGGATTCAGAGTGTTCCAGGTAAACAGAAGCTCTGTTTAATCATGTTATCTATACAAATGTAGGTTACGATGATGATAATGTAATACTATCATTCAAATTATATTTGCTGTTACCACAAAGACTATAGACCGAAGAGTAACTCTTACTCATATGTTCGTTTTTCTTTTATTATTAGTTTTCATGTAGAATATTGCAATATTGCTGGTTAATGAGCTTGATAATTAATGAGTGCAAGATTAATCAACGTATGTTTACCATCCCGTACTCAACAAATTTACACTTTCTGTCCTAAGCACAAGGTATATAAAACGATTTAAGGTACAAAAGAAAATTATATATGTGTAGGAATATCAATACGTGGCACAAGAGACTAGCCATAAAGTTACGTTCAATACACTGTAAATATTATTGATAATTCTAGACTAATAAATGATAATAATAACAGTACTATAATTCATATCTACTGTTTCTAGTTTCATTTAATTGAAATCCACAACCACATGGTTACCAGCAACTGTACACGGGTATTCCTAGTACATAAACATATCTTCTATTTCTAGAACAAATACATATTTCTGGACATGAACTTTGGAATATTGTTTGTGTTCTACTAAAAGTAGGAAACAATTGCAAGTTGTTAGCTTTATTGGAAAAATCGGGAAAAATGAATAACAGATGTGTGTGTGTGAAATTCACCTTCTTGGACCACGTGTTGGACTCATGATCGACAGCTATTTTCCTCTCGGAAGAGAGCTCATAGCTCATATATGACCGATCTATGGGTAATGCTGTGACCTTACATGTACCCCCTCCAACTCCCCGCCCACGAGAGTTGGAGTAACAACCAGCAGCCCAGCGATACTGAAATTATTTCAGCACTGGGCGGGATTCGAACCCTGACCGCGGCAGTGGCAGTCTGGAACTCTACCGATGTGCCACGAGTCGTGTGTGTGTGTGTGTGTGTGTGTGTGTGTGTGTGTGTGTGTGTGTGTGTGTGTCGTGTTTGAGCGTATATATGTATACGCTTGTATGTATGCACGCATCTGTGGATATGTGTATGGGTGTGTATGTGTTTATGTCTACATATACATGTTTGTGTGTGTGTGTGTGTGTGTGTGTGTGTGTGTGTGTGTGTGTGTGTGTGTGTGTTTGTATGTGTGTGTGTGTTTGTGTGTGTGTGTGTGTGTGTGTGTGCGTGTGTGTATGTATATATGTATGAGCGTGTGTATCCCTGAGTATATGCACATATCTGTTTGTACCTGACAAGACTGAGTATATAGATGAATCCATTTCATTTATGTGACGAGAACCATTATACCACGAGAACTTGACCTGATGACAGGAAGGCGTCAATATAGATAACGACCATACCGCAAGCAGACGACCCAACTCTGCAGGTCAGGATGACCTAACACTGCAAGTACTCCTCCCGATGACCGACCACAATCAACCTTCCAACGCTTCTATATTACAGCCCAAGCCTTGCTATATCACTAAGGCCTCGAAGCTATGCGTAAATAGCTTCATCTCGAATTCCCTTTGGAGAACGAAGTTATCCAATTAGGGAAACCCTTCCACTACGTCGAAAATACACATTGATAGAACTGAAGCAGACACTTTGTACCTTATAACAGATGATTAGCCCGCTGAGGCGCTCCAGTGATGAATGCGGCAAACAACAACACAAACGCACACACACACACACACACACATATATATATATATATGTGTGTGTGTGTGTGTGTGTGTGTGTGTGTGTGTGTGTGTGTGTGTGTGTGTGTGTGTGTGTGTGTGTGTGTGTGTGTGTGTTAATCCCACTCAGTAATTCATTTCCCGTACAGATGACCAGGAGGGGAGCATGATCATGAAGACGGTCATGCAGAAGCGGATGCCCTCAGGTAACTACGTCTGCACGGAGAAGATAGGGACAGATCGGGGTTATATGCGAGGCATCAAATCAGGTAAGCCTGGCGAATGGAAGACTGAATACCCACACACATTATATATATATATATATATATATATATATATATATATATATATTATATATATATATATATATATATATATATATATATTTATACGCGAATAAGAACACGGGTACGTGTGTTCACTTATGCAAAGTAGACCACTTGGAAAAAGAAACTAACGAAGCAGAGCGCTTTCGTATATTACATCTTCAGTGCAACAACTGAAGATGTAATATACGAAAGCGCTCTGCTTCGTTAGTTTCTTTTTCCAAGTGGTCTACTTTGCTTACACACACACACACACATATATATATATATATATATATATATATATATATATATAAATATATAGATATATATATATAGATACATATATATATATATATGCACCTACAAACAATGGGTATTCAGTGAAATGTAAGTTTGTTATATTGTACTGCAAAAAATACACCACATTATGCCAGTGTTTCTTACATTCTTCTCTAAACAATGATATGGATAAGAATATACATCAAAGATATTTCGTGCAAATGCCTAAAATATCTACACAGAGTGTCATCTTGCGTTATCATGAACAAATGTATTGGTATCGACAATCAATTCCATTATCTGAGAGTGACGTTATGCTGCCATATGCGACATTTCAAGGTAAGATATGATGTTAAAATTTATCAAAGTTGGTGAATATATACACGATGCTATCTCGTATATACCAAGAGCTTTTTTCCCTTTATAAGGGAGGTAACCTAGTCAGAGGCACGTACCTACTCCCACCCATTCCGTTCCCCATCCACCACCCTTTCCTCTTTCTTATCTTAGCTCCTCGCGGATGACGGGTCATCCCTGGATCCCGCCCACTGCCCTGGGTCAGAAGCGATCCAGCGAGACACAGCAGGTCCACAGCAAGACCTCTGTGGTTTTATACAAAACGAAAACAAACTTCGCCGATCCTCTCAGAGTTTTGAGGTTTGGTGCAATGTTCGTAAATATGGAAAATGCATAAAATGTATATTTGTCCCGGGCACGAAAGTATTAAATGCTTTTGCACATCTGTGTGTGGTGGGTTTCTGTATGCATGTCTGTATATTCAGATGCACAGATATACTCATACGTGTGTTTGAGTGTATGTGTGTGTGTGTGTGTGTGTGTGCGTCCGCCCGCGCGTGTGAGATTCATTTCTATTTAGATCACGTGCAAGACTCGTGATTGCCAGTTACCTTTCTTTTGGATGAGGGCTTTCAGTTCGCACACACTCCGATAGATAGGCAGAGCAGTGACCTTACACAAACAGCCCATTCTCTTGGGTAAGAGACCAGTAACGACCTGCAGCTTTAGTGAAGCTTTGAAGACCCAAGCTGGACTCGATCTCGGACCTGTGTGCCGCGACGCCCTCGACACTAACAAAAACCCTGTGTGTGTGTGTGTGTGTGTGTGTGTGTGTGTGTGTGTGTGTGTGTGTGTGTGCGCTTCCGTGCTCTCACATGTAGGTGTAAATAGACTCTCCCTCTGCTCTGTGTAGGACTTTTCATGCTGAAAGCGAGCTTCGTTGGTTGATGACGTCATCTGGAGGGAAATGGTTCCTTCTGAGAGAGTAATGGCTGCGAAGTAAGAGGAATCAAACTGGTCCATTTGACATCAAATGGCTATATTCCCTTGCCAGGGTTGTAAAGACTACCAAAGGGAAGATTATGATGTGCCTCATATATATACACAAATATATGTACATATACTGTATATATATATATATATATATATAAATATATATATATGTATATATATATATACACATGTACATATACATACACACAAAACACCCACACACATATATATATATATATATATAGATATATGTATATACATATATATATATATATATATATGTATATATATATAATATACATATATATGTATAGATATATATACATATGTATATATATGTATATATATAATATACATATATATGTATATATATATATATATGTGTGTGTGTGTGTGTGTGTGTGTGTGTGTGTGTGTGTGTGTGTGTGTGTGTGTGTGTGTGTGTGTGTGTGTGTTTAGAGCATCACTACTTGGGTACGATGTCAAAATTGAGTCAGATTGAGTCCTACTGACAGCAAACGAGTTCATAACAGGGGCTCCATACTACATTATGAATATACATGTACAAACACACACGCGCATACACACACACAAACACACACATATATATATATACATATATATATATATATATATATATATATATATGTGTGTGTGTGTGTGTGTATATATAATTATTAATCCATTTACATATATTCTCAACCCTTGTTATAGTCTTCCTGACAGTAAGATTTTCAGTTCATAAAATGAGTTCTATTTTCGTACAAACCCCTTTTACATGTTCAACAAATAATTCTGTGAATAAAAATATATGTACATGTTTCCAAAAATAATTCCATATTGTTGCATAAAATCAAATTTTATTTATTCAGTAGACACAGTATGTCATCATTTTGGTTCGCATACACACAATAACTGTAACGACTTGCAGTGACTTGCAGTGACCCACATCGTTGGTAGCCCTCGATACTAACACCACCACGCCAGCAAGCCAAGGTTATTAGAGCAATTATAATGACATATGAAGAGCCGTTCATATTATCAGACAATGAAAAGAGAAATGAAATATGACGTAACGCGTGGTATGAGTAATCTTATCAATAGCTTGATATTATATATATATATATATATATATATATATATATATATATACATATATAATATATATATATACATTATATATATAATATATATCTATATATAGTATAAATGAACAACTGCTTAAAATCCCCCATTCTCCTCACAAAAAAAAAAAAAAAAATCTCACTTCCTGTGTGGTCGAGAAAGTGGTTTAATTCACGTTAACCTTTGATACATTCAACCCGAGTTAAGTTCGATCTTCTGTGAAGCGGCTATCATTTGCATCGTGTCCTCGAGAAAGTGGTCTTTGTTAACGTTAACCTTAGTTCTGTTCGAACCGAGTTAACTTAACTTCGATCCTGAGTTTAAAGGGAATGTTTCCTTTGACTTACTCCCCAGCCAACCTCGAACAGTAGAACTGGAAGGCGGTGTGCCAGTATCACATTTTGAAGTAGTAAACCAGTATGTATATATATATATATATATATATATATATGTATATATATATATATATATATATATATATATATACACGCATATATATAGATAGAGAGGGTGGAAGAGGGAGAGAAAAAGAGAAAGGAGAGAAAGAGAGAGAGAGAGAGAGAGAGGGAAAGTAACTGAGAGAGAGAGAGAGAGAGAGAGAAAGAGAGAGAGAGAATTGGGGAGAACCAAGAAATAGTAAAGGAATCATTACATGAAAGAAATAAAACATGTAAGTACAAAAACGAGGTGTTTCTCCTTAATGCATTTCGCCCAGGGCGCTAGTTCTCTTTTCTACAACAACAGCAAAAGTAACAAAAATACCAACAGCAGCAGAAAAAAAAAAAAAAAAAAAAAAAAAAAAAAAAAAAGACGGAGAAGGCAATGGACCATAAGGGGTACACTAGGCAGTTCCATGTCCATTACCACCTATCATCCCCATCCATAAAGTTATCTAACTTTCTCTTAAAACAACCGATAGTTTCAGACGCTCACTACATGGATACTAAGTCTATTCCATTCGTTAACCACTTTTGATAAACCAGTCCTTGCCTATTTCCTTCTTAAATCTAAATTTGTTCAATCTAAACCCATTAGTGCGAGTCCTGCCCTGTTGTCTCAATATGATGACCTTGTCTGCATCACCCTTGTTAAAGCCCTTGATCCATTTGAATACCTCCATTGGATCACCCCACACTCTACTTCCAGGAAAAGAAGTGGAATCCTGGAATCCTCTACCTTTCCAAATTCTCTTCAGTAAATCCTCAACGATCTTAAAAAAAAAAAAAAAAATTACACACGAAATAAACACCATATGAGGAAGGAGCCTTCATTACTACACCAAACCTTTTGGTCCATAACTAGGTCGAATGCGAAAAAAATATAATAATGATAAATAAATAAAAAATAAATAAAAATTATAATATAAATAATAATAAATAAAACAAACAGGTAAATAGTGAAGAATAATAAATTGACAGCTAAATAACAATAAATGAAAATCAAGCAAATGATAAACAGACACATAATAACAAACAAATAAATAATATAAAACAAATGACAGTCATTGCAGCATCTTATATAGATGTTTATCTAAACGAATCTTAAAGCTTCGTGTGTTATTGTGTTATCAAGTAAATTTAAAGGTTTTAACAAGAGAAAGGTTCTACTAATAAAGCCTCCTTCCTCACAAGGTATTTTCATTGACTTGTCGGCAAATGCCCGTTTCATACAAACACGAAATACCCATGGAAGTGCTAATGACTGGAACAAAGTTGTATAGTAATAGGGTGGTTGCTATAGTGTTAAGCTCACCATCCCACTCCCACGAAGTGGGAAGTGAGAAACCTCTTGTAAAAAGTGGGAAGTGAGAAACCTCTTGTAGGGCAAGCCCTGTCAGTTGCGACAAGCCGCCGTGTTTATTTACGCCGAAGTTTACGTCACATAAAAACCGCGGTTAGGAAAACCAAACTTTGTATAACATCCACGTGACCAGAACTCTGCCCATAAAAAAGAAAGAAAGAAAAAAATGGTGGTCGTCCACCGCCAGCCTATAGAAATACGCCCATTCTATTTTATTCTATTCATTTATTTCATTTATCTATTTTTCAATTATACGTGCGACGAAGTCCTGGTGCTCTAAACGCGACAACAACGTCGAAAAATATGGGTGTGATTGAATTTATTCTTCCATAAAATGATGACAGGTACTTAGGAAAATATTCCAGGTCTCGAGCTGTGAGCTTAAATGTTGCACTTTATCTTATCTTTGATATCTTATAGTGGTCTTAAAGGGTTACTGCAGAAACTGACTTTTCAGAACTCTATGTATCAAAGCAACTTTGAAATTCAGGATTTTTTAAATTTCACTATGTTATTTCACTAGTAATTCACGTGTAATCTTGAAATGATATTATGATATGTTTTAAACCTCGATTTTGGTCCTTGACCCTTGTAATTCCATGCATATTTTCTTAAGAACTTCAGTCCCCCTGTATTTTCTAGTGCAGGGATATTTTCATGTGAATGCTGCAGAATGTCATTAAATGATAAATCTTAGATGTTCATAAAAAAAATCAAATAAATAAATAAGTAAATAGATGAATAAATAAAAAAAAATTCCCTCCCGCCCACTTTTGAAAAATTGAAAGGACAATCACGATCTAATTTTCTTTTGTGACCTAACTGTTTTATTGTTAATGCAGATAATTAATACGCCTTTATACTATGGATGCTGTCACCTCGTTTTAGAAAAGTAACCTCGCTAAGCCTAAGCAACGTCCACAAAACCGGATGCACGGCGGTACGAGTATATATGACGTTTGAGGATTTTTCGTTTATTTTAATTTTAACGTTGGTAGCTCATTTGGCGCTCGTTGAAATAATAATTTCAGATGTTCACACACATAGTTAATGGATGAGACAGTGGGAGACAGGGGGTAGGGAGAGAGAGTGAGATATGGCGGGTGGAGGAGGGGATGTAGGTAGACAGAGAGAGAGATTGAGAGAGAGAGAGAGAGAGAGAGATAGCGGGTGGTAGGAAGAGAGACAGAAGGAGAAAGGATAGAGAAAGAGAGAAATATGGCGGGGGAGGGATAGAGAGAGAGAGAGAGAGAGAGAGATGGTGGGTGGGAGGGAGAATAAGAAAGAAAAACATGGCAGGAGAGAGAGAGAAAGAGAGAGAGAGAGAGAGAGCGGATGGTGGGAAGAGAGACAGATTGAGAAAGGATAGAGAAAGAGAGAAATATGGCGGGGGAGGGATAGAGAGAGAGAGAGAGAGAGAGAGAGAGAGAGAGAGAGAGAGAGAGAGAGAGAGAGAGAGAGAGAGAGAGAGGGAGAGGGAGAGAGAGGGAGAGAGAGAGAGAAATATAGCGGGGCGGAGAGAGAGAGATAGAGGAAGATATATGGTGGCGAGAGAGATAGAGGGAGACATATGGCAAGGGAAGATGGGTGGGGAGATAGAGAAACAGAGAAATGTGGTAGGGGTGAGAGACAGAGAGACAGGGAGAAGAAGAGGGGTAGAATTAGAGAAATATGGCGGGGGGAGGGAGAGAGACAGAGAAAAAATGATGGGATTAGGAAAGAGAGAGAGAGGGGGGAGATGGAGAAAGAGAAAAATATAGTGGTGGTGAGAGATAGAAAGACAAAGGGAAAAAAAGAGAGAGGGAGATATGGGAGGAGGGAGAGATATATGGTAGAGGAGAGATGGAGACAGAGAAAGAGAGAGATGACGGGACAGGGATATGGCGGGAGGGAGAGATAGAGATATGTATGGCTTGAGGGTGGAGGGATGAAAGGAGAGGGAAATATGGCGGATGTAAAGAGAGACCCGGAGTGCGAGAGAGAGAGAGAGAGAGAGAGAGAAATGGAGGTCGGAGGGGTAGAGATATACGTGGTTTGGGAGGAGGGATAGAGGAAAAGAGAGAAGAAAATGGCGGAGAGCGAAAGAGAGAGAGAAAGAGAGAGAGAGAAATGGTGATGGAAAAATGAGAGAGAGAGAAATGGTGATGGAAAAAGGAGAGAGAGAGAGACAAAGAGAGAAAGGAAGATGGTGGGGGAGGAATAGAGAGAGAGATATGGCGGGGAGAGCAAGGGAAAGAGAGAGAGAGAGAGAGATAGAGAGATGGCAGAGAGGGAGACATGGCGGGGGGAGAGAGATAAGGGAAGGGATAGACAAAGACAAAACAAATATCGCGGTGGGGGAAATAAAGAGAAAGAGATGGCAGCTGGGAGAGAGAATGAGAGAGAAAAATATGGCAGGAAAGAATGAGGTAGTGGGGGAGGATATATATATATATATATATATATATATATATATATAATATATATATATATATATATATATATACGCACTCTCGGAGAAAGATAAGCTGAGATACAGAGTAAACCGTATATTTCGACCACTGACTGTGGTCCTCTTCAGCAGGTACATACATATATTAGGAAAATATATTGATATATACAGAGAGAAATTACAACAATTGTGGAACTTGGAAAGCCTCAAGTTACATGCCCTTGGTGGTGTCGGACATTTTGTTTCTTTGAAATGAATTTAGTTACTGCCAAGGAACAAAATGTCCGACCCCACCAAGGGCATGTGACTTGAGCCTTCCTAAGTTCCCATTTGTTGTAATTTCCCTCTGTATATATTTACATGTTTTCCTACTCACAGTGGTCGAAATATACAGTTTACTCTATATCTCAGCTTGTCTTTCTCCGAGAGTGAAGTTGTGTTATTTTTACTCATGTACTACTACATCTACCTTAATATACTCGTGTAAATATATAAATATATATATATATATATATATACACATACGATATATATACATATATATATATATATATATATATATATATATATATATATATATCAGAATATATAAATAGTAATTTCTCTTTTAAACAAGTTTGGTAAAAGACCAGCGCTAATTCAGTATCAACTAACTTCTTAGTAGTTTTCTATATCTTCCGAATATACTTCTTATCATCGGAAGGGAGGTCAAACACGAGATCCATAGTATATTGCTAAAATAAATAGTATGCAATAATACAAAATGCGAGCTTTCGGTTGATACTTTCAACCACCTTGAGGCGAGAATAGGTGCTAATACAGAAAAAGGAGGCTAACACTTTCAATACATTTTTTTTGTTGTAAACATGGTACTGGGAGAGACAACAGATACTGGCATTTCTTGGGAAGGGACAATTGCTACCTTGGTCGGCACCGAATGGAGCTGCGCAGGGTGGGTCTGTTGCTATTTGGTGGGATTATGTCTGCGGTGTTGGGAGGATGTCTGCTGTAACTCCGTGGGATTATGTCCGCGGTGCTGAAAGGATGTCTTCTGGAACTCCGTGGGGTGGATCTGTTGTTTCTTGGAGTTGTTGGGTCAAAGATGCTCGGAGGAGGATGTCTTTCAACGGTAGAGTTCTTATGCAGGTGGAGGGTACCAAGTGTGTTGGTCTGTATATTGATGAGAGGGGTCTGTTGTGAAATGTAGACTTTCTCAAATATGTGTAGTTTTCTGTGATTGCTGCAATGTCTAAGTATTTTTGTGTTATCCACCAAGTGTTGTCTTGTTAGGGTTTTGTTGTGAGTTTGATTCATATGTTTATGTATGCTGTCCTCACTTGTACGAGTGTGCCGATTAATCGGCATCGGCAAGAATCGGCACTTTATAATGAACAACTTGTCTAAAAACCACTTTCCCCTCAAGCAAACCAATGTAATATTCAAATTTTCGTTCCTGAAGAAGGTTGCAAACTTCTTAATAATGTGTCTTACATTGGTGTTACTACGACTTCGCTTAGCAGGGGACTTACAATGCATCCTCGTGAGTAAGGGTGTGGCGTTTTTTTTTTTTTTTTTTTTTTTTTTTTTTTTTTTTGTGAATCGACATCGCCATCGGCGAGAATTGGCATTTTCTAAGGAAGGGATTCGGCATCGGCAATATTTTGCCGATACCTATGCCAATTCAGTAATTCATCTATTATTCATTGTTCTGGTGGTTGCATAGGGCCTTGCAGCATATTATGTGCTATATGAGATACCACTACCACAAATCATTGCTTTAATTTATTTTCACATAGCATCACAACCGTAGGGAATGGGGTGGCTAGGAATATGCAATGGTAGTGGTAAGCCTACACTGCCGTCTAGTACTATAACACACGTTTCGAAAATATTATTCAGAGGTGATAAAATATGCAGACACGAGGGCGTACGACCAGAGAAACTTTTAAAATAACAGCACAAGTCGGAGTATGTGTTAGAACAAATAATATTAATCTTTAATTTAATTTCTGTGTTTCTTATATGAAATTAAACTAAATATATATATATATATATACATATATATATATATATATATATATATATATATATATATGCAAAGTAGACCACTTGGAAAAAGAAACTAACGAAGCAGAGCGCTTTCGTATATTACATCTTCAGTGCAACAAGTACATAGTGATAGGAATACATAGACATTATATACATGATACAAAGGAACCAGGACAGTTTTGAATAAGCATACCGGTTCCTTTGTATCATGTATATAATGTCTATGTATTCCTATCACTATGTACTTGTTGCACTGAAGATGTAATATACGAAAGCGCTCTGCTTCGTTAGTTTCTTTTTCCAAGTGGTCTACTTTGCATAAGTGAACACACGTACCCGTGTTCTTATTAGCATATATATATATATGTATAAAATGAAACAGCAAAGCTTCTACTACAGAAATTAAGCGAGAGCAATATAGGAGTAAATCGTCCGGGCGTCCCGCTTATAAGTCCGAAAAATCGGCGGCCGAATTTACTCCACTTACTCCAGAGCAATTTATAGCCAAACGAATCGTTTATATATTCTTTTATGTATTTTGACAAGTAAATATATAACAATACATTTTTATGCTTTTTGACAATGACAGCTATGACTTCGACTCACATTTAGATGATTTGCTGTCAAATTCACAATCACATGAGTCAAATTTGAACAAAGTAAAACTTAAAATATATATATATATATATATATATATATATATATATATATATATATATATCTTCATCTATATGACACTACAAAGCGAAGTTGATCAATTTTACTCCTTCCCACTGGAACCACGTGACTTGGATTCCTTGAGTTGGTGCAGATAATAATACAATCATACATTGACAATCATAAAATAGTCAATCAATAAGCACTTCATTAAGTTCATTCCATCATTAGCATCAAACAGCTCAACAAATGGCGTGTATAAATCTACATAGATTACAAAGTAAGTAAAAATCATTGTTTAATTACTTTATATTAAAAACTGATACACCGTAATTATATAAAGTGGAATCGGCATCGGTAACTAAGAGGGAGTAGGATACGGCATTGGCATCGGCAACTAAGAGTGAAAAGGAATCGGCATTGGCCTAAAAAAAAAAAAAAAAAAAAAAAAAAAAAAAAAAAAAAAAAAAAACCACGCCACACTCTTACTCACGAGGATGCATTGTAAGTCTCCTGCTAAGCGAAGTCGTAGTAACTCCAATGTAAGACACATTATTAAGAAGTTTGCAACCTTCTTCGGGAACGAAAATTTGTATATTACATTGGTTTGCTTGAGGGGAAAGTGGTTTTTAGACAAGTTGTTCATTATAAGGAGGTTGGAAACCTTGAGTTTTTTGTAGTAAATAATGATGGCTAATTTGTCTTGTGGGTTGGTGCAAGTGGTGTTTCGTGTGATTATTTCTTTGATGACGCGTTCATCCGTTTTGTAAACAGGTGCCATTCGGTTTTTGTAATAGACAAAGTGTTTGGTGGGTGGGTGGTTTTGTTCTCGTTGTGTTAAAATGCAGGTCATGAATATTCTCGCCTCATTGTCTATGATTGTGTTAGAATATCCGTTGTTGGAGAGTATCTGCTTGATGCGAGATAGTTCCTGGTGGAATAAGCTCCATGAGGAGCAGTTCCAGCAAGCACGGCGGAGTTAAGCGCGTATGACGCTCAACTTGTAGCGCTGAGGTCACTCGCTAGCGGCATTCAGGCATCTACTTGTCAGTCTTCTTCCTGTACACGGTGGTCTGGTAATGGCCGTCCTCAGAAGAAATTAGGACATCTAGGAAAGGGATCTTGAGGTGTAAGCTGAGTTCATAGGTAAATTTCAGGACAGATGAAGATTCCATGGTTTGCTATAATTCCATAAGGCAGCCATGGGTTTTCCTTTAGGCTGTTCCTTCGCAGATTTCTACAAGTGCCTCTTGGAAAACAAGGTTCTTCAAAATCCCGATGATACATTTGTAGAGGTGAGAAATGAGTCTCACCTTACAGAATAATAAAATATACCAGTAAATGTTACATAGATTATACACTGAATTAAATCTATCAAGTAGAGTAGCTGGGTGTGCTCTTGTATAGAACAGGTGGGCGAAACGAAGTCTTGATTGTGGTGTAGACGAGTCTTGATACCGATTGCTCGAAGTCGCACAACAAATGGGTGGTTTGAGGTAAGGCTGATGCACGATAACTTCTGGTAGGTGAAGCTTTTGGTAGTCGGGAACACGTAAGATATTTGTTGATGTTTCGTAGTTGAGATATAAGAGAATGTCGAGTCGCACGCAGTCCAGCAGCAGTCTGGAGATGTCCGAAACAATTATGGAAAGCACGAGGGTTTTGCACTTAGGGTGGAGATGGGCAATCGTTGTGGTCTAAAGGACTTATTTAGCTGAATTGTCGAAATCGACGAATGTAGAATAATTTCTACGTAGGTTCAGATGGGCCCTGGGCGTCTGCTTCTTTTCTTTCTTCTTCCTTGTTCTTTTCTCGTTCTGGATCTTTGCTTCTCTTCTCTATTGACTCTCTTCTATTGATTCTGTGTGTCTCTCTCTGGTCACTCTCTGCTTCGCCTTATATATCCCGGGAATGGGAGTTTACGTTTCTCGGGACGACAAAACATATGTAAAGTGGTAGTTTAAACACCTTCAACCAATGAAAAAATAGATTGAGCTTTATGTTACGTTTCTGAGCTTGGCGTCATCTGACAGTGCGCATAAGCGCGCCTCCAACAGACGGGTATTGCGTAATGCTTAACATTTTAAGAAATACACATTGATATATATATATATACATATATATATATATATATATATATATATATATATTACACATTCACGCAAGGCATGCCTTAAAAATACAAACAGGAGACTTTATTCAAAGAAGGACGTGACACAGCATAACCACAGGACTCTATTCACCCTAAGGACGTGACAATATATCCTCCCACCACCATATCTTTTCTCTTTCTCAATCCCTCACGTCCTCTCCTCTCCTTCCCCTCCGCCATATCTCTCCCTCTCTTTCCCTTTTCCACTGCCATCTCTCTCTCGCTCTTTCCCTTTTCCAACGACATCTCTCTCTCTTTCTCTCTTACTCTATGCCTCTTTTCACCCACCCCGACATGTTTCTCTCTTCCTCTATCCCTCCCCCACGCCGTATCTCTCTCTCTCTCCTTGTCTCCCTCTGTCTTTCTTTCTCTCCCACTCTCTGTCTCTCTCGCTCCCCGCTCTCTCTCTTTTCTCCTATCACCTCCCCCCCGCCATATATCTCTCTCCCCTACCAGCTTTCTCACACCTCCCATATATATATATATATATATATATATATATATATATGTATATATATATATATATATATATATATATATATATATATATATATATATGTCTACCTCCCCCCCCCGCCATACCTCACTCTCTCTCGCTCTCTTCCCCCTGTCTCCCACTTTTTCATTCATTAACTGTGTGTGTGTGGACATATAAAAATATTATTTCAACGAGCGCCAAATGAGCTACCAACGTTGAAATTAATAATTAAAAACTCTTCAAAGGTCATCTTTACGCGTACCCGCCGGAGATC
>NC_134791.1:33919423-34096923 GCF_046742065.1 Oratosquilla oratoria | reverse complement strand
AAACAACGTAATAGACCATCTTCCAAGCACTTAATTTTCGGGTGACTTCATTCGTCTTGTTTTATTGGTGAAATGCAACCCGACCGCAGAAGTTTGGTGGTTTGTCTCCATATATACAACCAGTTAAAGCGAGTCTATGACCGAACCAGGCTCATACCTATCCTAATCCATTTCTCGCTTTCCTTGCCGTGTATAAATTACACTTTAAAGGATGGAGGTTACAATGGGTAACAACAGAAGCACGCTGGCAAAGGAACTTCTCGGTTTAGCGGGACTGAACAGGATCAAAGAAATTAAATTCAAATAAGAAATTCCCAGATATTATAGCAAGCTGACAGAAAAGGCTTTGGGTCTATGGTGAGACTGGATGTGGAAGAAAAGAATAATACACAAATATACAAGGAACCAAACGGGCAAAGAAATAAAACAAAATAAGATATTCTCAGATATCAAAACAAGCCTTTCCGTCTGTAACGAGACTGGATACAGAAGAAAAGGAGAATACAAAAGTATACAATGAACCAAACGGCCAAAGACAACAGACCAAGTAATCAACTCTCAGAGAAGCCTATCTGTCTACAGCAACATTGAATGCAGAGGAAAAGGATGATACACAAGTACACGAGGAACCAAACAGGCAAATCAATTAAACTAAATAAACTACTCCTAGATATCATAGTACTCTGGCAGAAAAGCTTTTGGATCTATAGCGAGATTGAATGAATAGAAGAAAAATAAAAAACAAGTACACAAGAAATCAAACGTGAAAAACAAAAAATGAAGTTGAATCAATCAGTATAGAGATTTGGTAGATACTGATGCTTGACAATCAGAGTTATCTTACCAACTCGATGGTTGGACCAAAAGAAGCTACGCATAATTATTCTGACTTTCTATATGGAAAAAAATAGATAATAATGCACCTAGGAGGTCTTTTCATCTAACGCTCGCCAACCACCACATGTGCGGACGTTTGGGCCCAGGAGATAAACCCACTTCGGATATTGGTGGTGTTTTATGTCTTTGGTCAATTCCTGGATTGGGTTTATGTCCTGGGCCCAAACGCCCGCACATGTGGTGGTTGGCGAGTGTTGGATTACGAGACGTAAGTGAAAAAAAATGCGACACATTTACACGAGTGACCACAGCTTCACAAAGAAGCACATTTGACATAGCACATCCGTACTACTACTGGAAAAAGGAAGGAAACATTACGCTACCTAGCACCTCAGTCGAGGCCGTGCTGAATATTACAAAAGATAATAATTCAAGACGATATCAGCGGTGAAAGTTTATAATCCAATAGTTCAGGGGTCAGAAGCCGAAGGTTACAGGAGCCCAGAGTTCAGAGGTCAAGCTAATTAATAATACAAAGGGTTGATCATAGAGCAGCGGGGAGAGGTGGTGATGGGGGTGTGGTGGTGGCGGTAGTGTGGTCAAAGGTTGCCGAGAGCTCAGAGTAATCAAGAGCAAAGTGCAATCCAGGGATTACAACAAGATTTACTTCCCTAGTCGCCTCGTAGTCTGTAGGCGAGGAATGAAATAGAGACTTATGCTACATTGAAACAAGTACAAGCTAAGTTTT
Organism: Oratosquilla oratoria; assembly: GCF_046742065.1. Taxonomy (NCBI): domain Eukaryota; kingdom Metazoa; phylum Arthropoda; class Malacostraca; order Stomatopoda; family Squillidae; genus Oratosquilla; species Oratosquilla oratoria. The sequence continues at coordinate 34,095,338 of NC_134791.1, read as the reverse complement.
GAAAACTTCGTTGGGGGTCATTACGATCTAACTAAAAACACTTTATCATCTTTTTTCTTTTCTTTCTTTTTGCGCAGATGTTCCTTTGAGACACTGGAAAGCTTATACCGGATAGTCTATATTTGCTGACTTAATGAGTTTGCTTAGCTTTATTATAATTTTTCTTTCTTCTTATTGTTCGTTTCTTTCTTTGTGCACAGATGGAAACGTTCCTTTGAGAGACTGGAAGGCTTATACAGAATATTCTAAATTATTACTAACTTAATGAGTTTGGTTAGCTTTACATAATTTTTCTTTCTTCTTTTTGTTTCTTTGTTTGTCTGTTTGCTTCCTCGTACACATATGAGAACGTTCCTTTGAGAGACTGGATAATTTCTATGGGATATTCTAAATTTACAAACTCAACTAGTTTACTCAGCTCTAGTAAACAAACCCTATGTGACGTCATCAGGAGCGTGCTTGTCTCGCAATCGCTTAGTTGTGGGTTCGAATTCCGCACTCCTCTCTGATTCCCAGCAGTTCAGGTGCATAAAAGGGCAAAGTTGACGGATTCGGCCGCATTTACTCAGCGCCTCCTGGCGTAGGCTCCTCATCTTCTATATCAGCGTTTCCCAATATTTTCCGACCATAGCATCCCCTGTTGTCCTGTCTAAGCAGTCCAGCACCCCTATCTTGTTATTAGAAGTAAAAAAGAAAGTGAAGTGTACTGCTTGATTTATTTTCTTGATTCCTTAGAAATGAAACAAATTGACAATATTGTTTGTAGAAGAAATAAGACCACCCTAGAAAAATAAAATAGCATGGAAAAAGTCAAATATGCACAACTAGGTAACCAATTATACATATATCACGGGTCTAGTTCCGAGTTCCTGAGTTTATTCCTGACCGGTTTCGCTCTATGCTTCTTCAGAATAAACTCAGGAACTCGGAACTAGACCCGTGACTTCTTTTTCCACCTTCATCAACTTGTCACAATGTACCAGCATACATATAAAATACGATTTTTGTGTCCATCACTTCCCAGCACTCCGTATTAATTGATTTCAGTACCCTCAGGGGTTGCTAGCACCCCAGGTTGGGAAACGCTCTTCTATATCTATCGCTATCAGCGTGTCTTCAGGCATACTGCCTCTGGCCTGAGCAACGTGGAGGGAGTCAGGGTGTACGTTTTACTTGGGGACGCGCATCCTACCTGGCATCTCATTTGTCGAAAAGCGATGGTTGTAGGTTCGGTTCAAATGATCAACCTCGTACTTTGCATCTCGAAGCAAAACAACCCCATAAAAAAAAAAAAAAAAAAAAAAAAATTGTGCGTACCTTTAACCTTCCATCAGCGATCTGTTAACATGGGAGAGACAACTATAAAAAACGTGTTTATACCTCACAGGGCTTTTTTTTTTAATTAGAGTACGAATTATAATGGCTTGAATACTATTTTGCCTTCTAAATGATATACATCTCACTCTTCTTTTTCATCAAGAGACAATCAAATACATAACTGACTTTTACCATCTTTGTACCCACGGGCATTGTAATAATTAATTCTATTCTCAGAGTATCTAATTGAATCTTATTGCAACGTATTGGCTTTACATATTTCATTCTGGTTGATGCAATTTCAATTTACTAATTCAAGGATATTGTTCCGAAGATGTTCTGTACTGTTCTCCTCTGTTCTTTTCTGTTCTCTTCTCTTATTTTCTCTTCTATTCAACAATATTGTTACGGAGAAGATTATCTGTTCTGTTCTTTTCTGTTCTCTTGTCTTATCTTCTTTTCTCTTCTAAGTATCACATAAAAATCAGTGTACTACAATTCAGTTTCCTAAGTAGATTCTAGAGAAATCTAGCAGGTGGAGTGTTGATTATAATTCTTTTTCTTAGTTCTTTAATATGTCCTATTTTATTTTGTCTAATGTTTAAGATCGATATATTTCAGAACGAAGACTATGATGTGTGTGTGTGCGTGTGTGTGTGCTAGCGTGTGTGCGCGCGCGCGTACATGTGTGCTAGCGTGTGTGCGTGTGTATTCTGTTGTGTATTTGTGCTTTCATTGTGTGTGTATATGAGTGAGTGTGTGTGTGTGTGTGTGTGTGTGTGTGTGTGTGTGTGTGTGTGTATGTGTGTGTGTGCGTGTGTGCACGCGCGTGCATGTGTGCTAGCGCGTGTATATGTGTGTTTATTTTCTTGCGTATTTGTGTATGATTGTGTGCTGGTATGAGTATGCGCGTGTGTGTTTATGCTATTCAACATTTGCATTCACGGTTCCAAATGTTCTAAAATTTGCCGGGCTTTTATACAAAAAGAAATTAAGCAAATATTGAAAATAATCAGAGTATTCGTAGGCAGAGTTTGCCAATTACTTACGTGTGCATTAAAGGAAAAATCTGATTGGATATAATGATATATCTATTTGACCAAAATCAAGCTAATTCCTCCTTTGTGCTAATACGTAATGACCACGCCAAGACAAATTGTGTCTAAGTCATTAAGTAAACTGTTTGGTCATTATCACGTAGAATCCACTTACATAATGGAATGTAAGATTATATGTATACATATCAAGACACCTATTTAGATACTAATTATAACAAATTGAGTCTATTCATGTTAATGATCATGCTTTGGATGAAATCGTGAATGCACGTGAAAACATCTGAATATGTATGTTAGCGGGTATTAGAATTTTATTTTATGTGTGTACATGCATGTAGATAGTGTGTGTGTGTTTGTGTGTGTGTGTGAATGTGTGTGTGGATGTGTGTGCGTGCGCATGCGTGTGTGTGTATGTGCGTGTGTGTGTCTGTGTGCGCGTGTGTGTGTCTGCATTTACCTAGCTGTATTTGCCTAGTTGTATTTTACGGGAAGAGAGCTATGCTTGTAGTGACCCGCTTTTGTATCTTTCAGCATCCAGTTTGATCTTAAATTCTTGTATAGTTTTTGCACTCACTGTTTCCTCATTCAGTTTGCTCCAGATATCTATCACGCTGTGCGGTAAGCCATTCTTTTTCAGATCTCTTCTGTAACTATCCTTTTTAAGTTTCTTTTCGTGTCCTCTTGTTTTTCTTCTATCCCCACTTTAGTGTGTATGTGTTGTATGTGTGTGTGTGTGTGTGTGTGTATGTGTGTGTGTGTGTGTGTGTGTGTGTGTGTGAGCAAAGATAGATATATAGATAAAGAGATTAAGAGAGGTAGAGAGAGACAGGGAGGGAGGGAGGGAGAGAGATATGGGAGAGAGACACAGAGAAAGAGAGAGATAAACACAGAGATAGAGATAGAGAGAGAGAGAGAGAGGGGGGGTGAGTGAGTGAGTGGGAGTATCATCCATAGCAGGAGGATGGGGTGAAACCAGACACGGAATCGACGGACGGGCGCACTGACGACTGACTAGCAGGACGAGTGGGGTTAACTCGGCCCCAATGAAATCGCCTGGCGTCAGCCACAAGGCGACGATTAAGGACGAAAGGCTCCTCCAAATCTGAACGAACAGAGTCGTGCTACACCTACCACAACAGGAAAACCATTCAAGTGACTACTCGGTTAACCTAACCTAGTCTGGCCTAACTTAGACTCATCTAACTTGACCTAACATGACCATACAACTTGCTACCCAAACTCGCTCTTGTGAACAACGTCACCCCCCTCCCCGCTCCCCGTCACTACCTGAAGAGCAATCTAGGGGATTGGTGAGTTCCTGATCACAGGGCGCCCTATACATCATTCATTCATCCCTTCATCACGGACTGTACTTTTAATCTTTTCACCAGACCTGGGGAACGCTTTCTCCCATTAGATCTAGAGAAGTAGATTTTGACCTTGTCTTCTGCTTAAGGTAGGCCTACGGGCTCATCTATAAAATCTACCGTTCGCTTCCGTAAGCATAGTCAATGAAGTTGGTCAAACTGTTTCAAGTGGGAGGAAGGTGTCAATGGGTTACCCAAGGGAGTAGGGCCCCGTGACCGCCTGGCGACCCAAATTGGGTTTTATTCAGCTGAGGGGAGGCAGGAGGCGCGGGGAGTCCGTAGTAGGAGTCAGGAGAGGCAAGACCTTAAATGTGTAAGTCTTGTGTGGAATCCTAAGAGGTCTGGAGAGGCAAACAGTGCCGGTTTTAAGCCTGTTGGACAGATTTGATCAAGTTGTTCCCCGCGCGGGAGTGAACCCAGGCTTTGAGCAGAGCACTGTGACGGACTTCGTTTAAACTGTTTAGAAGACAATAATGCTGTAGGCCTCACAATCTGGTGGATTTATCACTAGAGACTGTCCTACTACACGAGAATAAAACATAAATTTCAAGCTTTTGTAGCGTTCAGGCTCTCGTGTTGAGAGCCATGAGCGATGACGCTAGCTGACTTCCTGTCGAGGTGGAGTTAGTCTGCTAACAGTCGCGTTTACGCTTTGGGTTTCTTTGCTGTGTTCCTTCGTTGTGCCGTGTATGCAGGGTCTTGACTAGTCCGCGCCCTCAGAAGAATCTTTTACAAAAATGGAGGCAGTCCCACAGACCTCCACTTTGAGCGGGCGGCGACTCCTGATCTTCGACATCGCTTGTGGAGTCGATGGAGACTGTTTCCGGCCGACGAACATCCCTAGATTCGGTGGCCGTGAAGGACTCGAGGAACACGATGTCTCTTTCGGAGGGTTCTAGCGCCTCCGTAGTCCCATGGGAGACGGTGGGTTCCAGCTCTTGGAGTCCTCTCCCCCCTTCCAGCTCTCCTGGAGATGTCTGCCTTTCAATTTCTTTTTCGCCCAGAAGCTCCGTCTGCAATAAAGTTCTGTCTATAGCAGTCGTATGCTCTTGGACGTGCTTCGGGCTCATTGCCTCGCTTTCTTCTGTCACTGTCTCTTCAGTTTCCTTGGGACCCGGCTCTGTGGTCGTTCTTCGATCTTCTGTGGGCAATATCTGTTCTTCATCTGCAAATCTAACTCTCTTTTTTGCGGGTGCCCTGCCGCTATTTCTATCCTCTTGAGGAACTTTTCTTTTTCTTATATTTGGGCTTTCCTCCCCGGTCTTGCTTCCTGGGGTTGGGTCGCCCTCCTCCTCTTGAAGAGCTTTATTAATTTCATCTAAATACTTATAAAAAGCTCTGCTCCCGTAGCGGTATCTCCTCCTTGTGGCTACGGGTTCAAATCTGTCATTCTTATTTGTCTTCCTTTTATCATCATAATCACTGTTCCTTTTTCTCCCCTCAGGAACCCAGGTGTCGTCGGAATTGGAAGACATGATGCTCGAAACTTAGCCCAACTAGGCCAAGATGGCGCTCGACCGATGATGACGTCATTTGTTGAGAGATGGTCTACACAGATATCAAAATGGGTCTCGCACCAATTTTGTTGGGTAGGTGCTAACTTGTTAGGTAAGGTTACTTATGGTTAGGTAAAGGTAGATCAGGTCAGGTCAGGTTAGATCAAATTAGGTTTGGTCAGGTCAGGTTAGGTTAGGCTGGGCTAGAATGGGAAGGTTACGTGTGGTTAAGTTAGGTTGAGATGAGTCTTTGCTAGAAACAAAAATGGTCGCGTCATTATTAAAAAAAAAAAAAAATCCCTGCATGATCGTTTTCTTGGTGATTTCGTCTTACATTGTCAGCCAGAATTGAAGTATTTGTACCGTTACGTGATACGCGGAGTGGAAGAGTTCCATGGGAATAAATAGAATCGCCTGGCGACACCCGGGGGTAAAAGGTGAAGTGCCACCAGGTACGGAAGGGGTTCACAGGAGTATGGTGTGTGTGTGTGTGTGTGTGTGTGTGTGTGTGTGTGTGTGCGCGCATATAAACATGCGATCATACCTCACTTTCTTTGCTCCCCCTTACGCAGTACAATATAATCATACCTTTTGCCTTTCTCACACGCCAACAAAATCTTAATTCATACATCCAGTCTTTGTCAGCATTCTAGACCATCCACTAGCGGCGGTATCTGGTATGTCTAACTCATATCAATTCCTTTTGACCAATTTCCTTGTTATGTCATTGTAAGTGCCCACCGAACACAGTCACCTCAGTCGACAATGTTATCATCATTATTATTATTGTTGTTGTTGTTGTTGTCGTTCCCTAGACTGTCTAGCCGAGCAATCCCGTCTACCCGAAGAACGCCACGGCTGGAACGGGGTTTTCCCACAAATCCTTTATAGAGTGTACACTGTGTACAATGCAGTCTTCCATAATGTGTTGTATAGTATGGGATGAAGTGTTGCATCCTGGACAGTTATCTGCGATGTTGCCATCCAGCCTCTTCTGGTAACTTAGAAGGGGTGGAGGGAGGCCGCACCGCAGTCTGGCCAGGTGGACTCTGTCCTTTCGGGGGTTGAGAGGATTCAGAGGTATTGATACCGGAAGGCGCCCAAAATACCTCCGGCCAAAATCCAACACCCAAAATACCTCCGAAAATGACCAAAACACTTCCATGCATAATATACCTTCCGGAAGGCGCCCAAAATACCTCCACCCAAAATCCTAAACCCAAAATACCTCCACCCAGAATACCTTCAAAAATGCCCAAATTACCTCCATACATAATATACCTTCCATGTAACATGGATAAGCATGAATATAATACGGTATAATATGTACATGTACGAATTAATGTTGTGCTGCTTGTACTGCTCAGAAGGTTACAATCTTAAATTGTCAAGTTTATTGCAATAATTATCATTCCTTTAACTTAAGTTATAATCCTAAATTGTCAAGGGAACAATATACCTTCCATGTAACATGGATAAATTAATTTGTGAAGTTTATTGGAATTATTATCATTCCTTCAACTAAGGTTATAATCCTAAATCGTCAAGTGAACAAAAATCACCAGAAACCATTGGTGTATACATCAAAGCGTTTATTGGAATAATACAATACAAATACATGTACAAGATATTTCATATGAAAAGTATTTACAATGGGCAAATTTTCACTTATTACACAAGTACTTTACTTCAAACGAATACATATTCATTACGTAATATTGTATGATTTTATAGATTTTTGATAAAGTTGAACAGTATAAATCGTATTCCAGAACTTGATATTCTATCAATTCTAGAATTTCAGTTACTGGAATTACTTTAAAATTCGCATGTTGTATCCAATTCCTTCAAGAAATTCACGAATGTCTTTTCGACTGTTGATGTAATCCAGACACAAGTTCTTCAGACGCAACTGGAGTTGATCATATTTTCTGCGGATTCGTTTAGCTGGCCGTTGCCCGATGTCATCTTGCTGTAACAATGCAGATACGGCTGTATTTTCCCGTTGGAATGATTCGATCGCTCTCCACACTGATGGGTGATGATGTCCTATCAAATGGAAATATTTATGATTCCACGCCTCACAGGGATTATTAGTACGGGCACCATCATTTAATGTCGCATTATGAACATTCCACACTGCGGGAGGAAATAGAGGAGCCACACGTTTCAGTCGGGTCACACCCTCACGTAAACGCACTCGACGATATGATCCATTCACATGAGTAGCATCAAAGTACTCAAGAAGTTCTGATCCGTCATTATTGTCGACAAGTACGCTAATCCATCTTTCACATCGGCGACTGGTAAAAACGCAAGTCCGTCCACCATCCCGACAAACTTCTGGAACTCTTCATTTTCACGGTAATACTGCTGCAGTCCAATGGATTGCAGTTTACGCCATGTTGCTTGGGTGAGATAGTAAAAGCATCCGCGAGGGCTAACTTCTCCATCACATGTTGTCGTTATCGCCTGGTGGACAGCTTGTTCGAAGTCTACCATGATATGCTCTGGTTCTGGAAATATTCCTCTATGATCGCATTCCCTCAGCAACACACTCAGCATCTACTCGTACGTTTCTTTATTCTTTCTTTCAAGAAGTGCATAGACGACTGATATGTGCGATGTTGACAATGGTACTCTGATGATGTAAACTTGCTCAAAAAGCGGTGGAGCCATATTGAATGTACCATCCATGAACGATTCTGTTGCTGTGCCGAGTTTCTCGATAGCTGCGTCTGAGGAAAATATGACGATCCTCATGCCTTCTCTGTTGTTGTCGTATAAGAGGAATCGTTCTTTAACTTCAACGCCTGTTGTTGACCATCTGCCTTCGATCACGAACACGGCAAGACTCGTTGGCACCTTTGGATAGTTTCTTATTTCTTCACATCTGATCGCTTTCTTGCACACTTCTTCATTTGGTATCCGAGCCTTCACACCATTACTTCCGACTTTTGATATTCCTTCTGAATATATTTGAACTGGTTTGTTGTGTGATGTTGCTCCTTTCGTCTTCATCTCTAGTCTGGCTTTGGCTACTTGTATGGCTGTTGCATCTGGATTATGGTTATGCTGGACAGTTTCAACAAGATTCTATGTAACTGCATTTGTCATTACACTTCCTCTGAATTTATCGTCTTTCTTTCTTACACAGGACTATCTTATCTTTCCATTTCTTTCGTACTGTTTGACGTACATATAACCATTCATACATAGCTTCTGACCACCTTTAGCAGACTCCAGAATTTCAAACTCCATCGTGTATACTGTAACTGTTATGATATAGAAATAAGGCCCATACCACCTCTATATATACCCGCAAATGCATTAACTAGGATAGGTGCCCGAAGTGATCTTGTTTAATTGAGCAAGAAACTATCGTAGAAATATACTGTGAGAAATCTGGTAGAAAAGATTAAATAATAAAATGAAAATATACATAACTAAATAAAACAATAGGTATACATATTACTATGTGAAACAATTAAAAAATATGACGATCCTCATGGTTTATTATTAAGAAATCCACTCACTCAGTAATTAAGCATTCTCATTGGTTAATTACTTAATAAAATCAACTCACTCATAAATTAAGCCCTTTGATATATTTCTATTAAATTTCACTGTTTTACCAGGATATGGCCAATTTGATTTGAAAATCTTTCCAGTATTTTTGGAAATCAGGGAAATTATGTTTTTTTCTTCTTCAAATATTCAATAAACTTGATTGAATTTGTCATGACAATACTCACAGGTGCATTTTCGTTTTTATTTACCCCCACAAAAAAATAAAATTAAATAAATAAATAAATAAATACGCTGCATGTTCTTTTAAGTTCCTTTTAGTGTAATTGCAGGAATAAATTAAATGGTGTATCCCTTTGAAAATATAACATGCCGGGTGAATAACTGAGGAAATGATGAATGATGTTGTGTTGTCTTGGAGTCAGAGGTATCTTATTCTATTTTATTTATTTATTTATTTATTTTTTTATCATTATTATTACTATTATTATTATTATTATTATTATTATTATTATTAATATTATTATTATTATCATTATTATTATTATCATTAAGTTGGTCAGACTGTTTCAAGTGAGAGTAAGGTGTCGAGGGGCTGCCCAAGACAGTACGACCCCGTGACCACCTGGCGACCCAAATTGGCTCTTATTCAGCTGAGGGGAGGCAGGAGGCACGGGGAGTCCGTAGTAGGAGTCACGAGAGGCAAGACCTTGCATGTGTAAGTGCTGCGTGGAATCCTAAGGGGTCTGGAGAGGCAAACAGTGCCGGTTTTAAGCCTGTTTGACAGATATGATCAAGTTGGGCCCCGCGCGGAAGTGAACCCAGGCTTTGAGGAGAGAACACTGTGACGGACCTGGTTTAAACTGTTAAGAAGACAATAATGCTGTAGGCCTCACAATCCGGGGGATTTATCAGTAAAGACTGTCCTACTACACGAGAATAAAACATAAATTTCAAGCTTTTGTAGCGTTGAGGCTTTCGTGTTGAGAGCCAAAAGCGTTTACGTTTTGTGTTTCTTTGTGCTGTTCATTCGTTATGACTTGTAGGCAGGGTCTTGACTAGTCCGCGCCCTCAGAAGAATCTTTTACAAAAATGGAGGCAGTCCCACAGACCTCCACTTTGGGCGGGGGGCGACTCCTGATCTTCGAGATCGCTTGTGGAGTCGATGGAGATTGTTTCCGGCCGACGAACATCCCTGGCCGTGAAGGACTCGAGGAACACGATGTCTCTTTCGGAGGGTTCTAGCGCCTCCGCAGACCCTTGGGAGACCGTGGGTTCCAGCTCTTGGAGTCCTATTCCCCCTTCGACCACCACTGGAGATGTCTGCTTTTCAATTTCCTTTTCGCCCAGAAGCTCCGCCTGCAAGAAAGTTCTGTCCATAGCAGTCGCTTGCGCTTGGACGTGCTTCGGGCTCCTTGCCTCGCTTTCCTCGGCCATTGTCTCTTCCGGCTCTGTTGTCGTTCTTCGGTCTTCTGTGGGGAATATCTGTTCTTCATCTGCAAATCTCACTCTCTTCTTAGCGGGTGCCCTGCCGCTATTTCCATCCTCTTGAAGAACTTTTCTTTTCCTTATATTGGGGCCTTCCTCACCGGTCTTGCTTCCTGGGGTTCGGTCGCGCTCTTCTTCATGGAGAGCTTTATTAATTTCATCTAAATACTTATGAAAAGCTCTGCTCCCGTAGCGGTATCTCTTCTTTGTAGCCACGGATTCAAATCTGTCATTATTATTTTTTCTCTTCCTTTTATTGTTATAATCACTGTTTCTTTTTCTCCCCTGAGGAACACAGGTGTCGTCAGCATCGCTGCCGCTCCAGGAACCGGAATCAGAAGACATGATGCTCGAAACTTAGCCCAACTAGGCCAAGATGGCGCTCGACCGATGATGACGTCATTTGCTGAGAGATGGTCAACACAGATATCAAAACGGGCCTCGCACTGATTTTGTTGGGTCGGTGCTAACTTGTTAGCTAAGGTTACTTATGGTTAGGTAAAATTAGGTTAGGTCAGGTCAAGTTAAATCAAATTAGGTTTGGTCAGGTCAGGTTAGGTTAGGTTGGGCTAGAATAGGAAGGTTACGTGTGGTTAAGTTAGGTTAAGATAAGTCTTTGATGGAAACAAAAATGGTCGCGTCATTATTATTAAAAAAAATCCCTGCTTGATCGTTTTCTCGGTGATTTCGTCTTACATTGACACGCGAGTTAAAAAAAAATATGACGTCAGCCAGAATTGAAATAGAAGTACCGTTACGTGATACGCGGGGGAATAAATAGAATCGCCTAGCGACACCCGGGGGTAAAAGGAGAAGTGCCACCATGTACGGAAGGGGTTCACAGGAGTATGGTGTGTGTGTGTGTGTGTGTGTGTGTGTGTATGTGCGCGCGCGCGTGTGTGAGAGAGAACATAAGAACATAAGAATGAAGGAGACTGCAAGAGACCATAAGGCCTACCCTAGGCAGCTCCGTATCCATCACCACCTGTCATCCCCATCCATAAATTTGTCTAATCGTTTCTTAAAATAACGGATAGTTTCAGCGCTTACTACATTGTTACTAAGTTTATTCCATTCGTCGACCACCCTATAAGTAAACCAATTATTGCCTATTTCCTTCTTAAATCTAAATTTGTCTAGTTTATAACCATTACTGCGAGTCCTGCACTGTTGTTTAAATATGATGACCTTGTTTGCATCACTCTTGTTAAAGCCTCTGATCCATTTGAACACCTCTATTAGATCACCCCGCACTCTGCGTCTTTCGAGAGTGTAAGTTTAGGTGCCTAAGCCTCTCTCCGTAAGGCAAATTTCTGAGTCCATGCATCATTTTGGTCATTCTTCTCTGTACTGATTCTAGTGAATTGATGTCCATTCTGTAGGACGGAGACCAAAACTGTACTGCATTGTCAAGGATGGGTCTAACTATCGCTAAATAGAGTTTAATAATTACCTTTGCACTTCTATTCGTTACCGTCCTAGTAATGAAACCTAATGCTCTGTTAGCTTTATTCCAGGCGCTAATGCACTGTTTCCTGGTTTTAAGGTTCGGACTCACTAGAACTCCCAAGTCTCTCTCGCACTCAATTTTCTCTAAAAGCGTGTTATCTGAGCTGTATCTATTTCCGGGGTTGTGTAGCCCTACGTTTAACACGCTACACTTAGAGATATTGAAGTTGATTTGCCATTTCACCGACCATGTGAACAGTTTGTTAAGATCATCATGCAGAATCTCTGCGTCGTCTCCTGACCTAATTAGGCGTCCTATTTTAGTGTCGTCCGCAATCTTACTAACATCACTATTCATCCCGTCGTCTGAGTCGTTGATGTACATAATGAACACCAAGGGTCCCAAAACCGAGCCCAGGGGGACCCCACTAGTAACATTGCCCCACCTAGATTTTACTCCATTTATGGAGAGAAATAGAGATAGAGATAGAGATAGAGAGAGAGAGAAAGAGGGAGGGTGGGAGGGAAGTAGAGAGAGAGAGAGAGAGAGAGAATCGTTGACACATGATGGGGATGCAAGGCGATTATCTTTTAGGTTCTCCACCCGTACGTACCCCTTCCTCTTGCCGCTCTCGCACCCAGCGGCCGCCATCCCCCACCCCCTGCGCCCACCCGCCCATATGTTGCTTCTTGTGCGTGCACCTGGACAACGACGCGACCTGCGCAGACTCGGAATGTGTTTCCTGCAGGTTATACGCAAAATCTATTTTGCCTTGTTCTGATTCATGCTCCTCCTCAACGAGGGACTGAGAGGAATCCAAGTGCGTGGACCGTGGGGACAATGGGAAGGTTGGTAGTTGGGGACAATGAGTAGGTAGGTTGGGTAAGTGAAGTAAGTTGGGTAAGTTTAGGTAAGTTGAGTAGGTTGAATAGTTAGGTTGGGTATGCTGAATTACGTAAGTTTAGGTACATTAGGTTAGGTAGTAGGGTAGGTTACGTAGGTAATTATGTAAGGAATCAGTCCGTCAGGCAGGCAGGCATGCAAGAGGATGAGCAGGTAGGCAGACAAATAGGATGAAATTTTGGCAAACTAGCAGGTTGAGACATACAAATAGAGAGGCTGAAAAAGCTCTTTATACCGTTCCTAGGACAAACTACTAACTAAACTCAAATGACCTAGCAATTGGTTGAACAATGTTAAACTACGAGTTGTTCTGAATGGCCTGGAAATGTACGACTATGACCTCAGGGTTCCGCTCTTGGCCGGCACTTCCATTCACAGTTTACATCAGTCGTATCATAAATTGAATTCTAATTATCCAAATTTACAAAAGATAGCAAGTTGCGTTAAATAACACATGACCACTCATACCAACTGCATGTTGTGTGCACAGGGAAGTACGACTACGCATTACTTGAAACGGCAAAACAAATAACCAAAGTTGAGAGTGAAAAAGATTTTGCAGCAATTATAAGTGGCGCCCCCCGTGTAGGGAGAAAAAGCCTTTGGCATATGTATGTATAAGTAGCGTCCTTAAATCATCGAATATTCCTGCCTCACCACGAACAGGTGAGAGTGTCAGACTCTCGGCACGACCACCTGACCTCAAAAAACCAACTATCATCAATCAACCGCCCACATTTGGTAGATGATGCGTCCGTATGGTGCCCAAATCTCCTTAAAGACAATGGCGATTGAAACACTCCCCTCTAATGTTCAAATCTTTTCCTTTGTATGTGTGTGTGTGTGTCTCTGTGTGTGTGTCTGTGTACGCACGCGCGCGCGTGTGTGTGTGTGTGTGTGTGTGTGTGTGTGTGTGTGTGTGTGTGTGTGTGTGTGTATTCACCTTGGTCTTTTGGATCATGTGTTGGACTCGTGATCGAAAGCAATTTTCCCTCCTGGAAGAGAGCTCAGAGCTCGTATGACTGATCTATGGGTATTGTTATGACCTTTGCACACACACACACACACCCAACTCCCCGCCCACGAGAGTCAGAGTAACGACCCGAAGCGCGGTGATACCGTAATAGTTTCGGGCCTGGGCAGGATTCGAACCAGGTACTGACGCACCTCCGTGCTGACAGTCCAGTACTCTATCAACCGCGCCACCGGGTCGTGTGTGTGTGTGTGTGTGTGTGTGTGTGTGTGTGTGTGTGTGTGTGTGTGTGTGTGCGCGCGTATAAACATGCGATCATACCTCACTTTCTTTGCTCCCCCTTACGCAGTACAATCTAATCATACCTTTTGCCTTTCTCACATGCCAATAAAATGTTAATTCATACATCCAGTCTTTGTCAGCATTCCAGACCATCCACTGGCGGCGGTATCTGGTATGTCTAACTCATATCAATTACTTTTGACCAATTTCCTTGTTATGTCATTGTAAGTGCCCACCGAACAGTCACCTGAGTCGACAATGTTATTATTATTGTTATTGTTGTTGTAGTCGTTACCTAGACTGTCTGGCCGAGCAATCCCGTCTACCCGAGGAACGCCATGGCTGGAACGGGGTTTTCCCACAAATCCTTTATAGAGTGTATACTGTGTACAATGTAGTCTTCCATAATGTGTTGTATAGTATGGGGCGAAGTGTTGCATCCTGGACAGTTATCTGCGATGTGGTCATCCAGCCTCTTCTGGTAACTTAGAAGGGGTGGAAGGAGGCCGCACCGCAGTCTGGCCAGGTGGACTCTGTCCTTTCGGGGTAGAGAGGATTCAGAGCCATGGATATCAAGGGGTCCGGCATGCAGCAATGTATATTTCTTTCAGTATGTTGATGAAGCAGTGAGTGACATAATTATGAATATCCTTCTGAAAGCTGGTGTCTGGTGGTTGTGGAGGAAGAGAAGAGTATATTTGTGAGTGATATAGGTATTTGGGTGTTGCTTTAATGTTTCTTGGTGTGTGTGAGTGTTCTGCTATATAGTGTAGTGGGTGTGTTGTGTTTGTGGAGGCTGCGGCAAATGTTTGTGTACCTCTCATGTCAAGGTGATCCTTGATTTTGAGGGCTTTCGTTTTATGGTGTAAACGGTCTGTAGTTGCTGTGTTTGTGCAGCCTGTAATTGTCTTTAGGGTTTTGGTTTGTAAGGTCTGTAGGGTATTGTGGTGTGTCTTAATGAGATTAGAGAACCATGCGAGACATGCACAAATCATCACTGAGCGTATGCTTCAGTTGTATACTGTAATAATAGTTTCTTTGTTTTATCCAAATGTTGTTCCTGCAACTGATTTAAGCGCGTTAAGTCTAGGTGTGCATTTAGTCTTTATGTTATGATGTGTTGTTTGAATGACATGGATATATCACACGTTATGCTAAGAACCTTGGGTCTATGTGTGTGATACGAGAATTGTTGATATAGAGGCGTGGTATGTATTTATGTTCCGCTGTCCAATTAAGAGGTTATTTGTAGTGAAACAGGTGTTGAGAGAGAGAGAGCGAGAGAGAGAGAGAGAGAGAGAGAGAGAGAGAGAGAGAGAGAGAGATAGGGAGAGAGAGAGAGAGGGGGGGGAGTGAGTGAGTGAGTGGGAGTATCATCCATAGCAGGAGGAAGGGGTGACCCACCCACCCACGCGACACGGAATCGACGGACGGGCACACTGACGACTGACTAGCAGGACGAGTGGGGTTAACTCGGCCCCAATGAAATCGCCTGGCGTCAGCCACAAGGCGACGATTAAGGGCGAAAGGGTCCTCCAAATCTGAACGAACAGAGTCGTGCTACACCTACCACCACAGGATAACCATTCAAGTGACTACTCGGTTAACCTAACCTAGTCTGGCCTAACTTAGACTCATCTAACTTGACCTAACATGACCATACAACTTCCTACCCAAACTCGCTCTTGTGAACAACATCACCCCCTCCCCGCCCCCAACCACTAACTGAGGAGCAATCTAGGGGATGGGTGGGTTCCTGATCACAGGGCGCCCTATACATCATTCATTCATCCCTTCATCACGGACTGTACTTTCAATCATTTCACCAGACCTGGCGAATGCTTTCTCCCATTAGATCTAGAGTAGTAGATTTTGACCTTGTCTTCTGGTTAAGGTAGGCCTACGGGCTCTTCTACAAAATCTACCGGTAGCTTCCGTAAGCAGAGTCAATGAAGTTGGTCAAACTGTTTCAAGTGGGAGGAAGGTGTCGTCGAGGGGCTGCCCAAGGGAGTGCGGCGCCGTGACCTCATGGCGACCCAAATGGGGTTTTATTCAGCTGTGGGGAGGGAGGAGGCGTATTGGCTTTACATATTTCATATTGGTTGATGTAATTTTAATATACTACTTCTAGAATATTGTTCCGAAGATGTTCTGTACTGTTCTCCTCTGTTCTTTTCTGTTCTCTTCTCTTATTTTCTCTTCTATTCAAGAATATTGTTCCGGAGAAGATTTTCTGTTCTGTTCTCCTCTGTTCTTTTCTGTTCTCTCGTCAAATCTTCTTTTCTCTTCTAAGTATCACATAAAAAAAATGTACTAGAATTCAGTTTCCTAAGTAGATTCTAGAGAAATCTAGCAGGTCGAGTGTTGATTGTAATTCAGAAGAATTTTTTACAAAAAGGGAGGCAGCCCCAGAGACATCCACTTTGCGCGGGCGGCGACTCCTGATCTTCGAGATCGCTTGTGGAGTCGATGGAGACTGTTTCCGGCCGACGAACATCCCTGGCTTCGGCGGCCATGAAGGACTCGAGGAACACGATGTCTGTTTCGGAGGGTTCTAGCGCCTCCGTAGTCCCTTGGAAGACCATAGGTTCCAGCTCTTGGAGTCCTATTCCCCCTTCGACCTCCCCTGGAGATGTCTGCCTTTCACTTTCCTTTTCGCCCAGAAGCTCCGCCTGCAATAAACTTCTGTCCATAGCAGTCGTATGCGCATGGACGTGCTTCGGGCTCCTTCCCTCGCTCTCCTCTGTCATTGTCTCTTCAGGTTCTCTGGGAACAGGCTCTGTCGTGGGGAATATCTGTTCTTCATCTGCAAATCTAACTCTCTTTTTTGCGGGTGCCTTGCCGCTATCTCTATCCTCTGGAAGAACTTTTCTTTTTCTTATATTCGGGCTTTCCTCCCCGTTCTTGCTTCCTGGCGTTAGGTCGCCCTCTTCTTCTTGAAGAGCTTTATTGATTTCATCTAAATATTTATAAAAAGCTCTGGTCCCGTAGCGGTATCTCTTCCTTGTGGCTACGGGTTCAAATCTGTCATTCTTATTTCTCTTTCTCTTATTATTATAATCACTGTTCCTCTTTCTCCCCTCAGGAACACAAGTGTCGTCGGAGTCGCTGCCACTCCAGGAACCGGAATCGGAAGACATGATGCTCAAAACTTAGCCCAACTAGGGCAAGATGGCGCTCGACCGATGATGACGTCACTTGTTGACAGATGGTCAACACAGATACCAAAATGGGTCTCGCACCAATTTTGTTGGTTCGGTGCTAACTTGTTAGTTAACGTTACTTATGGTTAGGTAAAGTTAGGTCAGGTCAGGTCAAGTTAGATCAAATTAGGTTTGGTCAGGTCAGGTTAGGTTAGGTTGGGCTAGAATGGAAAGGTTACGTGTGTTTAAGTTAGGTTGAGATGACTCTTTGATAGAAACTAAAATGGTCGCGTCATTATTAAAAAAAAATCCCTGCATAATCGTTTTCTTGGTGATTCCGTCTTACATTGACACGCGAGTTAAAAAAAAAAAAAAGCTGACGTCAGCCAGAATTGAAGTAGAAGTGCCGTTACGTGATACTGTTTGATCAAATTACATGGAAATCACATAAAAAAAATAAAAAAAAATAGGTCAAATAATGGAACCATATGCTAATTTTTTATATAAAATTGTGCATTTGTGCAAAAACCGTCATTGTTTGGTTGAGGTCGGCAATTAGTGAATCGGACGGTATGTGGTTGGTAATTTTGTAGAGGATAAAAAAGTAACTTCTCTTTGATCAAATTCCATGGAAATCACACATTTTAAAGAAAAAAGGTCAAATAATGCAACCGTATGCTAATTTTTTATATGAAATTGTACACTCATCACTCATTCTCGCTAACCGTTCGTACATCCTTGTCGAGCACTGTATATATATATATATATATATATATATATATATATATATATATATATACACACATATATATATCATATATATATATATATATACACATATATATATATTATATATATAATATATATATACATATATATGTATATATATGTATATATATATGTATGTATATATGCAAAGAAATCACAAAACACAGGTGATAAACTATTTTTGCAGAAACCACCGGGAAATTGAAAAAACAGATACCGAACGTTTTCGTCTATTTAGACATTTTCAAAGGTACAAAAAAGCAATACAGAAAGAAACAATAAATACATAAGAAGACAAGGATACTCGGAGAGGTCCCATGTAACATTTTATCACACACAATTTTGTCAATAATAAAATTGTCCAATCTAAATAAACCCAAACTCAAGTTCATGTTATTTCCAAAATTTCTTTTTATAAACCAAGATTCAATAATATTTCTTTCTATAATATTATTACAAGAAGTAAAAAGAAATATTATTGAATCTTGTTTTATAAAAATAAATTTTGGAAATAACATGAACTTGAGTTTGGGTTTATTTAGATTGGACAATTTTATTATTGACAAAATTGTGTATGATAAAATGTTACATGGGACCTCTCCGAGTATCCTTGTCTTCTTATGTATTCATTGTTTCTTTCTGTATTGCTTTTTTGTACCTTTAAAAATGTCTAAATAGACGAAAACGTTCGGTATCTGTTTTTTTCAATTTCCCGGTGTTTTCTGCAAAAACATATATGTATGTTTGTATATATATATATATATATATATATATATATATATATATATATATATATAAGAAGTGAATTGCCAGTGATGGCGCATATCATACCCAAGTAATTTCCGACAGTCACCTCGGCGCTCAAACCGAGGCCTCGATCGACGCCAGGCCCATGCTTTACTGAGTGAGCTACTAAAGCTTTAATAGTCTCCAACTTCGAGTTTAACTCCAGAAGAATCTAGGTAGAATTCTAACTGCCCTCTTTACCTAACATTTTACAGAGACCCGAGCTCAACTCATAACCAGTGAAGCTAGTACGACACCTTAATGGGCTTTCGTCGTTGTAAATACCTGAAGTGAATCGCCAGTGACGGCGCATATCATACCCAAATAATTTTCAACAGTTACCTCGGGGATTGGACCAAGGCCTCGCTTGACGCCAGGCCAATCCTCTACCGACTGAGCTTCAAAAGTCTCCAAATTGGAGTTGATCTAACTCCCGAAGAATCTAGGTAGAATGCTAACTGCCGTCCTTACATAAATTTTCTTAGAGACCCGAGCTCATCTTGTAACCAGTGGTAAAGCTAGTACGAAATGTGAATGGGCTTTCGTCGTTGCAAATACCTGGTGTCAAGCGAGGCCTCGGTTGAAGCCCCGAGGTGACTGTCGGAAATTATTTGGGTATGATATGCGCCGTCACTGCCGATTCACTCCATGTACTTAAAACGACGAAAATCCAATAAGGTTTCGTACCAGCATCACCATTAGTTACGGGTTGAACTCGGGTCTTTGAAAAAAGTTAGGTAAGGACGGCAGTTAGCGTTCTACCTAGATTCTTTGGGAATTAGATCAACTCTAAGTTGGAAACTTTTGAAGCTCCAGTAGCTCAGCCGGTAAACCATAGGCCTGGGGTCAAGCGAGGTCTCGGTTTGAGCACCGAGGTGATTATCGGAAATTATTTGGACACACACACACACACACACACATACACACACAAACTGTATATATATACATATATATATATATATATATAATATACATACATATATATATTATATATATATATATATATACATATATATACTGTATATATATATATATATATGTGTGTGTGTGTGTGTGTGTGTGTGTGTGTGTGTGTGTGTGTGTGTGTGTGTGTGTGTGTGTTTGAGTGTGTGTGTGCGAAAAAAGCTGGAGTCCTGGAACTATAATGGTGGAAACGTAGAAAACACCAGACTCAGAAGTAGGTAATGGGAGTGAGCACGCATGACCTCACCAGATGGCAGCACTGAGTGATGAGTTGTGAAGTTCACTTCCTGTTTTACAGTCTTGTTTCCAAACGTGATCAAACTAATTTTAAAATACCTCAGCATTGCTCTGTTCCACTGTGTTCAGTACATAAGGGTGGACACAAGTTTCCGTCAGATGAGAAGATGAATATGAAGTGGAGAATAACGATAAAACGCCTTGAACCAGGTACAAATAAACCATGGATTCCAAGGATATACAGTGTTGTTTGTGAAAAACATTTTACAGCAGATGACTACATGCCTGCTGATCTTTTAGGTAAGTGATGTTCAACTTTGTTGGCATTTATATATAAAGAAAAATAACAGGCACTATTCTTTTTTAACAATTCAGCAAGATAACCCGTTCCCCATGCTGTGTCATCATGTCAAGTGTGTGCTGTAGTAGGAACTTTGTTATGGGGAGCAGCAATTATTTTTTAACCCATGTACCTGTCATTGTATATATTCTCAGGACAGTAATTATGATTTTAAAGGTTTTCTATTTAAATTAGGATATGTCTACAGTTACCTAGGTTTTTTTTAACACACCTTCATTGTGATGTCACTTACGTAAAAATTTTTTTTTTTTTCAAAGTTCTTTTATGACTCCCAAACTCAAACTCTGACTTTACCACTTACCCTAACCTTTCTCTATTGCTTCCTAAGATAAACAAAAAAATAATTTTTTCTTTGCTTTAATTTCAGGTTCTGGTAAGAGGCTGAAACCTGGTGCGGTTCCATCTATTTTTGATTTTAATACAACACTATCCACGTTCACCTCAACACTAAATGCAGAAAGAGCAGAGAGGGTAGCTAGGAGGAGACGTTTATTTCAAAATGAAGCAGATATTCAAGATGTTGGCAACGAAGAGGTAGTGTCAGCTGAAAGGGAAAATGAGATTCTACAAAGTGACGCTGATGGAGGGAAATCGGCCCGGGACCACGGTATCCAGTGTGAGATACTAAATTCAATGAATGCTAGATTCTCTATCTTCCGGTTTAAAAATGACAATAAGGCCATTCAGTAGTATACAGGATTTTTATGTTCTTCCAACTCCAAGAAACAAATTTTTGGCCAGAAAGAAACA
Organism: Oratosquilla oratoria; assembly: GCF_046742065.1. Lineage (NCBI taxonomy): Eukaryota > Metazoa > Arthropoda > Malacostraca > Stomatopoda > Squillidae > Oratosquilla > Oratosquilla oratoria. The sequence continues at coordinate 34,074,468 of NC_134791.1, read as the reverse complement.
CGGTGCAGGACTTAATGCCAGTGAACTTCAAAAAACTATTTCCATCAACAAGAGTAATTTTGGATGCAACAGAGGTGCTGATTCAAAAACCCAGTAATGTTAATGCACAAAGTGCAACTTTTTCGACTTATAAAAATCGCAACACATTGAAGACAATGATCGGCTGCACTCCAGGTGGACTAATTTCTTATGTGAGTGATAGCTACGGTGGCAGCGCATCTGACAGACAGATAATCGAAAGATCTTGTTTAATACAAGGACATATGTTTGAATCTGGGGACAGTGTTATGGCAGACCGTGGTATTAGAGTACAAGATTTGTTTGCTTCGTTAGACGTTAAGACGAACACTCCGACCAATAAAATGGATATTTACACAATAACAAAGGACTATTGTTACTTGAAATCGTGTTGAAAGTAAACACGATATCTTCCCTTTCTATCAAATTATCTTTCCTCCCCGAGACAAGTGCTCCTCTTGTTGTCAATTCAACTTTTAAACGCTGAACTGTCCAATTTTCATAGGACGCCATTGTGTGTTTACTACGACTGATGGTACAGTGGAGCCATCTACCGGGATAAATTGTGATGCTTACTCCCATTACTTACGTGTGCATTAAAGGAAAAGCTGATTGGATATAATGATATACCTATTTGACCAAAATCAAGCTAATTCCTCATTTGTGCTAATACGTAATGACCACGACAAGACAAATTCTATCTAAGTCATTAAGTAAACTGTTTGGTCATTATCACGTAGAATCCACTTACATTATGGAATGTAAGATTATATGTATACATATCCAGACACCTATTTAGATACTAATTATAACAAATTGAGTCTATTCATGTTAATGATCATGCTTTGGATGAAATCGTGGATCTGCGTGAAAACATCTGAGTATGTATGTTAGCGGATATTAGAATTTTATTTTATGTCTGTACATACATGTAGATAGTGTGTGTGTGTGTGTGTGTGTGTGTGTGTGTGTGTGTGTGTGTGTGTGTGTGTGTGTGTGTGTGTATGTGTGTATGCGCGCGCGTGTGTGTCTGTGTGCGCGTGTGTGTGTCTGTATTTACCTATTTGTATCTTTCAGCATCCAGTTTGATCTTAAATTCTTGTATAGTTTTTGCACTCACTGTTTCCTCATTCAGTTTGTTCCAGATATCTATCACTCTGTGCGGTAATATTCTTTTTCAGATCTCTTCAGTAACTATCCTTTTAAAGGTTCTTTTCGTGTCCTCTTGTTTTTCTTCTTTCCCCACTTTATTGTGTATGTGTGGGGGGGGGGGAAGATAGATATATGGATAGAGTGACTGAGAGAGGTAGAGTGAGATAGGGAGGGAGAGAGAGAGAGAGAGAGAGAGAGAGAGAGAGAGAGAGAGAGAGAGAGAGAGAGAGAGAGAGAGAGACATAGAGATAGAGATAACTCCAGACACGGAATTGACGGACGGGCGCACTGACGCCTGACTAGCAGGACGAGTGGGGTTAACTCGGCCCCAATGAATGCGCCTGGCGTCAGCCACAAGGCGACGATTAAGGGCGAAGGGGTCCTCCACATCTGAACGAACAGAGTCGTGCAACACCTAGCACCACAGCAAAACCATTCAAGTGACTACTCGGTTAACCTAACCTAGTCTGGCCTAACTTAGACTCATCTAACTTGACCTAACATGACCATACAACTTGCTACCCAAACTCGCTCTTGTGAACAACGTCACCCCCCTCCCCGCTCCCCGCCACTACCTGAGGAGCAATCTAGGGGATGGGTGGGTTCCTGATCACAGGACGCTCTATACATCATTCATTCATCCCTTCATCACGGGCTGTACTTTCAATCTTTTCACCAGAGCTGGCGAACGCTTTCTCCCATTAGATCTAGAGTAGATTTTGACCTTGTCTTATGGTTAAGGTAGTCCTACGGGCTCATCTACAGAATCTACAGGTAGCTTCCGTAAGCAGAGTCAATGAAGTTGGTCGAAATGTTTCAAGTGGGAGGAAGGTGTCGAAGGGCTGCCCAAGGGAGTAGGGCCCCGTGACCCAAATTGGGTTTTATTCAGCTGAGGGGAGGCACGAGGCGCATTGGCTTTACATATTTCATACTGGTTGATGTAATTTTAATATACTACTTCAAGAATATTGTTCCGAAGATGCTCTTCTACTGTTCTTTTCTGTTCTCTTCTCTTATTTTCTCTTCTATTCAATAATATTGTTCCGGAGAACATTTTCTGTTCTGTTCTCCTCTGTTCTTTTGTGTTCTCTTGTCTTATTTTCTTTTCTCTTCTAAGTATCACATAAAAATCAATGTACTAGAACTCAGTTTCCTATGTAGATTCTAAAGAAATCTAGCAGGTCGAGTGTTGATTATAATTCAGAAGAATTTCTTACAAAAAGGGAGGCAGTCCCAGAGACCTCCACTTTTCGCGGGAGGCGACTCCTGATCTTCGAGATCGCTTGTGGAGTCGATGGAGACTGTTTTCGGCCGACGAAGATCCCTGGCTTCGGCGGCCGTGAAGGACTCGAGGAACACGATGTCTGTTTCGGAGGGTTCTAGCGCCTCCGTAGTCCCTTGGGAGACCATAGGTTCCAGCTCTTGGAGTCCTATTCCCCCTTCGACCTCCCCTGGAGATGTCTGCCTTTCACTTTCCTTTTCGCCCAGAAGCTCCGCCTGCAAGAAAGTTCTGCCCATAGCAGTCGCATGCGCTTGGGCGAGCTTCGGGCTCCTTGCCTCGCTTTCCTCTGTCTTGGCCTCTTCAGGTTCCTTGGGACCCGGCTCTGTCGTCCTTCTTCGGTCTTCTGTGGGAAATGTCTGTTCTTCATCTGCAAATCTTACTCTCTTCTTCGCGGGTGCTCTGCCGCTATTTCTATCCTCTTGAAGAACTTTTCTTTTTCTTATATTTGGACTTTCTTCCCCGGTCTTGCTTACTGGGGTTGGTTCGGCCTCCTCTTCTTGAAGAGCTTTATTAATATCATCTAAATACTTATAGAAAGCTCGGCTCCCGTAGCGGTATCTCTTCCTTGTGGCTACGGGTTCAAATCTGTCATTATTATTTTTTATCTTCCTTTTATTGTTATAATCACTGTTCCTATTTCTCTCCTCAGGAACCCAGGTGTCTTCGGTATCGCTGCCGCTCCAAGAACCGGAATCAGTAGACATGATGCTCGAAAATTCTCCCAACGAGGCCAAGATGGCGCTCGACCGATGATGACGTCGTTTGTTGAGAGATGGTCTACACAGATATCAAAATGGGTCTCGCACCAATTTTGTTGGGTCAGTGCTAACTTGTTAGCTAAGGTTACTTATGGTTAGGTAAAGTTAGGTCAGGTCAGGTTACATCAAATTAGGTTTGGTCAGGTCAGGTTAGGTTAGGTTGGACTAGAATGAGAAGGTTACGTCTAGTTAAGTTAGGTTGAGATGAGTCTTTGATAGAAACAAAATGGTCGCGTCATTATTAAAAAAAATCCCTGCATGGTCGTTTCCTTTGTGATTTCGTCTTGCATTGAAACGCGAGTTAAAAAAAAACCCTGACGTCAGCCAGAATTGAAGTAGAAGTACCGTTACGTGATACGCGGGGGGAAGAGTTTCATGTGAATAAATAGAATCGCCTGGCGACACCCGGGGGTAAAAGGAGAAGTGCCACCAGGTACGGAAGGGGCTCACAGGAGTATGGTGTGTGTGTGTGTGCGTGAGAGAGAGAGAGAGAGAGAGAGAGAGAAAGAGAGAGAGGGAGGGAAGGAGAGAGAGAGAATCGTTGACACTTGATGGGGACGCAAGACGATTTATCTTTTAGGTTCTCCACCCGTACGTACCCCTTCCCCTTACCCGCCCTTGGCCGGCACTTCCATCCACAGTTTACATCAGTAGTATCATAAATTTAATTCTAATTATCCAGATTTACAAAAGATAGCAAGTTGCGTTAAATGACAAATGACCACTCATACCAACTGCATGTTCGAGAAGATATTGGCAAGCTAGACTAATACATTGAAATGTGGCTCATAAAAGTTGTGCGCAAAGGGCACTACGACTACGCATTACTTGAAACGGCAAATCAAATAACCAAAGTTGAGACTGAAAAAGATTTTCCAGCAAATATAAGTGGCGTTCCTTAAATCATCGAATATTCCTCCTGCCTCACCACGAACAGGTGAAAGTGCCAGCCTCTCGGCACGACCACCTGACCTCAAAAAACCATCACCAATCAACCGCCCACATTTGGTAGATGATGCGCCCGTATGGTGCCCGAATCTCCTTAAAGACAATAGCGATTGAAACACTCCCCTCTAATGTTCAAACCTTTTCCTTTGTATGTGTCTGTGTGTGTCTGTGTGCGCGTATGATTCACCTTGGTCTTTGGAACACGTGTTGGACTCGTGATCGACAGCTATTTCCCTCCCGGAAGAGAGCTCAGAGCTCGTATGACCGATCTATGGGTGATGCTTTTGACCTTACACGCACACACACACCCAACTCCCCGACCACGAGAGTTGGAGTAACGACTCGAAGCACAACGATACTAAAATTATTTAAAGCCCTGGGCAGGATTCGAACCTGGACCACCGTAGTGACAGTCTGGGACTCTACAAACCGAGCCACCGAGTCGTGTGTGTGTGTGTGTGTGTGTGTGTGTGTGTGTGTGTGTGTGTGTGTGTGTGTGTATAAACATGCGATCATACCTCACTTTCTTTGCTCCCCCTTACGCAGTACAATCTAATCATACCTTTTGCCTTTCTCACATGATACAAAATCTTAATTCCTACATCCAGTCTTTGTCAGCATTCCAGACCATCCACTGGCGGCGGTATCTGGTATGTCTAACTCATATCAATTCCTTTTGACCAATCTCCTTGTTATGTCATTGTAAGTGCCTACCGAACACATGTACCTGAGTCGACAGTGTTATTATTATTGTTATTATTATTATTATTATTATTATTATTATTATTATTATTATTATTATTATTATTATTGTTGTTGTCGTTCCCTAGACTGTCTCGCCGAGCAATCCCGTCTACCCAAGGAACGCCACGGCTGGAACTTGGTTTTCCAACAAATCCATAGAGTGTATACTGTGTACAATGCAGTCTTCCGTAATGTGTTGTATATTATGAGGTTAAGTGTTAAATCCTGGACAGTTATCTAAGATGTTGTCATCCAGCCTCTTTTGGTAATTTAGAAGGGGTGGAAGGAGGCCGCATCGCAGTCTGGCCAGGTGGACTCTGTCCTTTCGTGGTAGAGAGGATTCAGAGGTATGGATACCAAGGGGTCTGGCATGCAGCAATGTATTTTTCTATCAGTTTGTTGATGAAGCAGTGAGTGATATGATTATGAATATGCTGCTGAAGGCTGGTGTCTGGTTGTTGTGGAGGAAGAAAAGAGTATAATTGTGAGTGATATAGGTATTTGGGTGTTGCTTTGATGTTTCTTGGTGTGTGTGAGTGTTCTGCTATGTAGTGTAATGGGTGTGTTGTGTTTGTGGAGGCTGCAGCAAGTGTTTGTGTACCTCTCATGTCAAGGTGATTGTAAGAGGCCGGTAGATAGAGGTAGACATTTAGGTATATCGAGGGGTTGGTGAAACGATATGAAAATTTTATTAGGTTATTATGATACAATGGCCGACTGCAAGTTGCAGAATTGCAGAGTTGCATATTCCAGCTTACCGTCTGATATTTGTAAATATAGATTAGGATATCGAGAGGTGCTGATGTGACTGAATGTAAACACAGAGCTCGTTCTGCTTGCGACAAATTGCTTGCGTAAACAAGAATTCTAGTGACAGTATAACAGTCTTTCTGATTGGAGAAAAGGAGGAGAAAAATTATTGGTGCATGGAGGTAAAGTCACGCCCTAAAAGGGTGGCACTTATTTGTAACGTTCAAAGTTATTGGATGAATTAAATAGTGACGTCGGAGCAGAGGCAGCTTGGTGGGATGTAAGAGGATCCCTGAGGGGAGTCCCTTGGTGTGTAACTGGAAAAACCAAGTATATTCTTTAGAAGAAAATAAAACGAGAAAACTATACCTCCATTTTAATTCAACCCATCAAGAAACTTTAACTCTGATTATGGAAGATTTGGTGGAAACATACTTGAGAAAAGGAGAAGGCATGGGGCCTACGAAATAATAACACAAGTGACTAAGTGTTAGTGGCAGCGAAGCTAACAGTGATCCATGATTTTGAGGCCTTTTGTTTTATAATGTAAATGGTTTGTAGTTCCTGTGTTTGTGCAGCCTGTAATTGTCTTTAGGGCTTTGTTTTGTAAGGTCTGTAGGGTGTTGTGGTGTGTCTTAATAAGATTAGAGGCCCATACGAGACATGCATAATTCATAACCGAGCGTATGCTTTGTTTGTATACTGTAGTAATAGTTTCTTTTTTTTTTTTATCCAAATGTTGTTCTTGCAAATGATTTAAGCGCGTTAAGCCTAGGTGAGCATTTAGTCTTTATTTTGTGATGCGTTTTTTGAATGACATGGATATATCGTATGTTATGATAAGAACCTTGGGTCTATGTGTGTGGTACGAGAGTTGTTGACATAGAGGCGTGGTATGTATTTGTGTTCCGCTGTCCAATTAAGAGGTTATTTGTAGTGAACCAGGTGCTGAGTGTCTCGAGGTATGGTTGTAGTATTTCTGCAGCCTTATTTGCGTTACGATCTCTGCATGTAATTGTTATGTCATCTGCGTTAAAATAGATTTGTATTACTAAGATGTCGGGTGTGGTATACCGTGCATGTATAGAATAAAGAGTGTGGTGGATAGAACTGAACCCTGTGGTACTCCGTTCTTAATGTTTCTAGTGTGCGATGATTTACCATTATATGACGGGTAGGCGTTTCTACCTGCCAGATAGTTGGCCAGCCATCTTTTGGTATTATTGTGCATATGTGTTATACATTTTGTTTGTGAGACTGACGGGGGATGGCATCGAAAGCTTTATTATTGTCTAGTGTTATGAGAAGAGTTCTGTGTGGGGGCTTATCTGAATTGTTGCCATAAAAGATTCCTTGTGTAAGGTTTATCAGAAGAGCGTTTGTGGAGGGTAGTGGTCTAAAACCGTGTTGTGATTCTGCATGGGGGTATGTGGTAAGACGAGCTGTGATATGAGGCGTTCCACGACTTTGGACGGGGTGCAGAGAAGTGTGATTGGGCGGTGTGGTGCTGGAACTGTTGGGTCTTTGTTGAGCTTGGTGATGATGGTGATTTTCCCATGCCTCCAGATGTTGGATATGGCGTTGTGTGAATAGTTGTAGTTTGCAATGTTGGTGAGTACGTATATGTCATATAGTTCAAGGTATCTTTGGTGGATGTTACTTATGTTCTCAGGGCCACAGGCGGATAGGAGCTTGAGGTTATGGATTATATGTTTCGTCTGGCTATCTATGAAGGGTGTACTCGTATAGTCCGGGTCTTTGGGGAAGTCATTTTTACGTCGAATGACGCGTCGGTCGTCAGGGTGAGAGGTGAGATAGCTTGTCTATGCAAAGGTCCTAGTGTGGCAGCATCTTCGTCGTGGGACCACCCCCAGTCCCAAGAGTTGGGAACCAAACGGCCACAGCACATATCTCTGAAACCGTCTCTTACGTAGGTGGAACCGACCCCTGGGGGTCGACATAGTTCTTGGCCCTGGAAGTCGTGACCACATGAGCTCTACTCTTAGATTCTTGGTCCCTTCCATACCGGGCATTTTTTCTATTGTTTTATCATCCCTGCAGCCAGACTATTCTAATCATCTTCGCCGTCTCTCATTCGCATAGTCTGTCTCGATTAACCACTTTAATTCCGGGTAAGTCTTCATTTTTGTATGGAAGCCAGCGCAATCGGAAAAGTGCTGGTATCCCTTCCGAATAGTTGGACATTTTTCTTTTTCAAAATAAATATCTAAACCATCCTCCCACCCCCATCCCACTGATTAATACACCAAGAATGGAACTCTCCCTTTGAGGATCAAAAGAATTTATATGCAAATGGTGACAATGATGTAAGTCTCCTTATGCAGTGATTATAATTTTTTTCAATAATAAAAATGACATGATTGACTTCCTCCACATATTAACGTGAGTACTCCACTAAAATCGTTATTCAAATAGATGGTACATATATGTATATATATAATATATATATATATATATATATATATATACATATATATATATATATATATATATATATATACAGTATATATATACATATGTGTGTGTGTATGTGAGTGTGTGTGTGTGTGTGTGTATGTGTGTGTGTGTAAAAAAATTTATACCGAGACTGCTCTAAAGTGTATTAGGGCCAAACGGGGACCTTCCCACTAGGATCAGGGAATATTAACCTTCAAATAAGCACACCCAGGAAAATTCAGAAGTATTTCTCCATACTGCTGAATTAAATCACCGAATGGACTGGGAAATGGATGATTTAATTTACAAATCACACTGTAACTACAGGAGATTTTTTCGGGTTGTCCCTGATCAAACAATTTCATAATTCTAATACTTCAAAAGGACAATGGCCCCCCGATGCCATTACCAGCTTACCATTGTCAACAATACTATACATCAATTTGTCCGCTATGACCTGAACCTACCACCTGTCTCAGAAAACAGTTGACCAGTGGTCAGTTTGACTTTCATGGTCATCACGACTTGGGCTCAAACACACCACGGACTAGTATGCTTATCTCCCCATATCCCCTCTATGTACCTCCTCTTAGTATATCTAAGTTAATCCATCCTATATAAAACCATGATCTACAACACGCACTGATGTGTACCATTAACAATATCCCCCACGAAAAACTACAGCATAGCACACGTACGAACATACATGCATCCATGCCCTTCTCGGCAACCATCATCACATGCACATTGTGTGATGAATGGCTAAGAGGCCAGAAAACACATTTCCAACGACACATTATACCACATCTCCAAATAAACCTGAACGCAAATTATATAACAAGGAATAATAACATAATAGAATCAACCATTTATTGTACTGTATCCAATGTTTAACCTCCCCATTATGTAATAATTATATAAATGATTGTTAAAGCTGTCAACCCCCTTACCAAATGTTGATTTCAGCAAATCAAAATGCTATAAAACCACGACCGAACGAGGGGCGGCAGTTGTTAGGTGGACGTAGATCCAATAGGATCTACGTAATGTATCTTTCCTAATATAATTGCATAAGGAAAAATGTGTGTGGAACTTTCCAAAACGTGCACTAAGGACTATATACCCAACTACTAATACATGGTGACAGCGAACCCACCACGTCTCTTTATTTAAAGAAAGTTACTTTTATCATGTGTACTGAGATTGACTCACAAGTGACTACATATACTCTTACCCGTACGGAAGAAATATTCATGATGGGCAACACACACAGAACAGAACATTACCAGTTCACTCAAGTGCATAGTGTGACAACAGACCGCTCGTCCCACCACCACCCTTTCCCGGCCGGTACTGAGTCAACACAGCCACGACCATACTCAAATCCCAGTGTATTTGAGTCAACCCAGGGCCATCTACCCACTATTCACCTAGATATCGCCAACAACTCGGCAAGCTCCACCCCCATCCACCCTCGCTATAAGCACGGGTATCCCCACTACAACGCCCGAGTCCTCACGATTCGCATCAGCTGATGTGACCTAGGTAGTCACCCCGCTCTTCACGACGCTTCTACTTCTATGAAGCCTGGGGTCCTTCAGGTAACATGACCCGGTAGCCACTCCACTCTTCACGACGCCTCTATTTCTAGAAACCCTGTGGTTCCTTAGCTAACGTGACCTGCTAGTCTCTCCGTCCTCCACGACGCCCCGCTCTCCCCAAGTTCACGAGTCCTGCGGTCCACCCACCATCCCTCTCGCCCCAAATGACAAACCAAGGGCAAATCTCCGCTCACACAGGTTTCCCCCTTCCCAACATCATTAATACAATATTAGATACCTAAATCATCATAAATCACTTGTTTTTAAAAATTATATAAAAAAAAAATCATGAAATACCTCTACAATCCTCAAAATAACATCCCGCATCTTTATATAAAAAAAAAAAAAAAAAAAAAAACATTCATTAAAAATATTTTAGGAATAATCCGCAAAGATAACCACCATCAACTATCAACTAATTCAACGACCTACCCACGTCATCCTTCCCAAAATCTATATATTAACCACGATAAGTATATATTTTTTATTTTGATATATGTATATATACATATAAAATATATTACCCTTATGTCACTATACCTAGTCCATTTATATATAAATGTATATATTTTAGTAGTTTTAAAATTGTCAATATATTTTTAACACAATTAAAAGTATCATTATGTCACACAATATACGATCACAATCCGCAACCAGAAACCTGGTCGCGTCCATTGACCAAAACTTTATGAACACCAATAACAGAAACCGATCACAGAACATAACTCAGGACCCTACCAATAACCTAAACAGCCCTCCAACACCCCTCCTACCAGCAGTACTACTCTGGCTGCAAATCAAACTCAAACACAACCACAGCTCAAATCACTAGCCAACCCAATACTTCTCAAACAATCATCCATTCACCAAGACCCAACTCATCACCTCTAAAAAAACCACACCAGTTCACAACTCTATCTACTACTAACCCAGGTATTCCAACTTTCTCCAAAGCCAGTAGGATATCAATCTCAGGCTATATTGCGCCATGCGATGTCCATTTTTCCAATAATAACATAACCTAGAACAAATACAAAATCACAGTTCTTAATAGACATTTCGATCCTCGTGACGAATTTCGTCAGCTTGCCCGCCTCTTGGAATCCAAATTGGAATCCGGTCTCTCATACGCGGAATATTGCTCAGAACTCAGGATACTATTCAGTGACAAGCAACCAACAATTTCCATTTTCTATTCAAACTCCTTGAGTTCATGCGTAACCACCCTCCTCCTCCTCTTCATTCCACTCCATTGTGGAACAAGTAGCAAAAGTCTAGAATAATCCGATCTTTCCTTAACGGCCCCTCCCTTTGGGTCACATCAAACACCCGCGGAGTAAACCTTGTCAAGAGAGAGAACGTGGCAAATTTCATTAAATTCGCCATGTTCTTCATAGCATTGCCCATAAGGTGCGAGAGAGGCCCAGAGAGTTGACATTTATATATATCATACCCAAATAATTGTCAACAGTCACCTTGGGCCTCGGACCAAGGCCTCGCTTGACGCCAGGCCAATCCTCTACCGACTGAGCTTCAAAAGTCTCCAAATTGGAGTTGATCTAACTCCCGAACAACCTAGGTAGAATGCTAACTGTTGTCCTTACTTAACTTTTCACAGAGACCCGAGCTCAAATCGTAACCAGTGGTAAAGCTGGTACGAAACCTGAATGAGCTTTCGTCGTTGCAAATACCTGGTGTCAAGCGAGGCCTCGGTTGAAGCCCCGAGATGACTGTCGGAAATTATTTAGGTATGATATGCGCCGTCACTGGCGATTCACTCCATGTACTTACAACGACGAAAATATTTATCAAGGTTTCGTACCAGCTTCACCATTAGTTACGAGTTGAACTCGGATCTCTGAAAAAGTTAGGTAAGGACAGCAGTTATCGTTCTACCTAGATTCTTTGGGAGTTAGATCAACTTTAATTCGGAAACTTTTGAAGCTCAGCCGGTAAACCATTGGCCTGGCGTCGGGCTAGTTCTCGGTTTGAGCCCCGAGGTGATTATCGGAAATTAAATAGGTAAACACACACACACACACACACACACACACATATATTATATATATATATATATATATATATGTGTGTGTGTGTGTGTGTGTGTGTGTGTGTGTGTGTGTGTGTGTGTGTGTGTGTGTGTGTGTGTGTGTGTGTGTGTGTGTGTGTATGTGTACGAAAAAAGCTGGAGTCCGGGGACTAATGGTGGAAACGTAGAAAACACTAGACTTAGAAGTAGGTAATTTATCCCCAACGTTTCGAGTCCTGTCCGGGATACATTCCTTTATCCCATTGTATCCCTTCGGGACGAATATGTCCTATTTTTGGTCTAGTGTTTCAGATCGATTTATTTCAGAATGATGACAATGATATGTGTGTGTGTGTGTGTGTGTGTGTGTGTGTGTGTGTGTGTGTGTGTGTGTGTGTGTGTGTCTGTCTCTGTGTGTGTGCTATCGTGTGTGGGCGCGCGAGTACACGTGTGCTAGCGTGTGTGCGCGCGCGGCGTACATATGTGCTAGCGTGTGTGTGTATATGGGTGTGTGTTATGGTGTGTGTGTGTGTGTGTGTGTGTGTGTGTGTGTGTGTGTGTGTGTGTGTGTGTGTGTGTGTGTGTATGTGCGTGTGTGTGTCTGTGTGCGTATGTGTGTGTCTTTGTATTTACCTAGTTGTATTTTACGGGAAGAGAGCTATGCTCGTTGTGACCCGCTTTTGTATCTTTCAGCATCCAGTTTGATCTTAAATTCTTGTACAGTTTTTGCACTCACTGTTTCCTCATTCAGTTTGTTCCAGATATCTATCACTCTGTGTGGGAAGCTATTCTTTTTTCAGATCTCTTCTGTAACTATCCTTTTTAAGTTTCTTTTCGTGTCCTCTTGTTTTTCTTCTATCCCACTTTAGTGTGTGTGTGTGTGTGTGTGTGTGTGTGTGTGTGTGTGTGTGTGTGTGTGTGTGTGTGTGTGTGTGTGTGTGTGTGTGGAAAGATAGATATATAGATAGAGAGATTGAGAGGTAGAGAGAGATAACGCGGGAGGGAGACAGATATAGAAGGAGAGAGAGAGAGAGAGAAAGAGAGAGACAGATACGAAGGGGACCCAAATTGGATTTTATTCAGCTGAGGGGATGCAGGGGGCGTATTGGCTTTACATATTTCATTCTGGTTGATGTAATTTTAATATACTACTTCTAGAATATTGTTCCGAAGATGCTCTATACTGTTCTCCTCTGCTCTTTTCTGTTCTCTCCTCTTATTTTCTCTTCTATTCAATAATATTGTTCCGGAGAACATTTTCTGTTCTGTTCTCCTCTATTCTTTTCTGTTCTCTTGTCATATCTTCTTTTCTCTTCTAAGTATCACATAAAAATCAATGTACTAGAACTCAGTTCCCTAAGTAGATTCTAAAGAAATCTAGCAGGTCGAGTGTTGATTATAATTCAGGAGAATTTTTTACAAAAACGGAGGCAGTCCCAGAAACCTCCACTTTTCGCGGGAGGCGACTCCTGATCTTCGAGATCGCTTGTGGAGTCGATGGAGACGGTTTCCGGCCGACGAAGATCCCTGGCTTCGGCGGCCGTGAAGGACTCGAGGAACACGATGTCTCTTTCGGAGGGTTCTAGCGCCTCCGTAGTCCCTTGGGCAACCATAGGTTCCAGCTCTTGGAGTCCTATTCCCCCTTCGACCTCCTCTGGAGATGTCTGTCTTTCACTCTCCTTTTCGCCCACAAGCTCCGCCTCCAATAAAGTGCTGTCCATGGCAGTCGTGTGCTCTTGGACGTGCTTCGGGCTCATTCCTTCGCTCTCCTCTGTCTTGGCGTCTTCAGGTTCCTTGGGACCCGGCTCTGTCGTCCTTCTTCGGTCTTCTGTGGGCAATATCTGTACTTCATCATGAAATCTCACTCTCTTTTTCACGGGTGCCCTGTCGCTAATTCCATCGTCTTGAAGAACTTTTCTTTTTCTTGTATTCGGGCTCTCCCCGGTCTTGCTTCCTGGGGTTCGGTCGCCCTCCTCTTCTTCATGAACAGCTTTATTGATTTCATCTAAATACTTGTAAAAAGCTCTACTCCCGTAGCGGTATCTCTTCCTTGTGGCTACGGGTTCAAATCTGTCATTCCTATTTCTCTTCCTTTTATTATTATTATCATTGTTCCTTTTTCTCCTCTCAGGAACATAGGTGTCTTCGGAATCGCTGCCGCTCCAGGAACTGCAATCAGAAGACATGATGCTCGAAACTTAGCCCAACTAGGCCAAGATGGCGCTCGACCGATGATGACGTCACTTGTTGAGAGATGGTCTACACAGATATCAAAATGGGTCTCGCACCAATTTTATTGGGTCGGTGCTAACTTGTTAAGCTAAGGTTACTTATGGTTAGGTAAAGTTGAAATGTGGCTCATGAAATTTAACTGAAGGAGAAAGTTGTGCGCACAGGGAACTACGACTACGCATTACTTGAAACGGCAAAACAAATAACCAAAGTTGAGGGTGAAAAAGATTTTGCAGCAATTATAAATGGCGTCCTTAAATCATCGAATATTCCTGTCTCACCACGAACAGGTGAGTGTGCCAGGCTCTCGGCACGACCACCTGACCTTAAAAAACCAACTATCACCAATCAACCGCCCGCCCACATTTGGTAGATGATACGTCCGTTTGGTGCCCGAATCTCCTTAAAGACAATGGCGATTGAAACACTCCTCTTTAATGTTCAAACCTTTTCCTTTGTATGTGTGTGTGTGTGTGTGTGTGTGTGTGTGTCTCTCTCTCTCTGTATGTGTGTGTGTGTGTGTGTGTGTGTGTGTGTGTGTGTGTGTGTGTGTGTGTGTGTGTGTGTGTGTGTGTGTGCGCGCATATAAACATGCGATCATACCTCACTTTCTTTGCTCCCCCTTACGCACTACAATCAAATCATTCCTTTTGCCTTTCTCACACGCCAACAAAATCTTAATTCATACATCCAGTCTTTGTCAGCATTCCAGACCATCCACTGGCGGCGGTATCTGGTATGTCTAACTCATATCAATTCCTTTTGACCAATTTCCTTGTTATGTCATTGTAAGTGCCCACTGAACACAGTCACCTGAATTGACAATGTTATTACTATTGTTATTATTATTATTGTTGTTGTTGTTGTCGTTCCCTAGACTGGCCGTGCAATCCCGTCTACCCGAGGAACGCCACGGCTGGAACGGGATTTTCCAAATCCTTTATAGAGTGTATACTGTGTACAATGCAGTCTTCCATAATGTGTTGTATAGTATGGGAAGAAGTGTTGCATCCTAGACAGTTATCTGCGATGTTGTCATCCAGCCTATTCTGGTAACTTAGAAGGGGTGGAGGGAGGCCGCACCGCAGTCTGGCCAGGATTCAGAGGTATCGATACCGGAAGGCGCCCAAAATACCTCCACCCAAAATACATCCACCCAGAATACCTCCAAAAATGACCAAAACACTTCCATGCATAATATACCTTCCGAAAGGCGCCCAAAATACCTCCGGCCAAAATCCAACACCCAAAATACATCCAAAAATGCCCAAAATACCTCCATACATAATATACCTTACATGTAACATGGATAAGCATGAATATAATATAATATGTACATGTACGAATTAATGTTGTGCTGCTTGTACTGCTCAGAAGGTTACAATCTTAAATTGTCAAGTTTATTGGAATAATTATCATTCCTTTAACTAAGGAACAATATACCTTCCATGTAACATGGATAAATCAAATTGTCAAGTTTATTGGCATTATTATCATTCCTTCAACTAAGGTTATAATCCTAAATCGTCAAGTGAACAAAAATCACCAAAAACAATTGGTGTGTAGATCAAAGCGTTTATTGGAATAATACAATACAAATACATGTACAAGATATTTCATATGAAAAGTATTTACAATAGGCCAATTTTCATTTATTACACAAGTAATGCACTTCAAATGAATACATATTCATTACTTAACATTGTATGATTTTATAGATTTTCATAAAGTTGAACAGTATAAATCGTATTCCAGAATTTAATATTCTATCAATTCTAGAATTTCAGTCACTGGAATTACTTTAAAATTCGCATGTTGTATCCAATTCAAACAAGAAATTCACGAATGTCTTTTCGACTGTTGATGTAATCCAGACACAAGTTCTTCAGACGCAACTGGAGTTGATCATATTTTCTGCGGATTCGTTTAGCTGGCCGTTGCCCGATGTCATCTTGCTGTAACAATGCAGATACGGCTGCATTTTCCCGTTGGAATGATTCGATCGCTCTCCACACTGATGGGTGATGATGTCCTATCAAATGGAAATATTTATGATTCCACGCCTTACAGGCATTAATTATTAGTACGGGCACCATCATTTAATGTCGCATTATGAACATTCCACACTGCGGGAGGAAACGGAGGAGCCACACGTTTCAGTCGATCACATCACACCCTCACGTGAACGCACTCGACGATATGATCCATCCACATAGGTACAATCAAAGTACTCAAGAAGTTCTAATCCGTCATCCGGCACTATTGTCGACAGGTACGCTAATCCATCTTTCACATCGGCGACTGGTAAAAACGCAAGTCCGTTCATCATCCCGACAAACTTCTGGAACTCTTCATTTTCACGGTAATACTGCTGCAGTCCAATGGACTGGAGTTTCCGCCATGTTGCTTGGGTGAGATGGTAAAAGCATCCGCGAGGGCTAACTTCTCCATCAAATGTTGTCGTTATCGCCTTGTGGACAGCTTGTTCGAAGTCTACCATGATATGCTCTGGTTCTGGAAATATTCCTCTATGTTCGCATTTCCTCAGCAACACACTCAGCATCTCGTCGTGTGTTTCTTTATTCTTTCTTTCAAGATGTGCATAGACGACTGATATGTGCGGTGTTGACAATGGTACTCTGATGATGTAAACTTCCACAAAAAGCGGTGGAGCCATACTGAATGAACCACCCATGAACGATTCTGTTGCTGTGCCGAGTTTCTCGATGGCTGCGTCTGAGGAAAATATGACGATCCTCATGCCTTCTCTATTGTTGTCGTATAAGAGGAATCGTTCTTTAACTTCTGCGCCGGTTGTTGACCATCTGCCTTCGATCACGAACGCGGCAAGACTCGTTGGCACCTTTGGATAGTTTCTTATTTTTTTCACGTCTTATCGCTTTCTTGCACACTTCTTCATCTCTAGTCTGGCTTTTGTTACTTGTATGGCTGTTGCATCTGGATTATGGTTATGCTGGACAGTATCAACAGGATTCTCTGTAACTGCATTTGTCATGACACTTTCTCTACATTTATCGTCTTTCTTTCTTACACATGACCATCTTATCTTTCCATTTCTTTCGCACTGTTTGACATACATATAACCATTCATACCTAGCTTCTGACCACTTTTAGCAGACTCCAGAATTTCAAACTCCATCGTGTATACTGTAACTTTTATGATATAGAAATAAGGCCCATACCGCTTCTATATATATACCCGCAAATGCATTAACTAGGTGAGGTGCCCGAGTTGATCTTGTTTAATTGAGCAAGAAACTACCGTAGAAATATACTGTGAAAAATCTGGTAGAAAAGATTAGATAGTAAAATGAAAATATACATAACTAAATATAAGAATAGGCATACATATTACTATGTAAAAACAATTGGAAAATATGACGATCCTCATGGTTTATTATTAAGAAATCCACTCACTCAGTAATTAAGCATTCTCATTGGTTAATTACTTAATGAAATCAACTCATAAATTAAGCCCTCTCATTGGTTTATTTCTATGAAATATCACTGTTTTACCGGGATATGGCCCATTTGCTTTGAAAATCTTTCCAGTATTTTTGGAAATCAGGATTTTTTTTTTTCAAATCTTCGATAACTTGATTGAATTTGTCATGCTAATACTCACTGATGCATTTTCGTTTTTATTTACCAAAAAGTTATTAAATACAATGCATGGTCTTTTAAATCCCGTTTAGTGTAATTGCAGGAATAAATGAAATGGTGTATGCCTTTGAAAATATAACATGCCGGGTGAATAACTGAGGAAATAGGATAAAATCGTATTTTGTGTTTAGATCCCTCCTGATGAATGAAGTTGTGTTGTCTTGGAGTCAGAGGTATTCTATTTTATTTTATTTATTTATTCATTATTATTATTATTATTATTATTATTATTATTATTATCATTATTAATATTCAAATCGGCTTAATTACTATATGCCATTACAGATGGCGACCAGCTACTAATATAGGGTAAAATACATTATTTGATTTAACTTCTGATTTTGAGGACCACTGTATCCAATTTATTAAACAATTACCTATGGGTGAACATGTGAACTAAAGTCGTTGTATTGTTTTGTCAGATTCCTTTGATTAGAAATTTCTATAGAAAATGAATTATTCCTTTGATCAATTGTTTTGTCCGATTACTTTGATTAACAACTTCTATATAGAATCGATTATTCCTTTGATATACCATACTACCATAACCCTGAATGAAAAAGTACTCTAATAATACTTTCTATACGATTCTATACTCTACATATTGTTTACAATATCATCCCCCAAATGTCCTTATCATAACACTTATCATTTACATGGAGGTATTATGGATAGTTTATGAGGTATTTTGGCTGGAGGTATTTTGGGCGGAGGTATTGTGTCCTGAATTCATGGATACCAAGGGCTCTGGCATGCAGCAATATATTTTTCTTTCAGTTTGTTCATGAAGCAGTGAGTGATATAATTATGAATATACTTCTGAAGGCTGGTGTCTGGTGGTTGTGGAGGAAGAGAAGAGAGTATTTGTGAGTGATATAGGTATTTGGGTGTTGCTTTGATGTTTCTTGGTGTGTTTGAGTGTTCTGCTATATAGTGTAGTGGGTGTGTTGTGTTTGTGGAGGCTGCGGCAAGTGTTTGTCTACCTCTTATGTAAAGGTGATGCTTGACTTTGAGGGCTTCCGTTTTATGGTGTAAACGGTCTGTTTTTGCTATGATTGTGTGGCCTGTAATTGTCTTTAGGGCTTTGTTTTGTAAAGTCTGTAGGATGTTGTTGTGTGTCTTAATGAGATTAGAGACCCATGCGAGACATACACAAATCATCACTGAGCGTATGCTTCGTTTGTAAACTGTGGTAATAGTTTCTTTGTTTTTATCCTAATGTTGTTCTTGCAAATGATCTAAGCGCGTTAAGTCTAGGTGTGCATTTATTCTTTATGTTATGATATGTTGTTTGAATGACATGGATATATCACACGTTATGCTAAGAACCTTGGGTCTATGTGTGTGGTACGAGAGTTGTTGATATAGAGGCGTGGTATGTATTTATGTTCCGCTGTCCAATTAAGAGGTTATTTGTAGTGAAACAGGTGTTGAGAGAGAGAGAGAGAGAGAGAGAGAGATACGGAGGGAGAGAGATAGACATAGAGATAGAGATAGAGAGAGGGGGGGGAGTGAGTGAGTGAGTGAGAGTATCATCCAGAGCAGGAGGAAGGGGTGACCCACCCACCCACCCGACACGGAATCGACGGACGGGCGCACTGACGAGTGACTAGCAGGACGAGTGGGGTTAACTCGGCCCCAATGAAATCGCCTGGTGTCAGCCACAAGGCGACGATTAAGGGCGAAAGGGTCCTCCAAATCTGAACAAACAGAGTCGTGCTACACCTACCACCACAGCAAAACCATTCAAGTGACTACTCGGTTAACCTAACCTAGTCTGGCCTAACTTAGACTCTTCTAACTTGACCTAACATGACCATACAACTTCCTACCCAAACTCGTTCTTGTGAACAACGCCACCCCCCTCCCCGCTCCCCGCCACTACCTGAAGAGCAATATAGGGGATGAGTGGGTTCCTGATCACAGGGCGCCCTATACAT
Organism: Oratosquilla oratoria; assembly: GCF_046742065.1. NCBI lineage: Eukaryota > Metazoa > Arthropoda > Malacostraca > Stomatopoda > Squillidae > Oratosquilla > Oratosquilla oratoria. The sequence continues at coordinate 34,054,873 of NC_134791.1, read as the reverse complement.
CATTCATTCATCCCTTCATCACGGGCTGTATTTTCAATCTTTTCACCAGACCTGGCGAATGCTTTCTCCCATTAGATCCAGAGTAGATTTTGACCTTGTCTTTTGGTTAAGGTAGGCCTACGGGCTCATCTACAAAATCTACCGGTAGCTTCCGTAAGCAGAGTCAATGAAGTTGGTCGAAATGATTCAAGTGGGAGGAAGGTGTCGTCGAGGGGCTGCCCAAGGGAGTGCGGCGCCGTGACCTCCTGGCGACCCAAATTGGGTTTTATTCAGCTGAGGGGAGGCACGAGGCGTATTGGCTTTACATATTTCATACTGGTTGATGTAATTTTAATATACTACTTCAAGAATATTGTTCCGAAGATGCTCTGTACTGTTCTCCTCTGTTCTTTTCTCTTCTATCCTCTTATTTTCTCTTCTATTCAAGAATATTGTTCCGGAGAAGATTTTCTGTTCTGTTCTTTTCTGTTCTCTTGTCTTATCTTCTTTTCTCTTCTAAGTATCACATAAAAATCAATGAACTAGAATTCAGTTTCATAAGTAGATTCTAAAGAAATGTAGCAGGTCGAGTGTTGATTATAATTCAGAAGAATTTTTTACAAAAAGGGAGGCAGTCCCAGAGACATCCACTTTGCGCGGGCGGCGACTCCTGATCTTCGAGATCGCTTGTGGAGTCGATGGAGACTGTTTCCGGTCGACGAAGATCCCTGGCTTCGGGGGCCGTGAAGGACTCGAGGAACACGATGTCTCTTTCGGAGGGTTCTAGCGCCTCCGTAGTCCCTTGGGAGACTGTGGGTTCCAGCTCTTGGAGTCCTATTCCCCCTTCGACCTCCCCTGGAGATGTCTGTCTTTCACTTTCCTTTTCGCCCAGAAGCTCCGCCTCCAATAAAGTGCTGTCCATAGCAGTCGTGTGCACTTGGACGTGCTTCGGGCTCATTCCCTCGGTCTCCTATGTTTTGGTCTCTTCAGGTTCTTTGGGACCCGGCTCTGTCGTGGGGAATATCTGTTCTTCATCTGCAAATCTAACTCTCTTTTTTGCGGGTGCCTTGCCGCTATTTCCATCCTCTTGAAGAACTTTTCTTTTTCTTATATTCGGGCTTTCCTCCCCGTTCTTGCTTCCTGGGGTTAGGTCGCCCTCCTCTTCTTGAAGGGCTTTATTGATTTCATCTAAATACTTATAAAAAGCTCTGCTCCCATAGCGGTATCTCCTTCTTGTGGCTACGGGTTCAAATCTGTCATTCTTATTTGCCTTCCTTTTATCATCATAATCACTGTTCCTTTTCCTCCCCTCATGAACCCAGGTGTCGTCGGAATCGGAAGACATGATGCTCGAAACTTAGCCCAACTAGGCCAAGATGGCGCTCGACCGATGATGACGTCACTTGTTGAGAGATGGTCTACATAGATATCAAAATGGGTCTCGCACCAATTTTGTTGGGTCGGTGCTAACTTGTTAGCTAAGGTTACTTATGGTTTGGTAAAGTTATGTTAGGTTAGGTCAGGTCAGGTTAGATCAAATTAGGTTTGGTCAGGTCAGGTTAGGTAAGGCTAAAATGGGAAGGTTACGTGTGGTTAAGCTAGGTTGAGATGATTCTTTGATAGAAACATAAATGGTTGCGTCATTATTAAAAAAAAATCCCTGCATGATCGTTTTGTTGGCGATTTCCTCTTACATTGACACGCGAGTTAAAAAAATCTGACGTCAGCCAGAATTGAAGTAGAAGTACCGTTACGTGATATGGGGGGGGGGAAGAGTTCCATGGGAATAAATAGAATCGCCTGGCGACACCCGGGGGGGGTAAAAGGAGAAGTGCCACCAAGTACGGAAGGAGTTCACATGAGTATGGTGTGTCTGTGTGTGTGTGTGTGTGTGTGTGTGTGAGAGAAAGAGAGAGAGAGAGAGAGAGAGAGAGAGAGAGAGATAGAGAATCGTTGACACATGATGGGGATGGAAGGCGATCTATCTTTTAAGTTCTCCACCCGTACGTACCCCTTCCCCTTGCCCGCTCTCGCACCCAGCGCCCCCCCCCCCTTGCGCCCACCCGAATCCATGACATAATACTTCCGCCTAAAATCCCACACCCAAAATACCTCCTGAACCACCCATAATACTTCCATGCAAATGATGTTATGATAAGGACATTTGGGGATAATATTGTAAACAATATGTGGAGTATAGAATCCTAAAGTAAGTATCATTAGACGACTTTTTCATTCAGGATTATGGTAGCATGGTAGATCAAAGGAATAATCAATTCTATATAGAAATGGTCCTTATAATCAGAGGTTAAATCAAATAATGTATTTTACCCTATATCAGTACCTGGTCGCCATCTGTAAGGGCATATAGTAATTAAACCGATTTTTCAAAAATAAAATAAAATAAATAAATAGATAAAATAAAATAGAATACCTCTGACTTCAAGACAACACAACTTCATTCATCAGGGGGGATCTAAACACAAAATACAATTTTATCCTATTTCATCAATTATTCCCCCGTCATGTTCTATTTTCAAAGGCATACAACAATTTATGTATTCCTGCAATTACACTAAAAGGAACTTAAAACAACATGCAGTGTATTTAATATTCTTTTTTTTTTGGTGAATAAAAACGAAAATGCACCTGTGAGTATTGTCATGACAAACTCAATCAAGCTTATTGAAGATTTGAAAAAAAAAAACATAATTTTCCTGATTTTCAAAATTCAAAAATACTGGAAAGATTTTCAAATCAAATTGGCCATATCCTGGTAAAACAGTGAAATTTTATAAAAAATAAACCAATGAGAGGGCTTAATTTATGAACGAGTTCATTTCGTTAAGTAATCAACCAATGAGAATGCTTAATTACTGAGTGAGTGGATTTCTTAATAATAAACCATGAGGATCGTCACATTTTTCAATTGTTTTACATATTAATATGTATACCTATTAATTTATTTAGTTATGTATATTTTCATTTTATTATCTAATCTTTTCTACCAGATTTTTCACAGTATATTTCTACGATATTTTCTTGCTCAATTAAACATGATCAACTTGGGCACCTATCCTAGTTAATGCATTTGCGAGTATATAAAGAGGCGGTATGGGCCTTATGTCTATATCATAACAGTTGCAGTATACACGATGGAGTTTGAAATTCTGGAGTCTGCTAAAAGTGGTCAGAAGCTATGTATGAATGGTTATATGTATGTCAAACAGTACGAAAGAAATGGAAAGATAAGATGGTCATGTGTAAGAAAGAAAGACGATAAATGTAGAGAAAGTGTCATGACAAATGCAGTTACAGAGAATCCTGTTGAAACTGTCCTGCATAACCATAATCCAGTTGCAACAGCCATACAAGTAGCAAAAGCCAGACTAGAGATGAAGACGAAAGGAGCAACATCACACAAACAAACCAGTTCAAATATATTCAGAAGTAATATCAAAAGTCGGAAGTAATGGTGTGAAGGCTCGGATACCCAATGAAGAAGTGTGCAAGAAAGCGATAAGACGTGAAAAAAAAACTATCCAAAAGTACCAACGAGTCTTGAGGAGTTCGTGATCGAAGGCAGATGGTCAACAAACCTGCGCAGAAGTTAAAGAACGATTCCTCTTATACGACAACAACAGAGAAGGCATGAGGATCGTCATATTTTCCTCAGACGCAGCCATCGAGAAACTCGGCACAGCAACAGAATCGTTCATGGATGGTACATTCAGTATGGCTCCACTGCTTTTTGAGCAAGTTTACATCATCAGAGTACCATTGTCAACATCGCACACATCATTCGTCTATGCACTACTTGAAAGAAAGAATAAAGACACATACGAGTAGATGCTGAGTGTGTTCCTGAGGGAATGCGAACAAAGAGGAATATTTCCAGAACCAGAGTATCATGGTAGACTTCGAACAAGCTGTCCATCAGGCGATAACGACAACATTTGATGGAGAAGTTAGCCCTCGCGGATGTTTTTTCCATCTCACCCAAGCAGCATGGCGGAAACTCCAGGCCATTGGACTGCAGCAGTATTATCGTGAAAATGAAGAGTTCCAGAAGTTTGTCGGGATGATGGACGGACTTGCGTTTTTACCAGTCGTCGATGTGAAAGATGGATTAGCGAACCTGTCGACAATAGTGCCGGATGACGGATTAGAACTTCTTGAGTACTTTGATTCTACCTATGTGGATGGATCATATCGTGGTTCACGAGAGGGTGTGATCCGACTGAAACGTGTGGCTCCTCTGTTTCCTTACGCAGTGTGGAATGTTCATAATGCGACTTTAAATGATGGTATATTATGCATGGAGGTATATTTGTTCACTTGACGATTTAGGATTATAACCTTAATTAAAGGAATGATAATTATTCCAATAAACTTGACAATTTATGATTGTAACCTTCTAAGGAGTACAAGCAGCACAATATTAAATCCTACATGTTACATGGAAGGTATATTATGCATGGAGGTAATTTGGGCATTTGTGGAGGTATTCTGGGTGGGGGTATTTTGGGTGTAGGATCATGGCCGGAGGTATTTTTGTCGCCTTCCGTTAAGTATAGGTGTGCATTTAGCCTTTATGTTGTAATGTGTTGTTTTAATGCCATGGATATACCGAATGTTATGATAAAAACCTTGGGCCTATGTGTGTGGTACGAGAGTTGTTGATATAGAGGCGTGGTATGTATTTATGTTCCGCTGTCCAAAAGAGGTTATTTGTAGTGAAACAGGTGTTGAGAGAGAGAGAGAGATACGGAGGGAGAGATAGAAATAGATATAGAGAGAGAGGGGGGGGAGTGAGTGAGTGGGAGTATCATCCAGAGCAGGAGGAAGGGGTGACCCATCCACACACCCGACACGGAATCGACGGACGGGCGCACTGACGACTGACTAGCAGGACGAGAGGGGTTAACTCGGCCCCAATGAAATCGCCTGGTTTCAGCCACAAGGCGACGATTAAGGACAAAATGGTCCTCCAAATCTGAACGAACAGTCGTGCAACACCTACCAACACAGGAAAACCATTCAAGTGACTACTTGGTTAACCTAACCTAGTCTGGCCTAACTAAGACTCATCTAACTTGCCCTAATATGACCATACAACTTCCTACCCAAACTCGCTCTTGTGTACAATGTCACCCACCTCCTCGCTCCCCGCCACTACCTGAAGAGCAATCTAGGGGATGGGTGGGTTCCTGATCACAGGGCGCCCTATACATCATTCATTCATCCCTTCATCACGGACTGTATTTTCAATCTTTTCACCAGACCTGGCGAATGCTTTCTCCCATTAGATCTAGAGTAGATTTTTACCTTGTCTTCTGCTTAAGGTAGGCCTACGGGCTCATCTACAAAATCTACCGGTAGTTTCCGTAAGCAGAGTCAATGAAGTTGGTCGAAATGTTTCATGTGGGAGAAAGGTGTCGAGGGGCTGTCCAAGGGAGTGCGGCCCCGTGACCACCTGGCGACTCAAATTGGATTTTATTCAGCTGAGGGGAGGCAGGGGGCGTATTGATTTTACATATTTCAAACTGGTTGATGTAATTTTAATATACTACTTCAAGAATATTGTTCCGAAGATGCTCTGTACTGTTCTCCTCTGTTCTTTTCTGTTCTCTTCTCTTATTTTCTCTTCTATTCAATAATGTTGTTCCGGAGAAGATTTTCTGTTCTGTTCTCCTCTGTTCTTTTGTGTTCTCTTGTCTTATCTTCTTTTCTCTTCTAAGTATCACATAAAAATCAATGTACTAGAATTTAGTTTCATAAGTTGATTCTAAAGAAATCTATCAGGTCGAGTGTTGATTATAATTCAGAAGAATTTTTTACAAAAATGGAGGCAGTCCCAGAAACCTCCACTTTGAGCAGGCGGCGACTCCTGATCTTCGAGATCGCTTGTGGAGTCGATGGAGACTGTTTCCGGCCGACGAAGATCCCTGGCTTCGGCGGCCGTGAAGGACTCGAGGAACACGATGTCTCTTTCGGAGGGTTCTAGCGCTTCCGTAGTCCCTTGGGAGACTGTGGGTTCCAACTCTTGGAGTCCTATTCCCCCTTCGACCTCTTCTGGAGATGTCTGTCTTTCACTTTCCTTTTCGCCCAGAAGCTCCGCCTCCAATAAAATGCTGTCCATAGCAGTCGTATGCCCTTGGACGTGCTTCGGGCTCCTTCCTTCGCTTTCCTCTGTCTTGGCCTCTTCAGGTTCCTTGGGACCCGGCTCTGTCGTCCTTCTTCGGTCTTCTTTGGGAATTATCTGTTCTTCATCTGCAAATCTGACTCTCTTTTTTGCGGGTGCCCTGCCGCTAATTCCATCCTCTTCAAGAACTTTTCTTTTCCTTATATTAGGGCTTTCTTCCCCGGTCTTGCTTCCTGGGGTTGGGTCGCCCTCCTCTTCTTCATGAAGAGCTTTATTAATTTCATCTAAATACTTATAGAAAGCTCTGCTCCCGTAGCGGTATCTCTTCCTTGTGGCCACGGGTTCAAATCTGTCATTATTATTTTTTCTCTTCCTTTTATTGTTATAATCACTGTTCCTATTTCTCCCCTCAGGAACCCAGGTGTCTTCGGAATCGCTGCCGCTCCAGGAACCGGAATCAGAAGACATGATGCTCGAAACTTAGCCCAACTAGGCCAAGATGGCGCTCGACCGATGATGACGTCAATTATTGAGAGATTGTCTACACAGATATCAAAATGGGTCTCGCACCAATTTTATTGGGTCGGTGCTAACTTGTTAGCTAAGGTTACTTATGGTTAGGTAAAGTTGAAATGTGGCTCATGAAATTTAACTGAAGGAGAAAGTTGTGCGCACAGGGAACTACGACTACGCATTACTTGAAACGGCAAAACAAATAACCAAAGTTGAGACTGAAAAAGATTTTGCAGCAATTATATATGGCGTCCTTAAATCATCGAATATTCCTGTCTCACCACGAACAGGTGAGTGTGCCAGGCTCTCGGCACGACCACCTGACCTTAAAAAACCAACTATCACCAATCAACCTCCCGCCCACGTTTGGTGCCCGAATCTCCTTAATTAAAGACAATGGCGATTGAAACACTCCTCTTTAATGTTCAAACATTTTCCTTTGTATGTCTGTGTGTGTGTGTGTGTGTGTGTGTGTCTGTGTGTGTGTGTGTGTGTGTGTGTATGTATGTGTGCGCACGCGCGCACATAAACATGCGATCATACCTCACAATCTTTGCCCCCCCCTACGCAGTACAATCTAATCATACCTTTTTGCCTTTCTCAAACGCCAACAAAATCTTAATTCATACATCCAGTCTTTGTCAGCATTCCAGACAATCCACTGGCGGCGGTATCTGGTATGTCTAACTCATATCAATTCCTTTTGACCAATTTCCTTGTTATGTCATTGTAAGAGCCCACCGAACACAGTCACCTGAGTCATCAATGTTATCATCATTATTATTATTGTTGTTGTTGTTGTTGTCGTTCCCTAGACAGTCTATCCGAGCAATCCCGTCTACCCAAGGAACGCCACAGCTGGAACGGGGTTTTCCCACAAATCCTTTATAGAGTGTATACTGTGTACAATGCAGTCTTCCATAATGTGTTGTATAGTATGGGGTGAAGTGTTGCATCCTGGACAGTTATCTGCGATGTTGTCTTCCAGCCTCTTTTGGTAACTTAGAATGGCTGGAAGGAGGTCGCACCGCAGTCTGGCCAGGTGGAATCTGTTCTTTCGGGGTTAGAGAGGATTCAGAGGTATCGATACCGGAAGGCGCCCAAAATACCTCCGGCCAAAATCCAACATCCAAAATACCTCCACCCAGAATACCTCCAAAAATGACCAAAACACTTCCATGCATAATATACCTTCCGGAAGGCGCCCAAAATACCTCCACCCAAAATCCTAAACCCAAAATACCTCCACCCAAAATACCTCCAAAAATGCCCAAAATACCTCCATACATAATATACCTTACATGTAACATGGATAAGCATGAATATAATATGTATATGTAGGAATTAATATTGTGCTGCTTGTACTGCTTAGAAGGTTATAATCTTAAATTGTCAAGTTTATTGGAATAATTATCATTCCTTTTACTAAGGTTATAATCCTAAATTGTCAAGTGAACAAAAATACCTCCATGTAACATGGATAAATTAAATTGTCAAGTTTATTGGAATTATTATCATTCCTTCAACTAAGGTTATAATCCTAAATCGTCAAGTAAACAAAAATCACCAGAAACCATTGGTGTATAGATCAAAGCGTTTATTGGAATAATACAATACAAATACATGTACAAGATATTTCATATGAAAAGTATTTACAATAGGCCAATTTTCACTTATTACACAAGTAATGCACTTTTTTTTTTTTTTTATTTAACTTATTACGCATTAGCGTCATACAGTGGGGGAGGTTTTCATAATGAATGTAGTAAGGCAACTGGTATGCACATGCTTACACACGTACACATACACTTATATACACAAACAAATACATGGGTTGCAGGTAATATATATGACACTGGGTATTGTACATTCATTCAAAGGGGAATAAGACTGAGATGTCACGCAGGGCATCAGGTATTATGAGAACCCACCAAAGCGGGGGTAACGGACAAGTATTTCATCTAGTCTATTTTGTGATAGGAGATGACGACAGATTGCATCTAATGGTAGTCCCTGGGGTATTAGATGTTTTACAGTGGGGCACGCTAGGCAGTAGTGCTCGATGGTGTTGGCTAGTGGAGCGTGGCATAGGCGACATTCTGTGAATACAGGCTCGCCCTCCACCCCGGCGACCTGCCACGGTGGACGGTAGCCTAGTCGCAGTCGGGCTGATACAACATTGTGGCGACGAACCATAAGTCCCTTGCGGCGGTACTTGTATTTGTGGCGGCATACGGATTCGTAGTGGGTGATGGTGACACTGAAGGGTCTCTCGGTGTCCCGTCGACGTTGCTCAGGCAGAAGTGCAGCGGAGCGGACCCTGTTGAGGTAACATAGCAGGGAGAGAGGTCGTCCATCACCACGACGGGGGAGTCGGCAGGCTTCTTTTGCTAGGCGGTCTACTTTGGTGTTGTGGTGCAAACCTACATGAGATGGAATCCAAATAAATTCAATGCAGAGATTACGGATAGTTAGTAGGGATAGAAAGGAAAGGATTTGTTGTACAACAGAATGGTGAGTGGGATGAATAGCGGTGAGGGATTGCAGTGCAGGCTTAGAGTCACATATAATGACAGCATTCACTCCTCTTTGGCAAACGAGACTGATAGCATCTAAGATGGCGTATAGTTCACACAACGTGGAGCTGGAGTGATCTCTGAGTCGACGGCCGACCCAGCCCTCAGGAGGCGGCGGTAGGTCAGGTGAGTAGACTGCTCCTCCAGCTGCACCATCCGATTGTAGTGACCCGTCAGTGTAGAGGCGATGCGGAGCAGTGATGGAGGATGTTACCTGGGTAACATGTTCCAAGGCTAGCTGTAGTTGTAGAGGAGGTGGGTCACATTTTGCTGTAGGAGTGAAGCTAATCACAGGCGATGGTAGTGTCCACGGGGGAGGGCCTGGTGGTATGTCAGCTACTGGTACTTGTAAATCTAGGCTGCGAATGAAGGAGGAGATAGACTTTATAAGACGGCGACCGGGGGGCATGAGGCGGGGGACGGGCGGAGCGGGGCCGAGAGAATCTCTGACCAGTGCTGTGAAGTGCGGTGAGATGTGGGGAAAGTGTATACACTTAACTGTGAGGCAGGTGACATTAGAATAAATCCTCTCAACTAGGGATGGAAGCCGTAATTCCCGCTGCATGTTGACAATTCTGGTAGTCATTGGGCAACCGAGAATGATTCTCATGGCTTTATTCTGAAAAATCTCCAGTGGCTCTAAAGCATATCGAGGAAGTTGAATTAAGGCAGGGGAGAGGTAATCAACAACAGAGCGTATAAAAGTAATATAGACAGTTCTGGCCACGGGGATGGAGATACCGGAAGAGTTGTTGGTGAGCCACTGGAGAGGCCGGAGCCGACGTTGTAGACGATCTAGCAATTCACGAATTACGGTATGGGATTGACGCCGGGCAGAAAGAGTTTCCGAGATTCGTACTGGTGCACCAAGGTAGCAGTACTGGGAGCTTAGTGGGATGATGCAGTCTCCAATCATGAACTCTGGCAGCGTGGCAGGAGGGCGGTAGGAGAAAATTCTGCTCTTCTGTGGGGAAGCAACAAGGCCACAGTTAGCAGAAGCTTGGGAGAGAGAAGTAAGAAAGAGTTGTAGGTGTGTTGGGGAGGTAGAGTGAATACATAGGTCATCTGCATAACATGTAATTGTGACCTCAGGAATAGTGGGCAAAGACGTGAGGAGACGATGCATAAGTATATTAAAGAGAAATGGACTTAGTACCCCTCCTTGAGGAGTGCCGAGATGAAAATCCCGTGAGGAGCTGTAGGCACCGCTAAAGAAGACACGGGAGGTCCGGTTACTGAGGTAGCCCTTAATCCATCGTAGTAATTTGCCCTTAATTCCAAAGTCAATTAATTGATCTAAAATAACGTCTCGGTTTGCTATATCAAATGCACTTTTTAGATCTATAAATGCCACAACACTGTCACGGGAGAGGCGAGAATATAAGTCGACGAGGCAGTGATGGGTGCTGCGTTGGGGTAGAAAGCCGAAGAGACGTGGAGAAAGGCGATCTTGTAGTTGGTACATCAGTCGGGTGAGCAAGATTCTTTCCATTACTTTGCAGAAGCAGGATGTAAGGGAGATGGGCCTGAAATTTGCTGTACCGGGCTTGGGTATGGGGATTATTGTACTCGTGGTCCAGGCATGTGGGATATATCCATCTCGTAGACACATATTGTAGAGGCGAAGGAGGGGGTTACCGGGTACACGGTGCAGTAATCGTAGCACATTGTAGGTAATGCCATCATCCCCAGGGGACGTGGCTTTACCTCTCAAGAGAGCACGTCGTAGTTCATCTTCAGTTATTGGTATATTTTCTTCATCATCCTCTTGCAGCAGAGCATGTACTAAGCGGAGTCCACGAGCAAAAGCACCGGAGGAGAGGGCATCCTGGACGGGGGTAGGTAGGTTGGCAGGGTTGGACTGGTTTGACCACGTGACGATGAGCTGTTCGGCAAATACGGTGGGGGAATGATGACGGGCAGTAGCAGGAGTCTTCTTAATTACCCTGCGAATAAGGTGCCACATGGAGGCTACACTAGTTTGGTGATTAATTCTGTCCGTGAATCTCTTCCAGGAGTCAGTACTTACACATTCTAGGAGGGTTGTCAAATCGTCTCTGGATTGCTGGTAACGATGAAGTAGTTCAGGAGATGGGTTAGTTTGGAACATGAGTCCAACGCGCTCCGCTTCTTTCTGTGCGTCCTGAAGTCGGGTGTCTAGGTACCACGAGTGAGGAGGAGGGCGACGTTGGAGGTGGGGTCGTGATACGTAAAGCCTGTAAAAGTCGTGGGTGGCGGAGACAAGGCTATTATATAACTGGTCGGGGGAGGAACAGTCTAAGGTAGGTAGTATGCAGGTCATGTATGAAATGTACGTCGGGCAGTATTTGGGGGGTATGGTGAGGCGTAGGCGTGTGATAGGGGGTGTAGGTATCGTAGGAAGAGAATAGTGGAAGAGAAGAGCAATATGGTCTGAGAATAATGCAGGTACTGAGGAGCACTGGATGCGGGATGATACCAAGCCAGAGGTGAGGACGTGGTCCAGGGTGCCTCCCCGGGAGTGTGTGGCGCCACCTGTGTCCCAGCGGGTCAGATGATGTTGTCGGATGAAGGATAGTAGGTGAACACCAGGGCGGTTAGTGGTGCCAGGACGATCTCCCAATGCAGGATGTCGAGCATTGAAATCCCCTGCGTATATTATACCTTTGATCGTAGGTGGTGGAAGAGTGGTTGGACGAAGACGTGCGGGAGCAGAGTAGATATTGCAGAGCTGTAGGATTCCGCCCCCAATTTCTATCTCGAAGAGTTGGAATGTTATGTCAGGGTCTGTAGAGGAGCGCAGAAGACGGTGTATCAGTGTATTGTGTATGTATGTTAGAAGACCGTTTCGTATCGTATGAATATAGGGGATATATCCGGGAAGGGAGGGTGCCTGTGGTGCAGTGTTGGGCCGGTTTGGAAACGCCTCCTGTAGAAAAATGACACAAGGGTGATGTGTCTGTACATATGCCTTCAATTGTGTGTACTTTTTGTGGTTGGTGATACCATTGATGTTCCATGAAAGGAGGTCTAGGTGAATGTTAGTTACGAACGTTGCGTTTGCTAGTAGGAGACCGGAGTGTGGAGGTGGATGGACGATTCGAGGAAGACTGGCTAGTACTGGGTTGTAACTTACAGAGTTTGTCGAGACGAGTTGCAATGGATTCCATTCTCTCGGCAAGCATGGAGATGGAGGAGACGAGGGTTTGTTGGGATTCCGCCAGTGTGGAGAGTCTGGTGGCAGTAGTAGTTTGGCCTGAGACAAGGCTGTCAATCCTGGTGTCAATGGAGGCGAAGCGGTCCTCGAGTGCTGCACATCGCGCCTGAAGGGCTGCAACGGCCTTACGGAGGGCAGCGTCTTGCTGAGGGGGGGTGGGAGCAGAGAGAACAGTCCGGGCCGGGGGCGGCGGTGGTGGGGCTGAGGTGGGGCCATTGGTCTGGGTCTGGCGCCGAGTACAGCCGTGCCAGACGTTGACACCTGGCTGTAGACATCGGGGGCACTTCCATTGTGATGGGTTCGGCTGTGGTGGCGGTTCAGAGGTGGAAGTAGTCGCAGATGGGGGCGGGGGCGCACTTCGGACGGGACATTCTCTGGATTCATGGGCGGCGGCACACCAGGCACACTTAGGGGAGGCGGAGCAGTACCTGGATATGTGACCGATACCCCAACACCTGTAGCACCAGGGTCGGTCGTCACGGAGTCTTTGGACTTGACACGGGGGGAGGAGGGGGAGGAAGTCAAAGGTAATGGTGTCGGGGGGTGTTTCGGGGAGGCTCCACACAATAACAATGCGGTTGATGGGGGTACCGTTCTGCATGAAGCGCCTGGCTGAGTGTACTCCTGGGAGCTGTAGGGCAAGCTTGTGATCCACGTCAACGGGATAGCGAGTGAGCAGGTATTGGGGGTACTTACGAGGTCTTTCGGGGGAGTCTTGAGGGAGAAGAGGCAGTGACATAAATTCATTTGTAGTAACTCGGTCCAGGATGTCTGTGCGTTGTCTTGATATGTAGATGAATCGAGAGGTGAGTGCAGCCATCTTAACCTCGGCCGTATCCCGTTGCAGGTGGAAAGTCTTGGTGATAGTTGACAGCCAGCGGAGTTTAACTTCTGTGGATGGGTTCCCGCTAAAGGCCAACTTAATATACTTGTCTCGGGGAGCAAATGCTGGAAGGGCGGGTGAGGGTCGGGTGGGGGCAACGGGAGTAGCACTGTGATTAGGCAGGGTAGGGCGAATAGGAGCCTTATTACACTCACTTGAGGTTCCCTTGATCGTCTTGGCAGCAGGCGGTTGACATTCTCCTGCGGGGAAGGTAGAGGTGTCGTCGGCCCGCCGTTTGGTACTGGGGAGCGATGTAGACTGGTGGGTATCATGCTGGGTGGTTGTTGGAGGGTGATGGGGAGTGGAGGTAGGACGAGGCAGGTCGGGCCAGTGGTTAACACTAATGTCGTCATCAGTGTCGGAAATCATTAAGTCCTGCTCTAAGCTGGACGCCGCTTCCGACCCCGAGTATTCCATCGAGGAAGGGAGGGCCTTGATAAGAAGGTAGGCTGATTTACTAGCGCGCAGTAGTTTGTAGCACTGTAACACAACTTGAGACAGCCGGTACGAGTCGTTAACGACGAGCACTGGATTCAAGTAGTTGACGGCGATAGTTTCGCACCTTCAGGTGTAGGTCCGTTCTCGACGAGAGCCAAGCACGGAATGTGAGTAAATGCACTTCAAACGAATACATGTTCATTACTTAACATTGTATGATTTTATATATTTTTTTTTATAAAGTTGAACAGTATAAATCGTATTCCAGAACTTGATATTCTATCAATTCTAGAATTTCAGTCACTGGAATTACTTTAAAATTCACATGTTGTATCCAGTTCCTTCAAGAAATTCACGAATGTCTTTTCCACTGTTGATGTAATCCAGACACAAGTTCTTCAGACGCAACAACTGGAGTTGATCATATTTTCTGCGGATTCGTTTAGCTGGCCGTTGCCCGATGTCATCTTGCTGTAACAATGCAGATACGGCTGCATTTTCCCGTTGGAATGATTCGATCGCTCTCCACACTGATGGGTGATGACGTCCTATCAAATGGAAATATTTATGATTCCACGCTTTACAGGCATTATTAGTACGGGCACCATCATTTAATGTCGCATTATGAACATTCCACACTGCGGGAGGAAATAGAGGACCCACACGTTTCAGTCGGATCACACCCTCACGTGAACGCACTCGACGATATGATCCATCCACATACTGTAGGTACGATCAAAATATTCAAGAAGTTCTAATCCGTCATCCGGCATTATTGTCGACAGGTTCGCTAATCCATCTTTCACATCGGTGACTGGTAAAAACGCAAGTCCGTTCATCATCGCGACAAACTTCTGGAACTCTTCATTTTCACGGTAATACTGCTGCAGTCATTTGGACTGGAGTTTCCGCCATGTTGCTTGGGTGAGATGGTAAAAGCATCCGCGAGGGCTAACTTCTCCATCAAATGTTGTCGTTATCGCCTGGTGGACAGCTTGTTCCAAGTCTACTATGATATACTCTGGTTCTGGAAATATTCCTCTATGTTCGCATTTCCTCAGCAACACACTCAGCATCTATTCGTCTGTTTCTTTATTCTTTCTTTCAAGAAGTGCATAGACGACTGATATGTGCGATGTTGACAATGGTACTCTCATGAAGTAAACTTGCTCAAAAAACGGTGTTCCTGTGCCGAGTTTCTCGATAGCTGCGTCTGAGGAAAATATGACGATCCTCATGCCTTCTCTGTTGCTGTCGTATAAGAGGTATCGTTCTTTAACTTCTACGCCGGCTGTTGACCATCTGCCTTCGATCACGAACGCGGCAAGACTCGTTGGCACCTTTGGATAGTTTCTTTTTTTTTCACGTCTTACCGCTTTCTTGCACACTTCTTCATTTGGTATCCGAACCTTCACATCATTACTTCCGACTTTTGATATTAGTTCTGAATATAATTGAACTGGTTTGTTTGTGTGATGTTGCTCCTTTCGTCTTCATCTCTAGTCTGGCTTTTGCTACTTGTATGGCTGTTGCATCTGGATTATGGTTATGCTGGACACTTTCAACAGGATTCTCTGTAACTGCATTTGTCATGACACTTTCTCTACATTTATCGTCTTTCTTTCTTACACAGGACCATCTTATCTTTCCATTTCTTTCGTACTGTTTGACGTACATATAACCATTCATACATAGCTTCTGACCACCTTTAGCAGACTCCAGAATTTCAAACCCCATCGCGTATACTGTATTTAACTGATATGATATAGAAATAAGGCCCATACAGCCTCTATATATACCCGCAAATGCAATAACTAGGATAGGTGCCCGAGTTGATCTTGTTTAATTGAGCAAGAAACTACCGTAGAAATATATATACATATACCAAGGCTTTTTCCCCCTTACTAGGGAGGTAGCCAAAAAGGAAAAGGCATAAAATCATTCCCACCCATTCCTTCCATGAAAACACTCCACACCCCTCCACCCTCCCTCCCATCTTAGCACCTCCTAGATGACGGGTCATTCCTGCACCTTGTCCACTGCCCTGGGTCAGAAGCAGTGCCACAAGACACAGCACATCCACAGCAAGGCCGCTTCATTAAATCGGCGACCCCCCTCTCTGTCCCCCCCCCCATATAAAGGAGAAGACGAGGAGAAATCCCTTCGGGCTGCGTCAAAATTTTGCTCACACACACTACCTCACCCCCCATCCCACCGTCCATTCCACGTCATGCATCACAACATCTTCCATATACAACCATTCTCCATTTACCCCTGTCTTCTGTCCTCTCCCGTCCTTCCTCAACAGACATTCCCCTCTTCCCCAAAGCCCCCTTCACCCCATCCATCCATCTCATCCTAGGACGTCCCCTCATGTTCACTCCCTCCACATCTGCCTTCCATACCTCCTTTACTAGTCTTTCTTCACTCATTCTTTCCGTAGAAATATAGTGAAAAATCTGGTAAAAAATATTAGATAGGCATACATATTACTATGTGAAAAGAATTGGAAAATATGACGATCCTCATGGTTTATTATTAAGAAATCCACTCACTCAGTAATTAAGCATTCTCATTGGTTAATTACTTAATAAAATCAACTCATAAATTTAGCCCTCTCATTGGTTTATTTCTATGAAATTTCACTGTTTTACCGGGATATGCCCCATTTGATTTGAAAATCTTTCCAGTATTTTTGGAAATAAGGAAAATTGTGGTTTTTTTTTCAAATCTTCGATAACTTGATTGAATTTGTCATGATAATACTCACAGATGCATTTTCGTTTTTATTTACCAAAAAATATATATATATATATATTAAATACAATGCATGTTCTTTTAAATTCCTTTTAGTGTAATTGCAGGAATAAATGAAATGGTGTATTCCTTTAAAAATATAACATGCCGGGTGAATAATTGAGGAAATAGGATAAAATCGTATTTTGTGTTTAGATCCCTCCTGATGAATGAAGTTGTGTTGTCTTAGAGTCAGAGGTATTCTATTTTAGTTATTTATTCATTATTATTACTATTATTATCATTATTATTATTATTAGCATTATTATTACTATTATTATTATTATTATTATTATTATTATTCAAATCGACTTAATTACTATATGCCGTTACAGATGGCGACCAGGTACTGATATAGGGTAAAATACATTATTTGATTTAACTTCTGATTTTAAGGACCACTGTATCCAATTTATTAAACAATTACCTATGGGTAAACATGTGAACTAAAGTCGTTGTATTGCTTTGTCAGATTCCTTTGATTAAAAATTTCTATAGAAAATTAATTCTTCCTTTGATCAATTGTTTTGTCTGATTACTTTGATTAAAAATTTCTATATACAATCGATTATTCCTTTGATCTACTATACTAACATAACCCTGAATGAAAAAAAGTCCTCTAATGATACTTTCTATAGGATTCTATACTCTACATATTGTTTACAATATCATCCCCCAAATGTCCTTATCGTAACACTTATGGGTGGTTTAGGAGGTATTTTGGCTGGAGGTATTTTGGCTGGAGGTATCTTGGGCCGAGGTATTATGTCCTGGATTCATGGGTACCAAGGGGTCTGGCATGCAGCAATGTATTTTTCTTTCAGTTTGTTGATGAAGCAGTGAGTGATATAATTATGAATATGCTTCTGAAGGCTGGTGTCTGGTGGTTGTGGAGGAAGAAAATAGAGTATTTATGAGTGATATAGGTATTTGGGTGTTGCTTTGATGTTTCTTGGTGTGTGTGAGTGTTCTGCTATATAGTGTAGTGGTGTGTTGTGTTTGTGGAGGCTGCGGCAAGTGTTTGTCTATCTCTTATGTCAAGGTGATGCTTGACTTTGAGGGCTTTCGTTTTATGGTGTAAACGGTCTGTTTTTGCTATAATTGTGCAGCCTGTAATTGTCTTTAGGGCTTTGTTTTGTAAAGTCTGTAGGATGTTGTTGTGTGTCTTAATGAGATTAAAGACCCATGCGAGACATGCACAAATCATCACTGAGCGTATGCTTCGTTTGTATACTGTAGTAATAGTTTCTTTGTTTTTATCCAAATGTTGTTCCTGCAAATGATTTGAGCGCGTTAAGTCTAGGTGTGCATTTAGTCTTTATGTTATGATGTGTTGTTTGAATGACATGGATATATCACACGTTATGCTAAGAACCTTGGGTCTATGTGTGTGGTACGAGAGTTGTTGATATAGAGGCGTGGTATGTATTTATGTTCCGCTGTCCAATTAAGAGGTTATTTGTAGTGAAACAGGTGTTGAGAGAGAGAGAGAGAGAGAGAGAGAGAGAGAGAGAGAGAGAGAGAGAGAGATAGACATAGAGATAGAGAGAGAGAGGGGGGGGGTGGAGTGAGTGAGTGGGAGTATCATCCAGAGCAGGAGGTAGGGGTGAGCCACCCACCCACGCGACACGGAATCGACGGACGGGCGCACTGACGACTGACTAGCAGGACGAGTGGGGTTAACTCGGCCCCAATGAAATCGCCTGGTGTCAGCCACAAGGCGACGATTAAGGGCGAAAGGCTCCTCCAAATCTGAACAATCAGAGTCGTGCTACACCTACCACAACAGGAAAACCATTCAAGTGACTACTCGGTTAACCTAACCTAGTCTGGCCTAACTTAGACTCATCTAACTTGACCTACCATGACCATACAACTTGCTACCCAAACTCTCTCTTGTGAACAACATCACCCCCTCCCCGCCCCCAACCACTAACAGAAGAGCAATCTACGGGATGGGTGAGTTCCTGATCACAGGGCGCCCTATATATCATTCATTCATCCCTTCATCACGGGCTGTACTTTCAATCTTTTCACCAGACCTGGCGAATGCTTTCTCCCATTAGATCCAGATTAGTAGATTTTGACCTTGTCTTCTGGTTAAGGTAGGCCTACGGGCTCATCTACAAAATCTACTGGTAGCTTCCGTAAGCAGAGTCAATGAAGTTGGTCAAACTGTTTCAAGTGGGAGGAAGGTGTCGTCGAGGGGCTGCCCAAGGGAGTGCGGCGCGGCGCCGTGACCTCCTGGCGACCCAAATTGGGTTTTATTCAGCTGAGGGGAGGCAGGAGGCATATCGGCTTTATATATTTCATACTGGTTGATGTAATTCTAATATACTACTTCTAGAATATTGTTCCGAAGATGCTCTGTACTGTTCTCCTCTGTTTTTTCTGTTCTCTTCTCTTATTTTCTATTCTATTCAAGAATATTGTTCCGGAGAAGATTTTCTGTTCTGTTCTCCTCTGTTCTTTTCTGTTCTCTCGTCTTATCTTCTTTTCTCTTCTAAGTATCACATAAAAAAATGTACTAGAATTCAGTTTCCTAAGTAGATTCTAGAGAAATCTAGCAGGTCGAGTGTTGATTGTAATTCAGAAGAATTTTTTACAAAAACGGAGGCAGCCCTAGAGACATCCACTTTGCGCGGGCGGCGACTCCTGATCTTCGAGATCGCTTGTGGAGTCGATGGAGACTGTTTCCGGCCGACGAACATCCCTGGCTTCGGCGGCCATGAAGGACTCGAGGAACACGATGTCTCTTTCGGAGGGTTCTAGCGCCTCCGTAGTCCCTTGGGAGACCATAGGTTCCAGCTCTTGGAGTCCTATTCCCCCTTCGACCTCGCCTGGAGATGTCTGCCTTTCACTTTCCTTTTCGCCCAGAAGCTCCGCCTGCAATAAACTTCTGTCCATAGCAGTCGTATGCGCATGGACGTGCTTCGGGCTCCTTCCCTCGCTCTCCTCTGTCATTGTCTCTTCAGGTTCTTTGGGAACCGGCTCTGTCATGGGGAATATCTGTTCCTCATCTGCAAATCTAACTCTCTTTTTTGCGGGTGCCTTGCCGCTATCTCTATCCTCTTGAAGAACCTTTCTTTTTCTTATATTCGGGCTTTCCTCCCCGTTCTTGCTTCCTGGGGTTAGGTCGCCCTCTTCTTCTTGAAGAGCTTTATTGATTTCATCTAAATACTTATAAAAAGCTCTGCTCCCGTAGCGGTATCTCTTCCTTGTGGCCACGGGTTCAAATCTATCATTCTTATTTCTCTTTCTCTTATTATTATAATCACTGTTCCTTTTTCTCCCCTCAGGAACACAGGTGTCGTCGGAGTCGCTGCCACTCCAGGAACAGGAATCGGAAGACATGATGCTCGAAACTTAGCCCAACTAGGCCAAGATGGCGCTCGACCGATGATGACGTCACTTGTTGACAGATGGTCAACACAGATATCAAAATGGGTCTCGCACCAATTTTGTTGGTTCGGTGCTAACTTGTTAGCTAAGGTTACTTATGGTTAGGTAAAGTTAGGTCAGGTCAGGTCAGGTTAGATCAAATTAGGTTTGGTCAGGTCAGGTTAGGTTAGGTTGGGCTAGAATGGAAAGGTTACGTGTGGTTAAGTTAGGTTGAGATGACTCTTTGATAGAAACAAAAATGGTCGCGTCATTATTAAAAAAAATCCCTGCATAATCGTTTTCTTTGTGATTCCGTCTTACATTGACACGCGAGTTAAAAAAAAAAATCTGACGTCAGCCAGAATTAAAGTAGAAGTGCCGTTACGTGATACTGTTTGATCAAATTACATGGAAATCACATAAAAAAAAAAAAAATAGGTCAAATAATGGAACCATATGCTAATTTTTTATATAAAATTGTGCATTTGTGCAAAAACCGTCATTGTTTGGTTGAGGTCGGCAATTAGTGAATCGGACGGTATGTGGTTGGTAATTTTGTAGAGGATAAAAAAGTAACTTCTCTTTGATCAAATTACATGGAAATCACACATTTTAAAGAAAAAAGGTCAAATAATGCAACCGTATGCTAATTTTTTATATGAAATTGTACACTCATCACTCATTCTCGCTAACCGTTCGTACATCCTTGTCGAGCACTGTATATATATATATATATATATATATATATATATATATATACACACATATATATATATATCATATATATATATATATATTTATATATATACACATATATATATATTATATATATAAATATACATATATATGTATATATATATGTGTATATATATGTATGTATATATGCAAAGAAATCACAAAACACACGTGATAAACTATTTTTGCAGGAAACCACCGGGAAATTGAAAAAAACAGATACCGAACGTTTTCGTCTATTTAGACATTTTCAAAGGTACAAAAAAGCAATACAGAAAGAAACAATAAATACATAAGACAAGGATACTCGGAGAGGTCCCATGTAACATTTTATCACACACAATTTTGTCAACAATAACATTGTCCAATCTAAATGAACCCAAACTCAAGTTCATGTTATTTCCAAATTTTCTTTTTATAAAACAAGATTCAATAATATTTCTTTCTATAATATTATTACAAGAAGTAGAAAGAAATATTATTGAATCTTGTTTTATAAAAAGAAATTTTGGAAATAACATGAACTTGAGTTTGGGTTTATTTAAATTGGACAATTTTATTATTGACAAAATTGTGTGTGATAAAATGTTACATGGGACCTCTCCGAGTATCCTTGTCTTCTTATGTATTTATTGTTTCTTTCTGTATTGCTTTATTGTACCTTTAAAAATGTCTAAATAGACGAAAACGTTCGGTATCTGTTTTTTTCAATTTCCCGGTGGTTTCTGCAAAAACATTTATGTATGTTTGTATATATATATATATATATATATATATATATATATATATATATATATAAGAAGTGAATTGCCAGTGATGGCGCATATCATACTCAAGTAATTACCGACACTCACCTCGGTGCTCAAACCGAGGCCTCGATCGAGGCCAGGCCCATGCTTTACTAACTGAGCTACTAAAGCTTTAACAGTCTCCAACTTCGAGTTTAACTCCCGAAGAATCTAGTTAGAATGCTAACTGCCCTCCTTACCTAACTTTTTACAGAGACCCGAGCTCAACTCATAACCAGTGAAGCTGGTACGAAACCTTAATGGGCTTTCGTCTTTGTAAATACCTAAAGTGAATCGCCAGTGACGGCGCATATCATACCCAAATAATTGACAACAGTTACCTCGGGGCTTGGACCGAGGCCTCGCTTGACGCCAGGTCAATGCTCTACCGACTGAGCTTCAAAAGTCTCCAAATTGGAGTTGATCTATCTCCCGAAGAATCTAGGTAGAATGCTAACTGCCGTCCTTACATAAATTTTCTTAGAGACCCGAGCTCATCTTGTAACCAGTGGTAAAGCTAGTACGAAATGTGAATGGGCTTTCGTCGTTGCAAATACCTGGTGTCAAGCGAGGCCTCGGTTGAAGCCCCGAGGTGACTGTCGGAAATTATTTGGGTATGATATGCGCCGTCACTGCCGATTCACTCCATGTACTTAAAACGACGAAAATCCAATAAGGTTTCGTACCAGCATCACCATTAGTTACGGGTTGAACTCGGGTCTTTGAAAAAAGTTAGGTAAGGACGGCAGTTAGCGTTCTACCTAGATTCTTTGGGAATTAGATCAACTCTAAGTTGGAAACTTTTGAAGCTCCAGTAGCTCAGCCGGTAAACCATAGGCCTGGCGTCAAGCGAGGTCTCGGTTTGAGCACCGAGGTGATTATCGGAAATTATTTGGACACACACACACACACACACACACACACACACACACACACATACACACACAAACTGTATATATATATATATATATATATATATATATATATATATATATACATATATATATATATATATATGTGTGTGTGTGTGTGTATGTGTGTGTGGGGGGGGGGTCTGTGTGTGTGTGCGAAAAAAGCTGGAGTCCTGGAACTATAATGGTGGAAACGTAGAAAATACCAGACTCAGAAGTAGATAATGGGAGTAAGTACGCATTACCTCACCAGATGGCAGCACTATATGATGAGTTGTGAAGTTCATTTCTTGTTTTACAGTCTTGTGATCAAACTAATTTTAAAATGCCTCAGCATTGTTCTGTTCCACTGTGTTCAGTACATAAGGGTGGACACAAGTTTCCGTCAGATGAGAAGATGAACATGAAGTGGAGAATAACGATAAAACGCCTTGAACCAGGTACAAATAACCCATGGATTCCAAGGAAATACAGTGTTGTCTGTGAAAAACATTTTACAGCAGATGACTACATGCCTGCTGATCTTTTAGGTAAGTGATGTTCAACTTTGTTGTCATTTATATATAAAGAAAAATAACAGGCACTATTCTTTTTTAACAATTCAGCAAGATAACTCGTTCCCCATGCTGTGTCATCATGCCAAGTGTGTGCTGTTGTAGGAACTTTGTTATGGGGAGCAGCAATTATTTTTTAACCCATGTACCTGTCATTGTATATATTCTCAGGACAGTAATTATGATTTTAAAGGTTTTCTATTTAAATTAGGATATGTCTACAGTTACCTAGGTTTTTTTTAACACACCTTCATTGTGATGTCACTTACGTAAAATATTAATAGAGCTACGTTTTTTTTTCAAAGTTCTTTTATGACTCCCAAACTCAAACCCTGTTCTTACCACTTACCCTAACCTTACTCTATTGCTTCCTAAGATGAGAAAAAAAAAAATTGCTTTAATTTCAGGTTCTCGTAAGAGGCTGAACCCTGGTGCGGTTCCATCTATTTTTGATTTTAATACAACACTATCCACGTCACCTCAACACTAAATGCAGAAAGGGCAGAGAGGGTAAATAAGAGGAGACGTTTATTTCAAAATGAAGCAGATATTCAAGATGTTGGCAACGAAGAGGTAGTGTCAGCTGAAAGGGAAAATGAGATTCTACAAAGTGACGCTGATGGAGAGAAATCGGCCCAGGACCACGGTATCCAGTGTGAGATACTATATTCTATGAATGCTAGATTCTCTATCTTCCGGTTTAAAAATGACAATAAGGCCATTCAGTAGTATACAGGATTTTTATGTTCTTCCAACTCCAAGAGATAAATTTTTGGCCGGAAAGAAACACGGTGCAGGACTTAATGCCAGTGAGCTTCAAAAAACAATTTCCATCAACAAGAGTAATTTTGGATGCAACAGAGGTGCCGATTCAAAAACCCAGTAATGTTAATGCACAAAATGAAACTTTTTCGACTTATAAAAATCGCAACACATTGAAGACAATGATCGGCTGCACTCCAGGTGGACTAATTTCTTATGTGAGTGATAGCTACAGTGGCAGCGCATCTGACAGACAGATAATAGAAAGATCTTGTTTAATACAAGGACATATGTTTGAATCTGGGGACAGTATTATGGCAGACAAGTGTGTACAAGATTTGTTTGCTTCGTTAGACGTTTAGGCGAACACTCCGACCAATAAAATGGATATTTACACAATAACAAAGGACTATTGTTACTTGAAATCGTGTTGAAAGCAAGTACGATATCTTCCCTTTCTATCAAATTCTCTTTCCTCCCCGAGACAAGTGCTCCTCTTGTTGCCAATTCAACTTTTAAATGCTGAACTGTCCAATTTTCATAGGAGGCCATTGTGTGTTTACTACGACTGATGGTACAGTGGAGCCATCTACCGGGATAAATTGTGATGCTTACTCCCATTACTTTCGTGTGCATTAAAGGAAAAATCTGATTGGATATAATGATATATCTATTTGACCAAAATCAAGCTAATTCCTCCTTTGTGCTAATACGTAATGACCACGCCAAGACAAATTGTGTCTAAGTCATTAAGTAAACTGTTTGGTCATTATCACGTAGAATCCACTTATATTATGGAATATAAGATTATATGTATACATATCCAGACACCTATTTAGATACTAATTATAACAAATTGAGTCTATTCATGTTAATGATCATGCTTTGGATGAAATCGTGGATGTGCGTGAAAACATCTGAGTATGTATGTTAGCGGGTATTAGAATTTTATTTTATGTGTGTACATGCATGTAGATAGTGTGTGTGTGTGTGTGTGTGTGTGTGTGTGTGTGTGTGTGTGTGTGTGTATGTGCGCGCGTGTGTGTCTGTGTGCGCGTGTGTGTGTCTGTATTTACCTAGTTGTATTTTACAGTATCCAATTTGATCTTAAATTCTTGTATAGTTTTTGCACTCACTGTTTCCTCATTCAGTTTGTTCCAGATATCTATCACTCTGTGCGGTAATATTCTTTTTCAGATCTCTTCAGTAACTATCCTTTTAAAGGTTCTTTTCGTGTCCTCTTGTTTTTCTTCTTTCCCCACTTTATTGTGTATGTGTGGGGGGGGGGGAAGATAGATATATGGATAGAGTGACTGAGAGAGGTAGAGTGAGATAGGGAGGGAGAGAGATTTAGAACGAGAGAGAGAGAGATACGGAGGGAGAGAGAGATAGACATAGAGATAGAGATACCACCCGACACGGAATCGACGGACGGGCGCACTGACGACTGACTAGCAGGACGAGTGGGGTTAACTCGGACCCAATGAATGCGCCTGGCGTCAGCCACAAGGCGACGACTAAGGACGAAATGGTCCTCCAAATCTGAACGAACAGAGTCGTGCAACATCTACCACCACAGGAAAACCATTCAAGTGACTACTCGGTTAACCTAACCTAGTCTGGCCTAACTTAGACTCATTTAACTTGACCTACTATGACCACAATTTGCTACCCAAACTCGCTCTTGTGAACAACGTCACCCCCCTCCCCGCTCCCCACCATTACCTGAAGAGCAATCTAGGGAATGAGTGGGTTCCTGGTCACAGGGCGCCCCATACGTCATTCATTCATCCCTTCATTACGGGCTGTACTTTCCATCTTTTCACCAGACCTGGCGAATGCTTTCTCACATTAGATCTAGAGTAGATCTTGACCTTGTCTTCTAGTTGAGGTAGGCCTACGGGCTCATCTACAAAATCTACCGTTCGCTTCCGTAAGCAGAGTCAATGAAGTTGGTCGAACTGTTTCAAGTGTGAGTAAGGTGTCGTCGAGGGGCTGCCCAAGGGAGTACGGGGCGCCCCAAATTGGGTTTTATTCAGCTGAGGGGAGGCACGAGGCGTATTGGCTTTACATATTTCATACTGATTGATGTAATTTTAATATACTACTTCAAAAATATTGTTCCGAAGATGCTCTGTACTGTTCTCCTCTGTTCTTTACTATTCTCTTCTCTTATTTTCTCTTCTATTCAAGAATATTGTTCCGGAGAAGATTTACTGTTCTGTTCTCCTCTATTCTTTTCTGTTCTCTTGTCTTATTTTCTTTTCTTTTCTAAGTATCACATAAAAATCAATGTACTAGAATTTAGTTTCATAAATAGATTCTAAAGAAATCTAGCAGGTCGAGTGTTGATTATAATTCAGAAGAATTTTTTACAAAAACGGAGGCAGTCCCAGAAACCTCCACTTTGAGCGGGCGGCGACTCCTGATCTTCGAGATCGCTTGTGGAGTCGATGGAGACTGTTTCCGGCCGACGAACATCCCTGGCTTCGGCGGCCGTGAAGGACTCGAGGAACACGATGTCTCTTTCGGAGGGTTCTAGCACCTCCGTAGTCCCTTGGGAGACCATAAGTTCCAGCTATTGGAGTCCTATTCCCCCTTCCAGCTCTCCTGGAGATGTTTGCCTTTCACTTTCCTTTTCGCCCACAAGCTCCGCCTGCAATAAAATGCTGTCCATAGCAGTCGCATGCCCTTGGACGTGCTTCGGGCTCCTTCCTTCGCTTTCCTCTGTCTTGGCCTCTTCAGGTTCCTTGGGACCCGGCTATGTCGTCCTTCTTCGGTATTCTTTGGGAATTATCTGTTCTTCATCTGCAAATCTCACTCTCTTTTTCGCGGGTGCCCTGCCGCTAATTCCATCCTCTTCAAGAACTTTTCTTTTCCTTATATTAGGGCTTTCTTCCCCGGTCTTGCATCCTGGGGTTGGGTCTTCTTGAAGAGCTTTATTGATTTCATCTAAATACTTATGAAAAGCTCGGCTCCCGTAGCGGTATCTCCTCCTTGTGGCCACGGGTTCATATCTGTCATTATTATTTCTCTTCCTCTTATCATCGTAATCACTGTTCCTATTTCTCCCCTCAGGAACACAGGTGTCTTCGGTATCGCTGCCGCTCCAGGAACCGGAATCAGAAGACATGATGCTCGCAACTTAGCCCAACTAGGCCAAGATGGCGCTCGACCGATGATGACGTCACTTGTTGAGAGATGGTCAACACAGATATCAAAATGGGTCTCGCACCAATTTTGTTGGGTCGGTGCTAACTTGTTAGCTAATGTTACTTATGGTTAGGTAAAGTTAGGTCAGGTCAGGTTACATCAAATTAGGTTTGGTCAGGTCAGGTTAGGTTAGGTTGGACTAGAATGAGAAGGTTACGTCTAGTTAAGTTAGGTTGAGATGAGTCTTTGATAGAAACAAAATGGTCGCGTCATTATTAAAAAAAATCCCTGCATGGTCGTTTCCTTTGTGATTTCGTCTTACATTGATACGCGAGTTAAAAAAAAAAAAAATGACGTTAGCCAGAATTGAAGTAGAAGTACCGTTACGTGATAGGCGTGGGGGAAGAGTTCCATGCGAATAAATAGAATCACCTGGCGACACCCGGGGGTAAAAGGAGAAGTGCCATCAGGTAAGGAAGGGGCTCACAGGAGTATGGTGTGTGTGCGTGCGTGAGAGAGAGAGAGAGAGAGAGAGGGAGGGAGGGAGAGGGAGAATCGTTGACACTTGATGGGGATGCAAGACGATTTATCTTTTAGGTTCTCCACCCGTACGTACCCCTTCCCCTTACCCGCCCTTGGCCGGCACTTCCATCCACAGTTTACATCAGTAGTATCATAAATTTAATTCTAATTATCCAGATTTACAAAAGATAGCAAGTTGCGTTAAATGACAAATGACCACTCATACCAACTGCATGTTCGAGAAGATATTGGCAAGCTAGACTAATACATTGAAATGTGGCTCATAAAAGTTGTGCGCAAAGGGCACTACGACTACGCATTACTTGAAACGGCAAATCAAATAACCAAAGTTGAGACTGAAAAAGATTTTCCAGCAAATATAAGTGGCGTTCCTTAAATCATCGAATATTCCTCCTGCCTCACCACGAACAGGTGAAAGTGCCAGCCTCTCGGCACGACCACCTGACCTCAAAAAACCATCACCAATCAACCGCCCACATTTGGTAGATGATGCGCCCGTATGGTGCCCGAATCTCCTTAAAGACAATAGCGATTGAAACACTCCCCTCTAATGTTCAAACCTTTTCCTTTGTATGTGTCTGTGTGTGTCTGTGTGCGCGTATGATTCACCTTGGTCTTTGGAACACGTGTTGGACTCGTGATCGACAGCTATTTCCCTCCCGGAAGAGAGCTCAGAGCTCGTATGACCGATCTATGGGTGATGCTTTTGACCTTACACGCACACACACACCCAACTCCCCGACCACGAGAGTTGGAGTAACGACTCGAAGCGCAACGATACTAAAATTATTTAAAGCCCTGGGCAGGATTCGAACCTGGACCACCGTAGTGACAGTCTGGGACTCTACCAACCGCGCCACCGAGTCGCGTGTGTGTGTGTGTGTGTGTGTGTGTGTGTGTGTGTGTGTATAAACATGCGATCATACCTCACTTTCTTTGCTCCCCCTTACGCAGTACAATCTAATCATACCTTTTGCCTTTCTCACATGATACAAAATCTTAATTCCTACATCCAGTCTTTGTCAGCATTCCAGACCATCCACTGGCGGCGGTATCTGGTATGTCTAACTCATATCAATTCCTTTTGACCAATCTCCTTGTTATGTCATTGTAAGTGCCTACCGAACACATGTACCTGAGTCGACAGTGTTATTATTATTGTTATTATTATTATTATTATTATTATTATTATTATTATTATTATTGTTGTTGTCGTTCCCTAGACTGTCTCGCCGAGCAATCCCGTCTACCCAAGGAACGCCACGGCTGGAACTTGGTTTTCCAACAAATCCATAGAGTGTATATTGTGTACAATGCAGTCTTCCATAATGTGTTGAATAGTATGGGATGAAGTGTTGCATCCTGGACAGTTATCTGTGATGTTGTCATCCAGCCTCTTCTGGTAACTTAGAAGGGGTGGAAGGAGGCCGCACCGCAGTCTGGCCAGGTGGACTCTGTCCTTTCGTGGTAGAGAGGATTCAGAGGTATGGATACCAAGGGGTCTGGCATGCAGCAATGTATTTTTCTTTCAGTTTGTTGATGAAGCAGTGAGTGATATGATTATGAATATGCTGCTGAAGGCTGGTGTCTGGTTGTTGTGGAGGAAGAAAAGAGTATAATTGTGAGTGATATAGGTATTTGGGTGTTGCTTTGGTGATTCTTGGTGTGTGTGAGTGTTCTGCTATGTAGTGTAATGGGTGTGTTGTGTTTGTGGAGGCTGCAGCAAGTGTTTGTGTACCTCTCATGTCAAGGTGATTGTAAGAGGCCGGTAGATAGAGGTAGACATTTAGGTATATCGAGGGGTTGGTGAAACGATATGAAAATTTTATTAGGTTATTATGATACAATGGCCGACTGCAAGTTGCAGAATTGCAGAGTTGCATATTCCAGCTTACCGTCTGATATTTGTAAATATAGATTAGGATATCGAGAGGTGCTGATGTGACTGAATGTAAACACAGAGCTCGTTCTGCTTGCGACAAATTGCTTGCGTAAACAAGATTTCTAGTGGCAGTATAACAGTCTTTCTGATTGGAGAAAAGGGTGGAGGAGGAGAAAAATTATTGGTGCATGGAGGTAAAGTCACGCCCTAAAAGGGTGGCACTTATTTGTAACGTTCAAAGTTATTGGATGAATTAAATAGTGACGTCGGAGCAGAGGCAGCTTGGTGGGATGTAAGAGGATCCCTGAGGGGAGTCCCTTGGTGTAACTGGAAGAACCAAGTGTATTATTTAGAAGAAAATAAGACGAGAAAACTATACCTCCATTTTAATTCAACCCATCAAGAAACTTTAACTCTGATTATAGAAGATTTGGTGGAAACATACTTAAGAAAAGGAGAAGGCATGGGGCCTACGGAATAATAACACAAGTGACTAAGTGTTAGTGGCAGCGAAGCTAACAGTGATCCATGATTTTGAGGCCTTTTGTTTTATAATGTAAATGGTCTGTAGTTCCTGTCTTTGTGCAGCCTGTAATTGTCTTTAGGGCTTTGTTTTGTAAGGTCTGTAGGGTGTTGTGGTGTGTCTTAATAAGATTAGAGGCCCATGCGAGACATGCACAAATCATCACTGAGCGTATGCTTCGTTTGTATACTGTAGTAATAGTTTCTTTGTTTTATCCAAATGTTCCTCCAAATGATTAAAGCGCGTTAAGTCTAGGTGTGCATTTAGTCTTCATGTTGTGATGTGTTGTTTGAATGACATGGATATATCGTATGTTATGCTAGGAACATTGGGTCTATGTGTGTGGTACGAGAGTTGTAGATATAGAGGCGTGGTATATATTTGTGTTCCGCTGCCCATTTAAGAGGTTATTGGTAGTGAAGCAGGTGCTGAGTGTCTCGAAGGATGGTTGTAGCATTTCTGAAGCCTTGTCTTCGTTACGGTCTGTGCATATATTTGTTATGCCATGTGCGTAAAAAGAGATTTGTATTTCTAAGATGTCGGGTGTAGTATACCGTGTATAGATTAAAGTGTGTGGTGGATAGAACTGAACCCTGTGGTACTCCCGTTCTTAAAGTTTCTGATGTGCGATGATTTACCATTATATGACGGGTAGGCGTTTCTACCTGCCACATAGTTGGCCAGCCATCTCTTGGTATTATTGTGAATATGTGTTATACATTTTTTGTGAGACTGACGGGGGATGGCATCGAAAGCTTTACTAATGTCTAGTGTTATGAGAAGTGTTACGTGTAGGGGCTTATCTAAATTGATGCCATCAAAAATTCTTTGTGTAGAGTTCATCAGAAGAGCGTTTGTGGAGGGTAGTGATCTAAAATAGTGTTGTGATTCTGCAAGGGTGTATGAGGCGTTCTACGACTTTGGACGGGGTGCAGAGAAGTGTGATTGGGCGGTGTGGTCCTGGAACTGTTGGGTCTTTCTTGGGTTTGGGGATAATGATGGTTTTCCCATGCTTCCAGTACTGTGTGAATTGCTGTAGTTTGCAATATTGGTGAGTGCGTGTATGCTATTCAGTCCAAGGTTTTTAGGTGGATGTTAATTATGTTGTCAGGGTCACAGGTGAATGAGTGCTTGAGGTTATGGATTATATGTTTCGACTGGCTGTCTATGAAGGGTGTGTGGGCTGGGTCTATGGGGAAATCTTTTTTACGTCGAATAATGTGTCGGTCGTCAGGGTGAGAGGTGAGATAGCTTGTCTGTGCAAAGGTCCTAGTGTGGCAGCGTCTTCGTCGTGGGACCACCCCCACATATCTCTGCCACCGTCTCTTACGCAGGTGGAACCGATCCCTGGGGGTCGACATAGTTCTTGGCCCTGGAAGTCGTGACGACATGAGCTCTACTCTTAGATTCTTGGCCCCTTCCATACCGGGTGTTATTTATTGTTTTATCATCCCTGCAGCCAGACTATTCTAATCATCTTCGCCGTTTCTCGATCGCATTGTATGTCTCCATTAACCACTTTAATTCCGGGTAAGTCTTCATTTTTGTTTGGAAGCCGGCGCAATCGGAAAAAGGCTGGTATCCCTTCCGAATAGTTGGACTTTTTTCTTTTTCAAAATAAATATCTAGGCCATCCTCCCACCCCCACTCTACTGAATAATACACAAAGCATGGAACTCTCCCTCTGAGGATCAAAAGAATTTATATGCAAATGGTAACAATGATGTAAGTCTCCTTATGTAGAGATTATATTTTTTTTTCAATAATAAAAATGACCTCTGTCAACGCCATCTGTTGTAGTGGCTGTCGTGAGGTACGTAGGTAAAGGAGGAAGTAATAATGTTACGCACCACGCTTGTCTTCTTTATTGGTGTGAATGGTGTGTAAATCAATTCAACATTGTAATTTACATTCATAATCAAGCTATCAAAATAGCACTATATGAAACTATGACAAACCTCTATAATTCAGTAATTAATGCATGACAAAATGTATGCTTCATACCATTATTTTCTTTCTTCTTCCGCCCCTTCAGTATTTATCACTCTATACCTCCGTGATCCGTTCAGCTTCTGTTATATCACGGATGTCACGAATTAACATAATGTCCACAGTAACTTGTGGATATATTACCAAATATATCATAAGTCAAATGATGCAAATAATTCACTCTGCTAATGCTTACCAATTATGCTTCCTGGTCACACTCCCGAAGGTGTTGTCACTTTGACAACTAGACACAGAAAGAACAATACTTGTACGTTCCTCACGAAGAGGATGGGGCACTACTTTTTAGCGGAGGAATACCAGATTGAAAGGATCCACATTAAATATATATAAGTCACGTTCTACTCAACATTCTCCCTTTCATATGACTTCTTTAATTCTATTTCATTTTATAACAGTTAATTATTCACTACAATACATCAACTTCGACAAAGACAATTTACATATATTGTACATATAGTAACTGCATGCGTACACACGTGATTATGATTGCCATTAGACTCTAGCCTCCTTTACATGTCAGATATTTCTCATATCCACCCAGACATAGTACTCTGTACTATACATACATCAAATATCGTAAACCATGATTCGTAATTAATTTTAGTACATACCATTGTCAGTACACTTGAATATCATACAATTGGTGCTTAACACAGATCTAGCACCACTCATGAGTAGTAATTAACCTCGATACATATTATACTTTATCTGTAGAACATCATACATCAAATATTCTTATACATAGTGCAATCGGCACTCACACCCTCCCCTTTGTGATCATCCAAGATCACAACATCAATGACGGGAGGTCATTTTTACACTGAGTCACCTTCTAATAATAGTATTAATTTAGAAATAGGTCGCTTATAAAGTTTCTTACCACGTATTATTTCTACTTGTCTAATCAGTCCATCTGTGCTTTTTATCACTTTCACAACTCTTGCCAATAACCAATGACTGCGTGGTGTATTATTTTCTACCATTAAGACAATATCTCCTTCTTTGAGATTTCTATTAACTTTCAACCATTTCTGACGTTCTTGCAAACAAGGCAAATACTCCTTTTGCCATCTGCGCCAAAACTCTTTGGCTAAATGCTGTATCTGTTTCCACTTCCTTCTGCTCTCACATATCATTTCTCCACCATTGAGTGTCACTACATAATTATCCAAATTAAGTAAAGAATTAGGAGTGATGGGACACAAATCGTTCACATCATTTGATACCACAGTCAGAGGTCGACTGTTGATTATACTCTCAACTTCACAAAAAAATGTACTCAAACTATCATCAGACAAGGTTTGTGAACCTATCACAACTTCTAACACTCGTCTGACTAATCCTATCATTCTTTCAAAAACACCACCAAAATGAGAACCTCCAGGAGGAGTGAATACCCAGTCCACACCTCTCTTTGTCAATTCATTACCAATATGACGCATGATAAGATTGTCCTTCAATACCTTATTTGCTCCAATAAAATTTGTGCCGTGGTCACTAATCAATTTACTAACTGTACCCCTTCTGGACATAAACCTGGTAAATGCATTTATCATGCTTTCTGCCGTTAAATCTTGTAAAATCTCTAGATGTATGGCTCTAATGGATAGACAAGTAAATAATATTCCATATCTCTTGACTCGAGATCGTGCTCTCTTCACAAAAAATGGCCCAAAGCAATCTACTCCAGTTACAAAAAATGGTTTCTGATTTACATTTGCTCTATCTACTGGCAAGGCTGCCATCTCCTGAGTGATCGTTGAACTCTTGAAGCGTCTACAACTAACACATTTAGATAATACTTTTCTTACAGCTGAATTACCCTTAATAACCCAGTATTTCTGTCTCAATTGATTTAATACTGCTTGCCTTCCCATGTGTCCTACTTTCATATGATAATGTTGAATGATTAAACTGGTCACATGATGTTCATGGGGAAGAATAACTGGATGTTTCATATCCAAGGGCAATTCTAGGTTAATTAATCTGCCTCCTACCCTGAGTATACCATTCAGTAACATAGGTTTAAGTTTCCTTATAGAACTGGAAAGATTAATAGGATCATTTTTGGATAAACAGACAATCTCCTTAGCAAAATGGCAGTTTTGTACAAATTTGATTACTCTTTCTTCAGCAACTTCCATTAATTGAACATTGAGTTCGATAATTGACACGCCTTTTCTTTGCAAATGTCTGACAAATAATATAAGATAACTACATGCTCTTAGCAACTTGAACCATGAAGAATAGTGACAAACTAGTCGTGACATTACATCAACTGTGTGACCTTGTATTGGTTTAACTTCAACTTTCATAACCCTCTTAATTTCAAGATTCGAAAATTCTTCCTTATTTATCTGCTGTTGAACCGGCCAGATCTCTTCATTTTGGGACAAGAAAGCAGGTCCTTCAGACCATCTACTGGTCTGTCTCATTCTAGTGACATCGTCAGCAGGATTATCCCTGCTGGAGACGTACATCCAACATACATCCTCAGAGTTCTCTCGAATCTGAGACACTCGATTAGCTACAAAGGTTTTAAATCTTAAGTGATCATTATGCAAATATTTTAATACTGTAGTTGAATCTGTCCAAATATAAATCTGAGTTAACTTTAAAGGTAGTTCTCTCACTATCACACACTTCAATTTAATGGCTAGCGTGGCTGCCACCAATTCAAGTCTTGGAATTGTAATTGATTTTAAAGGTGCTACTTTAGCTTTTCCCAACATGAAGCTACACTGGATTGTACCATCAATATGTTTGTATCTTAAATATACCACTGAACCATATGCTATTTCACTAGAGTCACAAAATATGTGACACTCAATTGCCTCTACCTTTGACGTTATACCTTTCTTAGTACAACGATCAATACTATACAACTTGAGCTTATTTACTCTTGACATCCAAACATTTATCAATCCTTGATCTATTTCACTCAAAATACAATCCCATCCAATGCCGTTTCTGAATAATTCTTGTAATAATACCCTTCCTTCAAGAACCACTGGTGCTACCATGCCCAGTGGGTCGTAAATTTTACCAATTACTGCTAGCAATTCTCTTTTTGTTCTAGGTATTTCATCAATGTTGATTGATATGCTCATCTCATCCTTGCCAAGATACCAATTCAATCCTAATGTCTTTTGTACCACTTCTTCATCCTCAATGAACTTCTCAATATCATCACTACACTTATCTTTGAGTATATTCTTCAAAACTTCACGGGAATTACTATTGAACTTTGTCAAATTAAATCCACCTTTACTACAAAGATCTATCACATCATTACAATTGTCAATCAACTCATTAATGTCATCGGATGACACCAACATATCATCAACATAGAAGTTATTAAGAACTATTTCACTTACTGATTTATGAAACTGACTCCCGTGATCTTGCACAACTCGTTTTAAAGCATAATTTGCAATACTAGGGGAGCAACTAGCACCAAATGGATGAGAAGTCATCCTCAGTTTAACTATATCACTTTCTATGTGTCCATCCTTCCACCATAAGAAACGCAAGTAATCTCTATCATCTTTAGGCACTTTAACTTGATAATACATAGTTTCTATATCCGCAGTACATGCATATAGTCCTAATCTAAATCTCAAAAGGACACCTAACAAAAGATTGTTGATGTCAGGTCCTTGTCTCAACAAATCATTTAACGATAAGTCATTTACACGTGCTGCACAATCAAATACTACACGTACTTTATCCCTTTTTGTAGGATGTTGCACTCCAAAATGTGGAACATACCAAGCTTGTTGATTACTCACTTCATACTTAGGTACTTCTTCAGCGTACCCTTTCTCTAGTAAATTAGTCATAAATTGCTTATACTGATAATAATACTCATGATCCTTAAACTTACGCTTCAATTGTTGAAGTCTTTTGACTGCCATAGGTTCACTGTTAGGAACTATCCTAGGTTTCTCTGTCATTGGTAAAGGAATCTCATACTTTCCATTATTCATTTGCCTACACCCAGACTCGACAAATTGTAACCATCTTCTATCCTCTATACTAGGTTCTACCGAATTCAGTGATGAATCTACAAACTCTCTATTATAAGATTCAATCAATTTCCTTTCTAAATAATTACCATCAACCTTTATCTTATTCACAGGAATTTCATGATTATTGTCTATTATTCTTCCACACAATATCCACCCTAAACGTGTTCTCACAGCATACGGATCTCCTGGTTTCTCTGCATGTACAACTTCCCAAGGTTCAGACGCCTCTGGGACATTAATACCTATCATGATTTCTATCTCTCCTTGGCTGTGATCAAATTCTAAC
Source organism: Oratosquilla oratoria (assembly GCF_046742065.1). NCBI lineage: Eukaryota > Metazoa > Arthropoda > Malacostraca > Stomatopoda > Squillidae > Oratosquilla > Oratosquilla oratoria. The sequence continues at coordinate 34,018,788 of NC_134791.1, read as the reverse complement.
TTCATCAAATGTTTCCACCTTTCTACATCATTCTTTCTGATATTATGACTGTGATTGAGAGGAAGTTTATTCACTGCAAATACAGGTGGTAATCTAATTTGGTTATTTCCTTCTATATCGGCTACTGACATCCCTTCAACATTTAGACAAGACATTCCTCTTGTACCTACAATTGTACTTACTTGTAGTGTAGTTGACTGATAATTCATGTCTGTCATTCCAAGCTTCTGCAATAAATTCTTAGTGCAAAATGTGACTGAGCTACCATTGTCAAGGTAACATCTGGTAGTAACAACTTTACCATTTAACTCTACTTGAACTGGGATAGCAGTAGTGTCTCCTACTGAATCTTTCAATTGACTGGATAATACTTGAATTCTAGAATCATCAACCTCATTAGTGACCGCTGGATTTGCCGTTACTTCTTTACTTCCTTCAACCTTGAAATTCTTATTCATCCTATGCATGATTGTAAGATGTGAACCACCGCATTGTTCACAAGTACGAATTACTCTACATTGAAACGCTTTATGTCCTTTCCTTAAACACTTAAAGCAAAGTTCTAAATTGTAAGCTCTATTCAACTTCTCTTCATAACTTAACCATCTTAATTCTGGACATACATCAATGACATGTTCTTCCTGACATAACCAACAAGAAACTCTTGCTTTCTGTGTCACATTGACATGGACTCTTCCATCATAAGGTTCTATACCTTTCTTATAATTCGTCTTTCTATTTGAACTCCATGTGTTCGCTTCTACTTTCTTATCTCTAAATCCTCCCTTACTACTTCTCCCAAATGTTGGGTTACTCAATATTCTTACTTCTTTCTCTAGAAATCTGACTAAGTCTTTAATGTCCACTAGCTTCCCACTCTCAGCTACCTCGTCGACTAGTCTCCTCCATCTATCCTGTAAGTGTCTAGGTAATTTCTCAACCAACTGACGCAACGTCCTAAGATTTTGTAATTCTGAAATTCCATAATTAATGCCCGATATAGCACTTATACATGAATTCAATTCAACGATAAAGTCGTCTAATGCCTCAACATTCTCTTCTCTAATTTCAGGCCAAGCTAGAACCTTATCTATGTGCATTAAAGCTATCCTTTCTTTATTACCGTATCTTTTGTTTAATTCACTTCTAGCTCTTTGATAACCCTCGTTTGTATCTAAATTCAAACACATTCTAACTATGTTGTGTGGTTTACCTTCAGTATATTGTTTTAGATATTGTAACTTTTCACTATCTGACACATGCTTGCTATCAATCAACATATCGAAATCTCTAATAAATTCAAAATATTTATCTAACTGACCATTGAATTTATGAATCACATGGACAGGCATCATGTTCTTTGTCATTAAAGTCGTAACCATGTCTCTATTTGTTTGTTGACTATCACTATTATTCTGATGTGTACTTCTGCAGTCACGAGGATCATTCTCTACATTACTATATACGTTATTGTCAAATTTACTCAAACTATCAAATTCTGCTATAGCCGATTCTAATTCTGTTTCCAACTCAAGCCTATCCTGTTCTAATTTTAATCTATGCATTTCCATTTCCAACTCTTGTTTCCTTTTCAACTTCTGTAATTTGATATCTAAGCTCGCCCTCTTAGCTATCGCCTTACCTAATTGATTATCTATGTCACTATCCCCTACTTGAGACACACTATCTATTGGTTTCACTGTACCATCTGTTCCTTCTTCTACATGTGTTCTATTGAAAGCTAATAACTCCAGAATGACTTCGTCTCTTTCCAATTCCTCAGCTGTAATAAACTCCTGTATCCTATTCATAAGTTCTGCCTTATTGCCAGAACAAGTTTGATTCTTTGCCTTTAGATATGATTTTAGTTGATACACTGTAGCTTTATCCATTTTGTTCAATATAGAATATTCAAGGCTCACTCACACTAAATACAAATAAATGCAACTAGAAACTATACCTCATTTAAATTCCAAGTTCACTCATAATTACCTGTTATTCATCACTTTGTGTAACAATGTTAACTAACATGATGTCTACACTGGATCCCAACAATCTGTACACCTTAGTATAGATAATATGTAGTAGAATAAACTAGAAAACTATGTTCAAAGACTACCTTGTGTTCTTCTCGTGATCAAAGCACTTAAACATTATAGTATTCACCACCAATTTACATATCAATATCAAATACACCAAGGAATCTCAACTTCACTTTGAAAATGATTACATAATCTCCTATTACTACACTTTCTTGATTCATCCTCAACATTCTCTACACAAATTCTATATATATTAATTCAAATTACACTTTCATACTACCCTCATGGTTCATACGTTGATACTTCTTATGGATCACTGTGGCTCTGGTGACCATGCCGGCCGCATGCAGTCAACTTCTTAATCTTGATGGCGGTATTCCTCCTCCCTGTACCTCAACATGAATTTCAGAAACAGCTTTCTGTTTCCGGAAAATAATGAAACTGTCAACGCCATCTGTTGTAGTGGCTGTCGTGAGGTACGTAGGTAAAGGAGGAAGTAATAATGTTACGCACCACGCTTGTCTTCTTTATTGGTGTGAATGGTGTGTAAATCAATTCAACATTGTAATTTACATTCATAATCAAGCTATCAAAATAGCACTATATGAAACTATGACAAACCTCTATAATTCAGTAATTAATGCATGACAAAATGTATGCTTCATACCATTATTTTCTTTCTTCTTCCGCCCCTTCAGTATTTATCACTCTATACCTCCGTGATCCGTTCAGCTTCTGTTATATCACGGATGTCACGAATTAACATAATGTCCACAGTAACTTGTGGATATATTACCAAATATATCATAAGTCAAATGATGCAAATAATTCACTCTGCTAATGCTTACCAATTATGCTTCCTGGTCACACTCCCGAAGGTGTTGTCACTTTGACAACTAGACACAGAAAGAACAATACTTGTACGTTCCTCACGAAGAGGATGGGGCACTACTTTTTAGCGGAGGAATACCAGATTGAAAGGATCCACATTAAATATATATAAGTCACGTTCTACTCAACATTCTCCCTTTCATATGACTTCTTTAATTCTATTTCATTTTATAACAGTTAATTATTCACTACAATACATCAACTTCGACAAAGACAATTTACATATATTGTACATATAGTAACTGCATGCGTACACACGTGATTATGATTGCCATTAGACTCTAGCCTCCTTTACATGTCAGATATTTCTCATATCCACCCAGACATAGTACTCTGTACTATACATACATCAAATATCGTAAACCATGATTCGTAATTAATTTTAGTACATACCATTGTCAGTACACTTGAATATCATACAATTGGTGCTTAACACAGATCTAGCACCACTCATGAGTAGTAATTAACCTCGATACATATTATACTTTATCTGTAGAACATCATACATCAAATATTCTTATACATAGTGCAATCGGCACTCACAACCTCATTGACTTCCTCTAAACATTAACGTGAGTACTCCACTAAAATCGTTATTCAAATAGATGGTACATATATGTATGCATGTATATATATATATATATATATATATATATATATATATATGTGTGTGTGTGTGTGTGTGTGTGTGTGTGTGTGTGTGTGTGTGTGTGTAGGTGTTTATAAAATTCCATACCGAGACTGCTCTAAAGTGTATTAGGGCCAAACGGGGACCTTCCCACTAGGATCAGGGAATATTAACCTTCAAATAAGCACACCCAGGAAAATTCAGAAGTATTTCTCCATACTGCTGAATTAAATCACCGAATGGACTGGGAAATGGATGATTTAATTTACAAATCACACTGTAACTACAGGAGATTTTTTCGGGTTGTCCCTGATCAAACAATTTCATAATTCTAATACTTCAAAAGGACAATGGCCCCCCGATGCCATTACCAGCTTGGCTGTCAACAATATTATACATCAATTTGTCCGCTATGACCTGAACCTACCACCTGTCTCAGAAAACAGTTGACCAGTGGTCAGTTTGACTTTCATGGTCATCACGACTTGGGCTCAAACACACCACGGACTAGTATGCTTATCTCCCCATATCCCCTCTATGTACCTCCTCTTAGTATATCTAAGTTAATCCATCCTATATAAAACCATGATCTACAACACGCGCTGATGTGTACCATTAACAATATCTCCCACGAAAAACTACATCATAGCACACGTACGAACATACATGCATCCATGCCCTTCTCGGTAACCATCATCACATGCACACTGCGTGATGAATGGCTAAGAGACCAGAAAACACATTTCCAACGACACATTATACTACATCCCCAAATATACCCGAACACAAATTAAATAACAAGGAACAACTACATAATAGAACCAATAATTTATTATACTACCTCCCATTAATGTAATATTAATATGATTATTAAAGTTGTCAACCCCCTCACCATATGCTGATTTCAGCAAATCAAAGTAGTATAAATACCACGACTGAACGAGGGGCGGCAGTCATTAGGTGAACGTAGATGCACTAGGATCTGCGTAGTGTATATTTCCTGATACAAGTGCATAAGGAAAACTGTGCTTGGTATTTTCCAAAAGGTGTACTAAGGACTAGATACCCATCTACTAATACATGGTGGCAACGAAGACATCACGTCTCCTTTTTAAAGAAATTGACTTTTATCGTGTATACTGAGACTGACCCGCAAGTGACTACATATACTCTTACCCGCACGCAAGAAATATTCATAGTGGGCAACACACATAGAACATTACTAGTTTACTTAAGTGCATAGTGTGGAAGAATCAACAGACCGCTCGACACCACCACCACCCTTTCCCCGCCGGTGCTGAGTCAACAAAGCCACGGCAAAACTCAAATCCCATTGGACTTGAGTCGGCCCGGGGCCACCTACCCACTATTCACCTAGATATCATCAGCACCTCAGCAAACCCCACCCACCAACCCTTACTATAACCACGGGTATCCCCACTACCAGGCCTGAGTCCTCACAATTCGCATCAGCTGATGTGACCTAAGTGGTCACCCTGCTCTTCACGATGCCCCTACTTCTAAAAACCCTGGGGTCCTTCAGCTAACATGATCCGGTAGTCACTCCAATCTTCACGGCGCCTCTATTTCTAGAAACCCTGTGGTTCCTTAGCTAACGTGACCTGCTAGTCTCTCCGTCTTCCACGACGCCCCGCTCTCCCCAAGTTCACGAGTCCTGCGGTCCACCCACCATCCCTCTCGCCCCAAATGACAAACCAAGGGCAAATCTCCTCTCACACAGGTTTCCCCCTTCCCAACATCATTAATACAATATTAGATACCTAAATCATCATAAACACTTGTTTTTAAAAATGATAAAAAAAAAAAAATCATGAAATACCTCTACAATCCTCAAAATAACATCCCGCATCTTTAAAAAAAAAAAAAAAAAAACATTCATTATATCTACTCCTGTTTAATAATATCAAAAATATTTTAGGAATAATCCGCAAAGATAACCACCATCAACAATCAACTAATTCAACGACCTACCCACGTCATCCTTCCCAAAATCTATATATCAACCACGATGAGTATATATATTTTTTTTATATATGTATATATACATATAAAATATATTACCCTTATGTCACTATACCTAGTCCATTTATATATAAATGTATATATTTTAGTAGTTTTAAAATTGTCAATATATTTTTAACACAATTAAAAGTATCATTATGTCACACAATACACGATCACAATCCGCAACCAGAAACCTGGTCGCGTCCATTGACCAAAACTTTATGAACACCAATAACACAAACGGTTCACAGGAGAACATAACTCTGGACCCTACCAATAACCTAAACAGCCCTCCAACACACCTCCCACCAGCAGTACTGCTCAGGCTGCAAATCAAACTCAAGCACAATCACAGCTCAAATCACTAGCCAACCTAGTACTTCTCAAGCAACCATGCATTCTCCAAGACCCAACTCATCGCCTCTAAAAAAAACCCACACTAGTTCACAACCATTATACTCTATCTACTACTAACCCGGATATTCCAACTCTCTCCAAAGACAGTGGGATATCAATCTCAGACTATATCGCGGCATGCGATATCCATTTTTCCAACAATAACATAATCTAGGACAAACATAAAATCACAGTTCTTAATAGACATTTCGATCCTCGTGACGAATTTTGTCACCTTGCCCGTCTCTTGGAATCCAAATTGGAATCTAGTCCCTCAAACGTGGAATATTGCTTAAAACTCAGGAAATCATTCAGTGACAAAGCAATAAACAATTTCCACTTCCTATTCAAATTCCTAGAGTTCATGCGTAACCCCCCTCCTCCTCCTCCTCCTCCTCTTCATTCCACTCCATTGTGGTACAAGTAGCAAAAGTGTCCTAAATAATCCGATCTTTCCTTAACAGCCACTCCCATTGGGTCACAACAAACACCCGCGGAGTAAACCTTGTCAAGAGAGAGAACGTGGCAAATTTCATTTAATTCGCCATGTTTTTCATAGCATTGCCCATAAGGTGCGAGAGAGGCCCAGAGAGTTGACATTTATATATATCATACCCAAATAATTTTCAACAGTCACCTTGGGCCTCGGACCAAGGCCTTGTTTGACGCCAGGGCAATGCTCTACCGACTGAGCTTCAAAAGTCTCCAAATTGGAGTTTATCTAACTCCCGAAGAATCTAGGTACAATGCTAACTGCCGTCCTTACATAACTTTTCACAGAGACCAGAGCTCAACTCGTAACCAGCGGTAAAGCTGGTACGAAACCTGAATGAGCTTTCGTCGTTGCAAATACCTGGTGTCAAGCGAGGCCTCGGTTGAAGCCCCGAGGTGACTGTTGGAAATTATTTGGGTATGATATGCGCTGTCACTGGCGATTCACTCCATGTATTTACAACGACGATATCCATTAAGGTTTCGTACCAGATTCACCATTAGTTAGGAGTTGAACTCGGGTCTCTGTAAAAAGATAGGTAAGGACGCCAGTTAGCGTTCTACCTAGATTCTTTGGGAGTTGGATAAACTCTAAGTTGGAAACTTTTGTAGCTCCAGTAGCTCAGCCGGTAAAACACTGGCCTGGCGTCAAGCGAGGTCTCGGTTTGAGCCCGGAGATGATTACCGGAAATTATTTGGGTACACACACACACACACACACACACACACACACACACACACACACTGTATATTATATATATATATATATGTGTGTATATATATATATATATATATATATATATATATATATATATGTGTGTGTGTGTGTGTGTGTGTGTGTGTATGTGTGTGTGTGTGTGTGTGTGTGCGTGTGTATGTGTACGAAAAAAGCTGGAGTCCGGGGACTAATGGTGGAAACGTAGAAAACACTAGACTTAGAAGTAGGTAATTTATCCCCAACGTTTCGAGTCCTGTCCGGGATACATTCCTTTATCCCATTGTATCCCCTCAGGACGAATATGTCCTATTTTTGGTCTAGTGTTTCAGATCGATATATTTCAGAACGATGACAATGATATGTGTGTGTGTGTGTGTGTGTGTGTGTGTGTGTGTGTGTGTGTGTGTGTGTGTGTGTGTCTTTGTGTGTGTGTGCTATCGTGTGTGGGCGCGCGAGTACACGTGTGCTAGCGTGTGTGCGCGCACGCCTACATATGTGCTAGCGTGTGTGTGTATATGGGTGTGTGTGTGTGTGTGTGTGTGTGTGTGTGTGTGTGTGTGTGCGTGTGTGTGTGTGTATGTGCGTGTGTGTGTCTGTGTGCGTATGTGTGTGTCTTTGTATTTACCTAGTTGTATTTTACGGGAAGAGAGCTATGCTCGTTGTAACCCGCTTTTGTATCTTTCAGCATCCAGTTTGATCATAAATTCTTGTAAAGTTTTTGCACTCACTGTTTCCTAATTCAGTTTGTTCCAGATATCTATCACTCTGTGCGGTAAGCTATTCTTTTTCAGATCTCTTCTGTAACTATCCTTTTTAAGTTTCTTTTCGTGTCCTCTTGTTTTTCTTCTATCCCCACTTCAGTGTGTGTGTGTGTGTGTGTGTGTGTGTGTGTGTGTGTGTGTGTGTGTGTGTGTGTGTGTGTGTGTGTGTGTGTGTGTCTGTCTGAGTGTGTGGGAGGAAAGATAGATATATAGATAGATTGAGAGAGGTAGAGAGAGATAGGGAGGGAGGGAGACAGATATAGAAGGAGAGAGACACACACACACAAATAGGGAGAGAGAGAGAGAGAGAGAGATACGGAGGCGACCCAAATTGGATTTTATTCAGCTGAGGGGAGGCAGGAGGCGTATTGGCTTTACATATTTCAAACTGGTTGATGTAAGTTTAATATACTACTTCAAGAATATTGTTCCGAAGATGCTCTGTACTGTTCTCCTCTGTTCTTTTCTGTTCTCTTCTCTTATTTTCTCTTCTATTCAAGAATATTGTTCCGGAGAACATTTTCTGTTCTGTTCTCCTCTGTTCTCTTGTCTTATCTTCTTTTCTCTTCTAAGTATCACATAAAAATCAATGTACTAGAATTCTGTTTCCTAAGTAGATTCTAAAGAAATGTAGCAGGTCGAGTGTTGATTAGAATTCAGAAGAATTTTTTACAAAAATGGAGGCAGTCCCACAGACCTCCACTTTGCGTGGGCGGCGACTCCTGATCTTCGAGATCGCTTGTGGAGTCGATGGAGACTGTTTCCGGCCGACGAAGATCCCTGGCTTCGGCGGCCGTGAAGGACTCGAGGAACACGATGTCTCTTTCGGAGGGTTCTAGCGCCTCCGCAGTCCCTTGGGCAACCATAGGTTCCAGCTCTTGGAGTCCTATTCCCCCTTCGACCTCCCCTGGAGATGTCTGTCTTTCACTTTCCTTTTCGCCCAGAAGCTCCGCCTCCAATAAAGTGCTGTCCATGGCAGTCGTGTGCTCTTGGACGTGCTTCGGGCTCATTCCTTCGCTCTCCTCTGTCTTGGCGTCTTCAGGTTCCTTGGGACCCGGCTCTGTCGTCCTTCTTCGGTCTTCTGTGGGCAATATCTGTACTTCATCATGAAATCTCACTCTCTTTTTCACGGGTGCCCTGTCGCTAATTCCATCGTCTTCAAGAACTTTTCTTTTTCTTGTATTCGGGCTCTCCCCGGTCTTGCTTCCTGGGGTTGGGTCGCCTTCCTCTTCTTGAAGAGCTTTATTAATTTCATCTAAATACTTGTAAAAAGCTCTGCTCCCGTGCCGGTATCTCTTCCTTGTGGCTACGGGTTCAAATTTGTCATTCCTATTTCTCTTCCTTTTATTATTATCATCACTGTTCTTTTTCTCCTCTCAGGAACCCAGGTGTCTTCGGAATCGCTGTCGCTCCAGGAACCGCAATCAGAAGACATGATGCTCGAAACTTAGCCCAACTAGGCCAAGATGGCGCTCGACCGATGATGACGTCAATTGTTGAGAGATTGTCTTCACAGATATCAAAATGGGTCTCGCACCAATTTTATTGGGTCGGTGCTAACTTGTTAAGCTAAGGTTACTTATGGTTAGGTAAAGTTGAAATGTGGCTCATGAAATTTAACTGAAGGAGAAAGTTGTGCGCACAGGGAACTACGACTACGCATCACTTGAAACGGCAAAACAAATAACCAAAGTTGAGACTGAAAAAGATTTTTCAGCAATTATAAATGGCGTCCTTAAATCATCGAATATTCCTGTCTCACCACGAACAGGTGAGTGTGCCAGGCTCTCGGCACGACCACCTGACCTTAAAAAACCAACTATCACCAATCAACCGACCGCCCACATTTGGTAGATGATACGTCCGTTTGGTGCCCGAATCTCCTTAAAGACAATGTTCAAACATTTTCCTTTGTATGTGTGTGTGTGTGTGTGTGTGTGTGTGTGTGTGTGTGTGTGTGTGTGTGTGTGTGTGTGTCTCTCTCTCTCTGTATGTGTGTGTGTGTGTGTGTGTGCGTGTGTGTGTGCGCATATAAACATGCGATTATACCTCACTTTCTCTGCTCCCCCTTACGCACTACAATCAAATCATTCCTTTTGCCTTTCTCAAACGCCAACAAAATCTTAATTCATACATCCAGTCTTTGTCAGCATTCCAGACCATCCACTGGCGGCGGAATCTGGTATGTCTAACTCATATCAATTCCTTTTGACCAATTTCCTTGTTATGTCATTGTAAGTGCCCACCGAACACAGTCACCTGAGTTGACAATGTTATCATCATTATTATTATTGTTGTTGTTGTTGTCGTTCCCTAGACTGTCTAGCCGAGCAATCCCGTCTACCCAAGGAACGCCACGGCTGGAACGGGGTTTTCCCACAAATCCTTTATAGAGTGTATACTGTGTACAATGCAGTCTTCCATAATGTGTTGTATAGTATGGGGTGAAGTGTTGCATCCTGGACAGTTATCTGTGATGTGGTCATCCAGCCTCTTCTGGTAGCTTAGAAGGGTTGGATGGTGGCCACACCACAGTCTGGCCAGGTGGACTCTGTCCTTTCAGGTGAGAGAGGATTCAGAGGGATCGATACCGGAAGGCGCCCAAAATACCTCCGGCCAAAATCCAACATCCAAAATACCTCCACCCAGAATACCTCCAAAAATGACCAAAACACTTCCATGCATAATATACCTTCCGGAAGGCGCCCAAAATACCTCCGGCCAAAATCCTAAACCCAAAATACCTCCACCCAGAATACCTTCAAAAATGCCCAAATTACCTCCATACATAATATACCTTCCATGTAACATGGATAAGCATGAATATAATACGGTATAATATGTACATGTACGAATTAATGTTGTGCTGCTTGTACTGCTCAGAAGGTTACAATCTTAAATTGTCAAGTTTATTGCAATAATTATCATTCCTTTAACTAAGGTTATATTCCTAAATTGTCAAGTGAACAATATACCTTCCATGTAACATGGATAAATTAAATTGTCAAGTTTATTGGAATTATTATCATTCCTTCAACTAAGGTTATATTCCTAAATCGTCAAGTGAACAAAAATCACCAGAAACCATTGGTGTATACATCAAAGCGTTTATTGGAATAATACAATACAAATACATGTACAAGATATTTCATATGAAAAGTATTTACAATAGGCCAATTTTCACTTATTACACAAGTAATGCACTTCATACGAATACATATTCATTACGTAACATTGTATGATTTTATAGATTTTTGATAAAGTTGAACAATATAAATTGTATTCCAGAACTTGATATTCTATCAATTCTAGAATTTCAGTCACTGGAATTACTTTAAAATTCGCATGTTGTATCCAATTCCTTCAAGAAATTCACGAATGTCTTTTCGACTGTTTATGTAATCCAGACACAAGTTCTTCAGACGCAACTGGAGTTGATCATATTTTCTGCGGATTCGTTTAGCTGGCCGTTGCCCGATGTCATCTTGCTGTAACAAAGCAGATACGGCTGCATTTTCCCGTTGGAATGATTCGATCGCTCTCCACACTGATGGGTGATGACGTCCTATCAAATTGAAATATTCATGATTCCACGCTTTACAGGCATTATTAGTACGGGCAACATCATTTAATGTCGCATTATGAACATTCCACACTGCGGGAGGAAATAGAGGAGCCACACGTTTCAGTCGATCACATCACACCCTCACGTGAACGCATTCGACGATATGATCATCCACATCGTTAGAATCAAAGTACTCAAGAAGTTCTAATCCGTCATCCGGCACTATTGTTGACAGGTTCGCTAATTCATCTTTCACATCGGTGACTGGTAAAAACGCAAGTCCGTTCATCATCCCGACAAACTTCTGGAACTCTTCATTTTCACGGTAATACTGCTGCAGTCCAATGGACTGGACTTTCCGCCATGTTGCTTTGGTGAGATGGTAAAAGCATCCGCGAGGGGTCACTTCTCCATCAAATGTTGTCGTTATCGCCTGGTGGACAGCTTGTTCGAAGTCTACCATGATATGCTCTGGTTCTGGAAATATTCCTCTATGTTCGCATTCCCTCAGCAACACACTCAGCATCTACTCGTCTGTTTCTTTATTCTTTCTTTCAAGAAGTGCATAGACGACTGATATGTGCGATGTTGACAATGGTACTCTCATGAAGTAAACTTGCTCAAAAAACGATGGAGCCATACCGAATGTACCATCCATGAACGATTCTGTTCCTGTGCCGAGTTTCTCGATAGCTGCGTCTGAGGAAAATATGAAGATCCTCATGCCTTCTCTGTTGTTGTCGTATAAGAGGAATCGTTCTTTAACTTCTACGCCTGTTGTTGACCATCTGCCTTCGATCACGAACGCGGCAAGACTCGTTGGCACCTTTGGATAGTTTCTTATTTCTTCACGTCTTATCGCTTTCTTGCACACTTCTTCATTTGGTATCCGAGCCTTCACACCATTACTTCCGACTTTTGATATTCCTTCTGAATATATTTGAATTGGTTTGTTGTGTGATGTTGCTCCTTTCGTCTTCATCTCTAGTCTGGCTTTTGCTACTTGTATGGCTGTTGCATCTGGATTATGGTTATGCTGGACACTTTCAAAAGGATTCTCTGTAACTGCATTTGTCATGACAGTTTCTATACATTTATCGTCTTTCTTTCTTACACAGGACTATCTTATCTTTTCATTTCTTTCGTACTGTTTGACGTACATATAACCATTCATACATAGCTTCTGACCACCTTTAGCAGACTCCAGAATTTCAAACTCCATCGTGTATACTGTATTTCTGTTATGATATAGAAATAAGGCCCATACCGCCTCTATTTAAGCAAATGCATTAACTAGGAGAGGTGCCCGAGAATATCTTGTTTAGTTGAGCAAGAAATTATCGTAGAAATATACTATGAACAATCTGGTAGAAAAGATTAGATAATAAAATGAAAATATACATAACTAAGTAAAACAATAGGTATACATATTAATATGTGAAACAATTGAAAAATATGACGATCCTCATGGCTTATTATTAAGAAATCCACTCACTCAGTAATTAAGCATTCTCATTGGTTAATTACTTAATGAAATCAACTCACTCATAAATTAAACCCTCTCATTGATATATTTCCATTAAATTTTACTGTTTTACCAGGATATGGCCAATTTGATTTGAAAATCTTTCCAGTATTTTTGGAAATCAGGAAAAATATGTTTTTTTTCTTCAAATATTCAATGAACTTGATTGAATTTGTCATGACAATACTCACAGGTGCATTTTCGTTATTTACCCCCCCCAAAATAAATAAATACGCTGCATGTACTTTTAAGTTCCATTTAGTGTAATTGCAGGAATAAATTAAATGGTGTATCCCTTTGAAAATATAACATGCCGGGTGAATAACTGAGGAAATAGGATAAAATCGTATTTTGTGTTTAGATCCCCCTGATGAATGAAGTTGTATTGTCTTGGAGTCAGAGTTATCTTATTTTATTTTATTTATTTATTTATTCATTTATTTATCATTATTATCATTATTATTATTATTATCATTAATATTATTATTATTAAGTTGGTCAGACTGTTTCAAGTGAGAGTAAGGTGTCGAGGGGCTGCCCAAGACAGTACGACCCCGTGACCACCTGGCGACCCAAATTGGCTTTTATTCAGCTGAGGGGAGGCAGGAGGCACGGGGAGTCCGTAGTAGTGGTCTGGAGAGGCAAGAAGTGCCAGTTTTAAGCCTGTTTGACAGATCTGATCAAGTTGGGCCCCGCGCTGAAGTGAACCCAGGCTTTGAGCAGAGAACACTGTGACGGACCTCGTTTAAACTGTTCAGAAGACAATAATGCTGTAGGCCTCACAATCCGGGGGATTTATCACTGAAGACTGTCCTACCACACGAGAATAAATCATAAATTTCAAGCTTTTGTAGCATTGAGGCTCTCGTGTTGAGAGCCAAGAGCGTTTACGTTTTGTGTTTCTTTGTTGTGTTCATTTGTTGTGCCGTGTATGCAGGGTCTTGACTAGTCCGCGCCCTCAGAAGAATCTTTTACAAAAATGGAGGCAGTCCCACAGACCTCCACTTTGCGCAGGCGGCGACTCCTGATCTTCGAGATCGCTTGTGGAGTCGATGGAGACTGTTTCCGTCCGACGAACATCCCTGGCCGTGAAGGACTCGAGGAACACGATGTCTCTTTCGGAGGGTTCTAGCGCCTCCGAAGTCCCTTGGGAGACCGTGGGTTCCAGCTCTTGGAGTCCTATTCCCCCTTCGACCTCTCCCGGAGGTGTCTCCCTTTCAGTTTCCTTTTCGCCCAGAAGCTCCGCCTGCAAGAAAGTTCCGTCCATAGCAGTCGTATGCGCTTGGACGTGCTTCGGGCTCCTTGCCTCCCTTTCCTCTGTTGTTGTCTTTTCAGGTTCCTTGGGACCCGGCTCTGTCGTCGTTCTTCGATCTTCTGTGGGCAATATCTGTTCTTCATCTGCAAATCTGACTCTCTTTTTCGCGGGTGCCCTGCCGCTATTTCCATCCTCCTGAAGAACTTTTCTTTTTTCTTATATTTGGGCTTTCCTCCCCGATCTTGCTTCCTGGGGTTGGGTCGCCTTCCTCTTCATGAAGAGCTTTATTAATTTCCTCTAGATATTTCTTAAAAGCTCTGGTCCCGTGGCGGTATCTCTTTCTTGTGGCCACGGGTTCAAAACTGTCATTCTTATTTTTTCTCTTCCTTTTATTGTTATAATCACTGTTCCTATTTCTCCCCTCAGGAACCCAGGTGTCTTCGGAATCGCTGCCGCTCCAGGAACCGGAATCAGAAAACATGATGCTTGAAAATTCTCCCAACGAGGCCAAGATGGCGCTCGACCGATGATGACGTCACTTGTTGAGAGATGGTCTACACAGATATCAAAATGGGCCTCGCACCAATTTTGTTAGGTCGGTGCTAACTTGTTAGCTAAGGTTACTTATGGTTAGGTAAAGTTAGGTCAGTTTAGGTTAGATCAAATTAGGTTTGGTCAGGTCAGGTTAGGTTAGGTTGGACTAGAATGGGAAGGTTACGTGTGGTTAATTTAGGTTTAGATGAGTCTTTGATAGAAACAAAGATGGTCGCGTAAAAAAAAAAAAAAAATCCCTGCATGATCGTTTTCTTAGTGATTTCGTCTTACATTGACACGCGAGTTAAAAAAAATCTGACGTCAGCCAGAATAGAAGTAAAAGTACTGTTACGTAATGCGTGTGTGTGTGCGTGTGTGCGTGTGTGTGTGTGTGTGTGTGCGTGTGTGTATGAGAGAGAACATAAGAACATGAGACTGCAAGAGACCATACGGCCTACACTAGGCAGCTCCGTATCCATCACCACCTGTCATCCCCATTCATAAAGTTGTCTAATCGTTTCCTAAAACAACTGATAGTTTCAGCGCTTACTACATGGTTACTAAGTTTATTCCATTCGTCGACCACCCCACTACTAATCCAATTCTTGGCTATTTCCTTTTTAAATCTAAATTTGTCCAGTTTATAACCATTACTGCGAGTCCTGCACTGTTGTTTTAATATGATGACCTTGTTTGTATCAGCCTTTTTAAAGGCTTTGATCCACTTGAACACCTCTTATTAGATCACCCCACACTCTGCGTCTTTCTAGAGAGTGTAATTTGAGGTGCCTAAGCCTCCCTTTGTAAGGCAAACTTCTGAGTCCATGTATCATTTTGGTCATTCTTCTCTGTACTGATTCTAGTGAATTGATGTCCATTCTGTAGGACGGAGACCAAAACTGTACCGCATAGTCAAGAATGGGTCTAACTATCGCTAAATATAGTTCAATAATTACCTCTGCACTTCTATTCGTTACCGTCATAGCAATCAAATCTAATGCTCTGTTTGCTTTATTTCTGGCGCTAATGCAATGTTTCCTGGTTTTAAGGTCCGGACTCACTAGAACTCCCAAGTCTCTCTCTCACTCAGTTTTTTCTAAAAGTGTGTTTTCTAAGCTGTATTTATTTCCGGGGTTGTGTAGCCCTACGTTTAACACGCTACACTTAGAGATATTGAAGTTCATTTGCCATTTCACCGACCATGTGAAATATTTGTTAAGATCATCCTGCAGAATCTCTGCGTCGTCTCTTGACTTAATTAGGTGTCCTATTTTAGTGTCGTCCGCAAACTTACTAACATCACGATTTATCCCATCGTCTAAGTCGTTTATGTACATAATGAACAACAAGGGACCCAAAACCGAGCCCTGGGGGACCCCACTAGTAACATTGCCCCACCTAGATTTTACTCCATATATGGTGACCCATTTATGGAGAGAGATAGACAGAGAGAGAAGGAGAGAGTGAGAAAGGGAGAGAGGGAGGGAGAGAGGGAGGGAGAGTGGGAGGGAAAGAGAGAGAAAGAGAATCGTTGACACCTGATGGGAATGCAAGGCGATCTATCTTTTAGGTTCTCCACCCGTACGTACCCCTTCCCCTTGCCCACTCTCGCACCCAGCGCTCCCCAACCCCCATCCCCTGCGCCCACCCACCCGTATGTTGGTTCTTGTGCGTGCACCTGGACAACGACGAGACCTGCATAGACGCGGATTGTGTTTCCCGCCACGATTCAAAGCCCCGGCGCTAGATCGTCATGGCGAAGGAGTGAATGAGTGCCTGCGGTTGCGAACTACGAACACACAGGATAATTATGATGGCCCCCTCAATGGCAATCCTCCCACAAGGTAACGCGCCTCTTCCTGGCAAAACTCCTGCCTGGAAATGTACGATGATGATCTCAGGGTTCCGCTTTTGGCTGGCATTTCCATTCACAGTTTACATCAGTGGTATCATAAACTGATTTCCAATTATCCAAATTTACAAACGATAGCAAGCTGCGTTAAATAACAAATGACCACTCATACCAACTGCATGTTAGAGAAGATAATGGCAAGCTAGATTAATAGACTGAAATGTGGCTCATAAGAGTTGTGCGCACAGGGAACTACGACTACGCATTACTTCAAACGGCAAAACAAATAACCAAAGTTGAGAGTGAAAAAGATTTTGCAGCAATTATAAGTGGGGCCCCCCGTGTAGGGAGAAAAAGACTTTGGTATATGTAAGTATGTATAAGTAGCGTCCTTAAATCATCGAATATTCCTGCCTCACCACGAACAGGTGAGAGTGTCAGGCTCTCGGCACGACCACCTGTTCTCAAAAAACCAACTATCATCAATCAACCGCCCACATTTGGTAGATGATGCGTCCGTATGGTGCCCAAATCTCCTTCAAGACAATGGCGATTGAAACACTCCCCTCTAATGTTCAAATCTTTTCCTTTGTATGTGTGTGTGTGTGTGTGTGTGTGTGTGTGTGTGTGTGTGTGTGTGTATTCACCTTGGTCTTTTGGATCATGTGTTGGACTCGTGATCGACAGCTATTTTCCCTCCTGGAAGAGAGCTTAGAGCTCGTATGACCGATCTATGGGTATTGTTATGACCTTTGCACACACACACACACCCAACTCCCCGCCCACGAGAGTCAGAGTAACGACCCGAAGCCCAGTGATACCGTAATAATTTCGGCCCTGGGCAGGATTCGAACCAGGTACTGACGCACATCCGTGCTGACAATCCAGTACTCTATCAACCGCGCCACCGGGTCGTGTGTGTGTGTGTGTGTGTGTGTGTGTGTGTGTGTGTGTGTGTGTGTGTGCGCGCGCGCGTATAAACATGCGATCATACCTCACTCTCTTTGCTCCCTCTTACGCAGTACAATCTAATCAAACTTTTTTTCCTTTCTCACATGCCAATAAAATCTTAATTCATACATCCAGTCTTTGTCAGCATTCCAGACCATCCACTGGCGGCGGTATCTGGTATGTCTAACTCATATCAATTCCTTTTGACCAATTTCCTTCTTATGTCATTGTAGGTGCCCACCGAACAGTCACCTGAGTCGACAATGTTATTATTATTGTTATTGTTGTTGTTCTCGTTCCCTAGACTGTCTGGCCGAGCAATCCCGTCTACCCGAGGAACGCCACGGCTGGAACGGGGTTTTCCCACAAATCCTTTATAGAGTGTATACTGTGAACAATGCAGTCTTCCATAATGTGTTGTATAGTATGGGGTGAAGTGTTACATCCTGGACAGTTATCTACGATGTTGTCATCCAGCCTCTTCTGGTAACTTAGAAGGGGTGGATGGAGGCTGCACCGCAGTCTGGCCAGGTGGACTCTGTCCTTTCGGGGGTAGAGAGATTCTGAGGTATCGATACCGGAAGGCGCCCAAAATACCTCCACTCAAAATCCAACACCCAAAATACATCCACCCAGAATACCTCCAAAAAGGACCAAAACACTTCCATGCATAATATACCTTCCGGAAGGCGCCCAAAATACCTCCACCCAAAATCTTAAACCCAAAATACCTCAAAAAATGCCCAAAATACCTCCATGCATAATATACCTTCCATGTAACATGGATAAGCATGAATATAATACGATATAATATGTACATGTAGGAATTAATGTTGTGCTGCTTGTACTGCTCAGAAGGTTACAATCTTAAATTGTCAAGTTTATTGGAATAATTATCATTCCTTTAACTAAGGTTATAATCCTAAATTGTCAAGTGAACAAAAATACCTCCATGCATAATATACCTTCCATGTAACATGGATAAATTAAATTGTCAAGTTTATTGGAATTATTATCATTCCTTCAACTAAGGTTGTAATCCTAAATCGTCAAGTGAACAAAAATCACCAGAAACCATTGGTGTACAGATCAAAGCGTTTATTGGAATAATACAATACAAATACATGTACAAGATATTTCATATGAAAAGTATTTACAATAGGCCAATTTTCATTTTTTACACAGGTAATGCACTTCAAACGAATACATATTCATTACTTAACATTGTATGATTTTATAGATTTTTTTCATAAAGTTGAACAGTATAAATCGTATTCCAGAACTTGATATTCTATCAATTCTAGAATTTCAGTCACTGGAATTACTTTAAAATTCACATGTTGTATCCAGTTCCTTCAAGAAATTCACAAATGTCTTTTCGACTGTTAATGTAATCCAGACACAAGTTCTTCAAACGCAACTGGAGTTGATCATATTTTCTGCGGATTCGTTTAGCTGGCCGTTGCCCGATGTCATCTTGCTGTAACAATGCAGATACGGCTGCATTTTCCCGTTGGAATGATTCGATCGCTCTCCATACTGATGGGTGATGATGTCCTATCAAATGGAAATATTTATGATTCCACGCCTTACAGGCATTAATTATTAGTACGGGCACCATCATTTAATGTCGCATTATGAACATTCCACACTGCGGGAGGAAATGGGGGAGCCACACGTTTCAGTCGATCAGATCACACCCTCACGTGAACGCACTCGACGATATGATCCATCCAAAAAGGTAGAATCAAAGTACTCAAGAAGTTCTAATACGTCATCCGGCACTGGTAAAAACGCAAGTCCGTTCATCATCCCGACAAACTTCTGGAACTCTTCATTTTCACGGTAATACTGCTACAGTCCAATGGATTGGAGTTTCCGCCATGTTGCTTGGGTGAGATGGAAAAAGCATCCGCGAGGGCTCACTTCTCCATCAAATGTTGTCGTTATCGCCTGGTGGACAGCTTCTTCGAAGTCTATCATGATATGCTCCGGTTCTGGAAATATTCCTCTATGTTCGCATTCCCTCAGCAACACACTCAGCATCTCCTCATATGTTTCTTTATTCTTTCTTTCAAGTAGTGCATAGACGACTGATATGTGCGATGTTGACAATGGTACTCTCATGAAGTAAACTTGCTCAAAAAACGGTGGAGCCATACCGAATGTACCATCCATGAACGATTCTGTTGCTGTGCCGAGTTTCTCGATAGCTGCGTCTGAGGAAAATATGACGATCCTCATGCCTTCTTTGTTGCTGTCGTATAAGAGGTATCGTTCTTTAACTTCTACGCCTGTTGTTGACCATCTGTCTTCGATCACGAACGCGGCAAGACTCGTTGGCACCTTTGGATAGTTTCTTATTTTTTCACGTCTTATCGCTTTCTTGCACACTTCCTCATTTGGTATCCGAGCCTTCCCACCATTACTTCCGACTTTTGATATTCCTTCTGAATATATTTGAACTGGTTTGTTGTGTGATGTTGCTCCTTTCGTCTTCATCTCTAGTCTGGCTTTTGCTACTTGTATGGCTGTTGCATCTGGATTATGGTTATGCAACAGGATTCTCTGTAACTGCATTTGTCATGACACTTTCTCTACATTTATCGTCTTTCTTACACATGACCATCTTATCTTTCCATTTCTTTCGTACTGTTTGACGTACATATAACCATTAATACATAGCTTCTGACCACCTTTAGCAGACTCCAGAGTTTCAAACTCCATCATGTATACTGTATCTCTTATGATATAGAAATAAGGCCCATACCGCCTCTATATATATATATATACCCGCAAATGCATTAACTAGGATAGGTGCCCGAGTTGATCTTGTTTAATTGAGCAAGAAACTATCGTAGAAATACTGTGAAAAATCTGGTAGAAAAGATTAGATAATAAAATGAAAATATACATAACTAAGTAAAACAATAGGTATACATATTAATATGTGAAACAATTGAAAAATATGACGATCCTCATGGTTTATTTTTAAGAAATCCGTTCGCTCAGTAATTAAGCATTCTCATTGGTTAATTACTTAATAAAATCAACTCACTCATAAATTAAGCCCTTTGATATATTTCTATGAAATTTCAGTTTTATCGGGATATGGCCAATTTGATTTGAAAATCTTTCCAGTGTTTTTAGAAATCAGGAAAAATTATGTTTTTTTTTTCTTCAAATCTTCAATAAACTTGATTGAATTTGTCATGACAATACTCACAGGTGCATTTTCGTTTTTATTTACCCCCACAAAAAAATAAAACTAAATAAATAAATAAATAAATAAATAAATACGCTGCATGTTCTTTTAAGTTCCTTTTAGTGTAATTGCATGAATAACTTAAATGGTGTATCCCTTTGAAAATATAACATGCCGGGTGAATAACTGAGGAAATAGGATAAAATCGTATTTTGTGTTTAGATCCCCCCTGATGAATGATGTTGTGTTGTCTTGGAGTCAGAGGTATCTTATTCTATTGTATTTATTTATTTATTATCATTATTATTACTATTATTATTATTATTATTATTATTATTATCATTATTATTATTATCATTAAGTTGGTCAGACTGTTTCAAGTGGGAGTAAGGTGTCGAGGGGCTGCCCAAGGGAGTACAGCCCCGTGACCACCTTGCGACCCAAATTGGCTTTTATTCAGCTGAGGGGAGGCAGGAGGCGCGGGGAGTCCGTAGTAGGAGTCACGAGAGGCAAGACCTTGCATGCGTAAGTGCTGTGTGGAATCCTAAGGGGTCTGGAGAGGCAAACAGTGCCGGTTTTAAGCCTGTTTGACAGATCTGATCAAGTTGGGCCCCGCGCGCAAGTGAACCCAGGCTTTGAGGAGAGAACACTGACGGACCTGGTTTAAACTGTTAAGAAGACAATAATGCTGTAGGCCTCACAATCCGGGGGATTTATCACTGAAGACTGTCCTACTACACGAGAATAAAACATAAATTTCAAGCTTTTGTAGCGTTGAGGCTTTCGTGTTGAGAGCCAAAAGCGTTTACGTTTTGGGTTTCTTTGTGCTGTTCATTCGTTATGACTTGTAGGCAGGGTCTTGACTAGTCCGCGCCCTCAGAAGAATCTTTTACAAAAATGGAGGCAGTCCCACAGACTTCCACTTTGGGCGGGGGGCGACTCCTGATCTTCGAGATCGCTTGTGGAGTCGATGGAGACTGTTTCCGGTCGACGAAGATCCCTGGCTTCGGCGGCCGTGAAGGACTCGAGGAACACGATGTCTCTTTCGGATTGTTCCAGCGCCTCCGTAGTCTCTTGGGAGACCGTGGGTTCCAGCTCTTGGAGTCCTATTCCCCCTTCGAGCTCTCCTGGAGGTGTCTGCTTTTCAATTTCTTTTTCGCCCAGAAGCTCCGCCTGCAATAAAGTTGTGTCCATAGCAATCGTATGCGCTTGGACGTGCTTCGGGCTCTTTGGCTCGCTTTCCTCAGCCATTGTCTCTTCCGGCTCTGATGTCGTTCTTCGGTCTTCTGTGGGAAATGTCTGTTCTTCATCTGCAAATCTTACTCTCTTCTTCGCGGGTGCTCTGCCGCTATTTCTATCCTCTTGAAGAACTTTTCTTTTTCTTATATTAGGGCTTTCTTCCCCGGTCTTGCTTAGTGGGGTTAGGTCGGCTTCCTCTTCTTGAAGAGCTTTATTGATTTCATCTAAATACTTATGAAAAGCTCGGCTCCCGTAGCGGTATCTCCTCCTTGTGGCCACGGGTTCATATCTGTCATTATTATTTTTTCTCTTCCTTTTATTGTTATAATCACTGTTCCTTTTTCTCCCCTGAGGAACACAGGTGTCGTCAGCATCGCTGCCGCTCCAGGAACCGGAATCAGAAGACATCATGCTCGAAACTTAGCCCAACTAGGCCAAGATGGCGCTCGACCGATGATGACGTCATTTGTTGACAGATGGTCAACACAGATATCAAAATGGGCCTCGCACTGATTTTGTTGGGTCGGTGTTAACTTGTTAGCTAAGGTTACTTATGGTTAGGTAAAATTAGGTTAGGTCAGGTCAAGTTAAATCAAATTAGGTTTGGTCAGGTCAGGTTAGGTTAGGTTGGGCTAGAATAGGAAGGTTACGTGTGGTTAAGTTAGGTTAAGATGAGTCTTTGATGGAAACAAAAATGGTCGCGTCATTATTATTAAAAAAAAATCCCTGCTTGATCGTTTTCTGGGTGATTTCGTCTTATATTGACACGTGATTTAAAAAAAAAATATGACGTCAGCCAGAATTGAAATAGAAGTACCGTTACGTGATGCGCGGGGGGGGGGGTTCAATGGGAATAAATAGAATCGCCTAGCGACACACGGGGGTAAAAGGAGAAGTGCCACCATGTACGGAAGGGGTTCACAGGAGTATGGTGTGTGTGTGTGTGTGTGTGCGCGCGCGCGCGTGTGAGAGAGAGAACATAAGAACATACGAATGAAGATAGATAGATAGATAGACTTTATTTGGCAATAAATCAATGTACATGAAGTGCAAATAATGACAAGAACACAAAGTTCGAAATAATAAATGTAAATTGCCGAGGATAACACAAAAAGCATGAACGCTTATTTCCATTGTGGTCCTCATCAGGTAATTTTTCTACATTAAGTCACACGGACAAACATACATAGGGGGTTGAGGGGACCAGAGACACTCATGAGTAATACCAGTCAGTACACATATGACACGTAAACATTGTTATAGATTTGCTAATATTACTGAAATGTTTGTACACATAGGAACATTGAGTCCGAATATTTGAGCACCATCCAAAAGGAACCTTGCATTCAGCAAAGGAACAACAAAATAATGATGAACTGTAACAAAACAGTATGAGTGAGTACTATATCGGAGTAGTACCATTAATAATATATTGCATTTTTCTACATCTGTATCAACATGGATGAGTGAGTACTATATCAGAGTAGGACCATTACTGATATACTACAATATTCAACATCTGTAACAACATGTAGTTATAGTGAATCCTACACTGCAGCTAGGGTTACCTATTAATTAAATCCAACATTTTACCTGAATCTCAGGACGGAGTGGGCAATTACTATGAGTAGTACATTATAACCTGAAGCACCAGAGGTAGGGTACAGGGGACCAGTACTCGAATGAGTAAAACAACAAGGAGAATGAGGAAAGAGGTCAGATCATAACTGTTCTCGGAACCTACCTGAGGCATATGCCATATTATGACTGGCAAAACAAAGGTGGAAACCAATTTGTAAACATCAATCATTGTTATGCTTAACTAAACTTCTGAAAAAAGGGGGGGAGGGGAGGTCAGAAACAGTTATGAGTGAACGCAGATATGGATGGTATTACTCATGGATTCAGGTATCCCTCACTAAGCTAGTAGTACACAAAGTCAAGGCTGTTCTCTGTCCATAGCTGAGACATATAGTAACCCTTGACTTTTTTCTTGAAGGTAACCTTGCTATTTGTCTTCTTAATGGACACAGGTAGTGAGTTCCATAGTTGAGCACCTATGCAGTGAAAACTGTTTTTGGTGAAGGGACCTGCATGGGGTACGATAAGAGACTCTTGCCTGTTCCGGGTTCGGTTCTCAGCCGATAATGTCAAATTACAGCTCACATATGAGGGAGCAGAATTATGAATGACATTGTAAACCTGGTTTAGTTTAAGCTGCTGGACACGATATTTTACTGGTAACATTCCTACCTTGCTAAATTCTTAAGGAGACTGCAAGAGACCATAAGGCCTACCCTAGGCAGCTCCGTATCCATCACCACCTGTCATCCCCATCCATAAATTTGTCTAATCGTTTCTTAAAATAACGGATAGTTTCAGCGCTTACTACATTGTTACTAAGTTTATTCCATTCGTCGACCACCCTATAAGTAAACCAATTATTGCCTATTTCCTTCAAAAATCTAAATTTGTCTAGTTTATAACCATTACTGCGAGTCCTGCACTGTTGTTTTATTATGGTGACCTTGTTTGCATCACTCTTGTTAAAGCCTTTGATCCACTTGAACACCTCTATTAGATCACCCCGCACTCTGCGTCTTTCCAGAGTGTAAGTTAAGGTGCCTAAGCCTCTCTCCGTGAGGCAAATTTCTGAGTCCATGCATCATTTTGGTCATTCTTCTCTGTACTGATTCTAGTGAATTGATGTCCATTCTGTAGGACGGAGACCAAAACTGTACTGCATTGTCAAGGATGGGTCTAACTATCGCTAAATTGAGTTTAATAATTACCTCTGCACTTCTATTCGTTACCGTCCTAGTAATGAAACCTAATGCTCTGTTAGCTTTATTCCTGGCGCTAATGCACTGTTTCCTGGTTTTAAGGTTCGGACTCACTAGAACTCCCAAGTCTCTCTCGCACTCAGTTTTCTCTAAAAGCGTGTTATCTGAGCTGTATCTATTTCCGGGGTTGTGTAGCCCTACGTTTAACACGCTACACTTAGAGATATTGAAGTTCATTTGCCATTTCACCGACCATGTGAAATATTTGTTAAGATCATCCTGCAGAATCTCTGCGTCGTCTCCTGACCTAATTAGGCGTCCTATTTTAGTGTCGTCCGCAATCTTACTAACATCACTATTCATCCCGTCGTCTGAGTCGTTGATGTACATAATGAACAACAAGGGTCCCAAAACCGAGCCCAGGGGGACCCCACTAGTAACATTGCCCCACCTAGATTTTACTCCATTTATGGAGAGAGATAGAGATAGAGATAGAGAGAGAGAGAGAAAGAGGGAGGGTGGGAGGGAAGGAGAGAGAGAGAGAGAGAGAATCGTTGACACATGATGGGGATGCAAGGCGATCATCTTTTAGGTTCTCCACCCGTACGTACCCCTTCCTCTTGCCGCTCTCGCACCCAGCGGCCGCCACCCCCCACCCCCTGCGCCCACCCGCCCATATGTTGCTTCTTGTGCGTGCACCTGGACAACGACGCGACCTGAGTAGACTCGGAATGTGTTTCCTGCAGGTTATACGCAAAATCTATTTTGCCTTGTTCTGATTCATGCTCCTCCTCAACGAGGGACTGAGAGGAAACCAAGTGCTTGGACCGTGGGGACAATGGGAAGGTTGGTAGTTGGGGACAATGAGTAGGTAGGTTGGGTAAGTGAAGTAAGTTGGGTAAGTTTAGGTAAGTTGGGTAGGTTGAATAGTTAGGTTGGGTATGCTGAATTACGTAAGTTTAGGTACATTAGTTTAGGTAGTATGGTAGATTACGTAGGTAAATAGGCAGGCAGGCATGCAAGAGGATGAGCAAGTAGGCAGACAAATAGGATGAAATTTTGGCAAACTAGCAGGTTGAGACATACAAATAGAGAGGCTGAAAAAGCTCTTTATATTGTTCCTAGGACAAACTACTAACTAAACTCAAATGACCTAGCAATTGGTTGAACAATGTTAAACTACGAGTTGTTCTGAATGGCCTGGAAATGTACGATGATGACCTCAGGGTTCCGCTCTTGGACGGCACTTCCATTCACAGTTTACATCAGTCGTATCATAAATTGAATTCTAATTATCCAAATTTACAAAAGATAGCAAGTTGCGTTAAATAACACATGACCACTCATACCAACTGCATGTTCGAGAAAATATTGGCAAGCTAGATTAATAGACTGAAATGTGGCTCATAAAAGTTGTGTGCACAGGGAAGTACGACTACGCATTACTTGAAACGGCAAAACAAATAACCAAAGTTGAGAGTGAAAAAGATTTTGCAGCAATTATAAGTGGCGCCCCCCGTGTAGGGAGAAAAAGCCTTTGGCATATGTATGTATAAGTAGCGTCCTTAAATCATCGAATATTCCTGCCTCACCACGAACAGGTGAGAGTGTCAGACTCTCGGCACGACCACCTGACCTAAAAAACCCAACTATCATCAATCAACCGCCCACATTTGGTAGATGATGCGTCCGTATGGTGCCCAAATCTCCTTAAAGACAATGGCGATTGAAACACTCCCCTCTAATGTTCAAATCTTTTCCTTTGTATGTGTGTGTGTGTGTGTCTGTGTGTGTGTGTGTCTGTGTACGCGCGCGCGTGTGTGTGCGTGTGTGTGTGTGTGTGTGTGTGTGTGTGTATTCACCTTGGTCTTTTGGATCATGTGTTGGACTCGTGATCGAAAGCTATTTTCCCTCCTGGAAGAGAGCTCAGAGCTCGTATCACCGATCTATGGGTATTGTTATGACCTTTGCACACACACACACACACACACACACAACTCCCCGCCCACGAGAGTCAGAGTAACGACCCGAAGCGCAGTGATACCGTAATAGTTTCGGGCCTGGGCAGGATTCGAACCAGGTACTGACGCACCTCCGTGCTGACAGTCCAGTACTCTATCAACCGCGCCACCGGGTCGTGTGTGTGTGTGTGTGTGTGTGTGTGTGTGTGTGTGTGTGTGTGTGTGTGTGTGTGCGCGTATAAACATGCGATCATACCTCACTTTCTTTGCTCCCTCTTACGCAGTAAAATCTAATCATACCTTTTGCCTTTCTCATATGCCAATAAAATGTTAATTCATACATCCAGTCTTTGTCAGCATTCCAGACCATCCACTGGCGGCGGTATCTGGTATGTCTAACTCATATCAATTCCTTTTGACCAATTTCCTTGTTATGTCATTGTAAGTGCCCACCGAACACAGTCACCTGAGTCGACAATGTTATTATTATTGTTATTGTTGTTGTAGTCGTTACCTAGACTGTCTGGCCGAGCAATCCCGTCTACCCTAGGAACGCCACGGCTGGAACGGGGTTTTCCCACAAATCCTTTATAGAGTGTATACTGTGTACAATGTAGTCTTCCATAATGTGTTGTATAGTATGGGGCGAAGTGTTGCATCCTGGACAGTTATCTGCGATGTGGTCATCCAGCCTCTTCTGGTAGCTCAGAATGGCTGGAAGGAGGCCGCACCGCAGTCTGGCCAGGTGGACTCTGTCCTTTCGGGGTAGAGAGGATTCAGAGGTATCGATAACAAGTGGTCTGGCATGCAGCAATTTAATTTTATTTCATTTTGTTGATGAAGCAGTGAGTGATATGATTATGAATATCTTTCTGAAAGCTGGTGTCTGGTGGTTGTGGAGGAAGAGAAGAGTATATTTGTGAGTGATATAGGTATTTGCATGTTGCTTTGATGTTTCTTGGTGTGTGGGGGTGTTCTGCTATATAGCGTAGTGGGTGTGTTGTGTTTGTGGAGGCTGCGGCAAGTGTTTATGTAACTCTCATGTCAAGGTGATCCTTAACTTTGAGGGCTTTCGTTTTATGGTGTAAACGGTCTGTAGTTGCTGTGTTTGTGCAGCCTGTAATTGTCGTTAGGGCTTTGTTTTGCAAGGTCTATAGGGTGTTGTGGTGTGTCTTATTGAGATTAGAGACCCTTGCGAGATATGCACAAATCATCACTGAGCGTATGCTTCAGTTGTATACTGTAATAATAGTTTCTTTTTTATCCAAATGTTGTTCCTGCAAATGATTTAAGCGCGTTAAGTCTAGGTGTGCATTTAGTCTTTATGTTATGATGTGTTGTTTGAATGACATGGATATATCACACGTTATGCTAAGAACCTTGGGTCTATGTGTGTGGTACGAGAGTTGTTGATATAGAGGCGTGGTATGTATCTATGTTCCGCTGTCCAATTAAGAGGTTATTTGTAGTGAAACAGGTGTTGAGAGAGAGAGAGAGAGAGAGAGAGAGAGAGAGAGAGATACGGAGGGAGAGAGACAGACATAGAGATAGAGAGAGAGAGAGAGGGGAGGGGGAGTGAGTGAGTGGGAGTATCATCAAGAGCAGGAGGAAGGGGTGACCCACCCACCCACGCGACACGGAATCGACGGACGGGCGCACTGACGACTGACTAGCAGGACGAGTGGGGTTAACTCGGCCCCAATGAAATCGCCTGGTGTCAGCCACAAGGCGACGATTAAGGGCGAAAGGCTCCTCCAAATCTGAACAATCAGAGTCGTGCTACACCTACCACAACAGGAAAACCATTCAAGTGAATACTCGGTTAACCTAACCTAGTCTGGCCTAACTTAGACTCATCTAACTTGACCTAACATGACCATACAACTTGCTACCCAAACTCTCTCTGGTGAACAACATCAGCCCCTCCCCGACCTCCGCCACTAACTGAAGAGCAATCTAGGGGATGGATGAGTTCCTGATCACAGGGCGCCCTATACATCATTCATTCATCCCTTCATCACGGGCTGTATTTTCAATCTTTTCACCAGACCTGGCGAATGCTTTCTCCCATTAGATCCAGAGTACAGTAGATTCTGACTTTATCTTCTGCTTAAGGTTGCCTACGGGCTCATCTACAAAATCTACCGGTAGCTTCCGTAAGCAGAGTCAATGAAGTTGGTCAAACTGTTTCAAGTGGGAGGAAGGTGTCGTCGAGGGGCTGCCCAAGGGAGTGCGGCGCCGTGACCTCCTGGCGACCCAAATTGGGTTTTATTCAGCTGAGGGGAGGCACGAGGCGCATTGGCTTTACATATTTCATACTGGTTGATGTAATTTTAATATACTACTTCAAGAATATTGTTCCGAAGATGCTCTGTACTGTTCTCCTCTGTTCTTTTCTGTTCTCTTCTCTTATTTTCTCTTCTATTCAAGAATATTGTTCCGGAGAAGATTTTCTCTTCTGTTCTCCTCTGTTCTTTTGTGTTCTCTTGTCTTATCTTCTTTTCTCTTCTAAGTATCACATAAAAATTAATGTACTAGAATTCAGTTTCCTAAGTAGATTCTAGAGAAATCTAGCAGGTCGAGTATTGATTGTAATTCAGAAGAATTTTTTACAAAAAGGGAGGCAGCCCCAGAGACATCCACTTTGCGCGGGCGGCGACTCCTGATCTTCGAGATCGCTTGTGGAGTCGATGGAGACTGTTTCCGGCCGACAAACATCCCTGGCTTCGGCGGCCATGAAGGACTCGAGGAACACGATGTCTGTTTCGGAGGGTTCTAGCGCCTCCGTAGTCCCTTGGGAGACCATAGGTTCCAGCTCTTGGAGTCCTATTCCCCCTTCGACCTCCCCTGGAGATGTCTGCCTTTCACTTTCCTTTTCGCCCAGAAGCTCCGCCTGCAATAAACTTCTGTCCATAGCAGTCGTATGCGCATGGACGTGCTTCGGGCTCCTTCCCTCGCTCTCCTCTGTCATTATCTCTTCAGGTTCTTTGGGAACCGGCTCTGTCGTGGGGAATATCTGTTCTTCATCTGCAAATCTAACTCTCTTTTTTGCGGGTGCCTTGCCGCTATTTCCATCCTCTTGAAGAACTTTTCTTTTTCTTATATTCGGGCTTTCCTCCCCGTTCTTGCTTCCTGGGGTTAGGTCGCCCTCTTCTTCTTGAAGAGCTTTATTGATTTCATCTAAATACTTATAAAAAGCTCTGGTCCCGTAGCGGTATCTCTTCCTTGTGGCTACGGGTTCAAATCTGTCATTCTTATTTCTCTTTCTCTTATTATTATAATCACTGTTTCTCTTTCTCCCCTCAGGAACACAAGTGTCGTCGGAGTCGCTGCCACTCCAGGAACCGGAATCGGAAGACATGATGCTCAAAACTTAGCCCAACTAGGCCAAGATGGCGCTCGACCGATGATGACGTCACTTGTTGACAGATGGTCTACACAGATATCAAAATGGGTCTCGCACCAATTTTGTTGGTTCGGAGCTAACTTGTTAGCTAAGGTTACTTATGGTTAGGTAAAGTTAGGTCAGGTCAGGTTAGATCAAATTAGGTTTGGTCAGGTCAGGTTAGGTTAGGTTGGGCTAGAATGAAAAGGTTACGTGTGGTTAAGTTAGGTTGAGATGACTCTTTGATAGAAACAAAAGTGGTCGCGTCATTATTAAAAAAATCCCTGCATAATCGTTTTCTTGGTGATTTCGTCTTACATTGACACGCGAGTTAAAAAAAAAAATCTGACGTCAGCCAGAATTGAAGTAGAAGTACCGTTACATGATACTCTTTGATCAAATTACATGGAAATCACACATTTTAAAGAAAATAGGTCAAATAATGGAACCACATGCTAATTTTTTATATAAAATTGTGCATTTGAGCAAAAACCGTCATTGGTTGAGGTCGGCAATTAGTGAGTCGGACGGTATGTGGTTGGTAATTTTGTAGAAGATAAAAACGTAACTTTTCTTTGATCGAATTACATGGGACCATACCATTTAGTTTTTCAAGGAATAAATTTAAGTTACGCTTAACTGGCCAAAGACACAAGATATCATCAACATATCTTTTCCACACAACTTGTTGGGGAAGAATCCTAGGTAGTAGTTTCATCTCAAAGAATTCCATATACAAGTTACTAAGTACTGGGGACAGAGGGTTTCCCATTGCCATACCAAATTTTTGTACATAGAATTCACCATTAAAAACAAATTTACAATTTACAATACACAAATTATGGTTTTAGCTGGAAGTGGCAAGTCATGTTTTGATAATAATTCTTCTTCAAGATATACCAATAAGTCAATTACGGGAACACGGGTGAAGAGCAAAGTTATATCAAAACTAACTAGTTTAAAATCATAACAAATTTCTAGATTATTCAAATAATTAATTAAATCAACATTATTTGTGACGAGGGAAGAAGATATTGTACCCACTAAAGGACTCAAAATAGTAAAAAGCCATTTGGGTAAATTGTAAGTGACGGATCCTGTAGAACTGATGATGGGTCTAACTGGATAACCAGGTTTATGGGTTTTAATCAATCCATACATGTAAGGCAAGTAAGGGGACAAAGAAGAAAAATGTTTTATCAGATGTTCATGCCCTTTCAGAATCTTCTTAACATTACGATTAAACTCACTATTTACAGATTCAAGCGGGTTTTTAGTAAGTTTTGTATATGTTTCACAATCTCCCAATAATGTTCCCATTTTTTTTATGTAATCTTATTTGTTAAGAATGACAATGCAATTGCTTTTATCAGCTCTAGTGATGTGTAACTGTTCATCTCTTTTTAACTCACGGTAAGACTTAAAAAACCTTTTAGGACAATTTGGAATACCATGTGCTGATAAAGAAGCATATACAAAACCCTGGCTGATGTTGATATTTTGAGTAGAGACATCACCAAATTTTTCTAAATTGCAAAACCCTTTGGCCACATTAAGATAGTCAACTTCGTGTTGAGTTGCTGCAAAACTAAGACCATATCCTAAAGCACATGTTGTTGCACTATTTAAAGGTTTATCAGATAGATTTATAACAAAAATAGGGTTGGCATGCTTGGACCAATCACTGTCTTTAATTAATAGAGACAGTTTTTTGTTGAGTTTCTCACTAAGAACGTTACACGAATGTCTTAATTTACTATAACAATAATCAAGTGGTCTATGTTTCCAATTTTCTGGGATGGCTCTATGAAAATTATTTTTTAAAGATTTAGTCAAATTAAAAGATTCACGAACTTCAATTCTGGTTATAAAATGGCTTACAAAACTTTCCATAACACCTCACACGAAAGAAAAGTATTTGACAAAAAGAACCTTTTGGTTCTTCCTTACAGTGAGAAATTAGTTGGTCTGCCTAATATTCTCAAACAATTCAACATTAACTTGGTTTTCAAAAATAACAATACTATAAAAAGTAAGCTCATTAAAAATTCACCTGAAGTAAATGAGCGTTGTGTTTACTCTATTCCATGCCTTAAATGCAAAAAGACTTACAAACTAGGATAAATCAGCACAAATATAGTGTAAGGAGTGGGCAAAGTTCCAGTGGCCTTTTTATCCATGTAAGAGACCACAACCATCCTATTGACTGGGATAATTCTAATGTAATAATTTCTTGTAGATCTTTATTAGAAAGAAACATTATCGAATCCAGTCACATTAAGCAAACCTTTGACCATAATATCAATTTAAGTTTAGGATTATTTAAACTTGATGATTTTATTATTGATAAAATTGTAAAAAATTCTCCAAGTGTTACTAGGCCGGGGTGACGTAACGTCATGTGACCAAACGTCCTACCTGATTATGAAGCATCTTGTGTGTCCTTCCCATGTTCCTAGCTTGTCTTCTACTTTATGTATATTTATATCCACCTATGTCTCTGTATCTGTGTATTCCTTGATAATGTCTTAAATAGACGAAAACGTTCGGACTAAGCTTATTTCCCAATGGGTTTTTTTCTGAATAAAGCTCCATACTCTAGCCTTAACGTTTCATTTTGCCACCTCACCTCCATATATATATATATATATATATATATATATATATATATATATATACATTATATATATGGATATATATTTATATATATATGTATATATATATATATATGTATATATATATATATATATGTGTGTGTGTGTGTGTGTGTGTGTGTGTGTGTGTGTGTGTGTGTGTGTGAGTGTGTGTGCGAAAAAAGCTGGAGTCCTGGAACTATAATGGTGGAAACGTAGAAAACACCAGACTCAGAAGTAGGTAATAGGAGTAAGCAAGCATTACCTCACCAGATGGCAGCACTGAGTGATGAGTTGTGAAGTTCACTTCCTGTTTTACAGTCTTGTTTCCAAACGTGATCAAACTAATTTTAAAATGCCTCAGCATTGCTCTGTTCCACTGTGTTCAGTACATAAGGGTGGACACAAGTTTCCGTCAGATGAGAAGATGAATATGAAGTGGAGAATAGCGATAAAACGCCTTGAACCAGGTACAAATAAGCCATGGATTCCAAGGATATACAGTGTTGTCTGTGAAAAACATTTTACAGCAGATGACTACATGCCTGCTGATCTTTTAGGTAAGTGATGTTCAACTTTGTTGTCATTTATATATAAAGAAAAATAACAGGCACTATTCTTTTTTAACAATTCAGCAACATAACCCGTTCCCCATGCTGTGTCATCATGTCAAGTGTGTGCTGTAGTAGGAACTTTGTTATGGGGAGCAGCAATTATTTTTTAACCCATGTACCTGTCATTGTATATATTCTCAGGAAGGTAATTATGATTTTAAAGGTTTTCTATTTAAATTAGGATATGTCTACAGTCACGTAGTTTTTCTTAACACACCTTCATTTTGATGTCACTTACGTGAAATATTAATAGAGCTACGTTTTTTTTTCAAAGTTCTTTTATGACTCCCAAACTCAAACCCTGACCACCTTACTCTATTGCTTCCTAAGATGAGAAAAAAAAAAATTGCTTTAATTTCAGATTCTCGTAAGAGGCTGAACCCTGGTGCGGTTCTATCTATTTTTTATTTTAATACAACACTATCCACGTTCACCTCAACACTAAATGCAGAAAGAGCAGAGAGGGTAGCTAAGAGGAAACGTTTATTTCAAAATGAAGCAGATATTCAAGATGTTGGCAACGAAGAGGTAGTGTCAGCTGAAAGGGAAAATGAGATTCTACAAAGTGACGCTGATGGAGGGAAATCGGCCCGGGACCACGGTATCCAGTGTGAGATACTAAATTCAATGAATGCTAGATTCTCTATCTTCCGGTTTAAAAATGACAATAAGGCCATTCAGTAGTATACAGGATTTTTATGTTCTTCCAACTCCAAGAAATAATTTTTTGGCCAGAAAGAAACACGGTGCAGGACTTAATGCCAGTGAGCTTCAAAAAACAATTTCCATCAACAAGAGTAATTTTGGATGCAACAGAGGTGCCGATTCAAAAACCCAGTAATGTTAATGCACAAAGTGCAACTTTTTCGACTTATAAAAATCGCAACACATTGAAGACAATGATCGGCTGCACTCCAGGTGGACTAATTTCTTATGTGAGTGATAGCTACGGTGGCAGCGCATCTGACAGAAAGATAATAGAAAGATCTTGTTTAATACAAGGACATATGTTTGAATCTGGGGACAGTATTATGGCAGACCGTGGTATTAGAGTACAATATTTGTTTGCTTCGTTAGACGTTAAGGCAAACACTCCGACAAATAAAATGGATATTTACAAAATAACAAAGGACTATTGTTACTTGAAATCGTGTTGAAAGTAAGCATGATATCTTCCCTTTCTATCAAATTCTCTTTCCTCCCCGAGACAAGTGCTCCTCTTGTTGCCAATTCAACTTTTAAACGCTGAACTGTCCAATTTTCATAGGACGCCATTGTGTGTTTACTACGACTGATGGTACAGTGCAGCTATCTTCCGGGATAAATTGTGATGCTTACTCCCATTACTTACGTGTGCATTAAAGGAAAAATCTGATTGGATATAATGATATATCTATTTGACCAAAATCAAGCTAATTCCTCCTTTGTGCTAATACGTAATGACCACGCCAAGACAAATTCTATCTAAGTCATTAAGTAGACTGTTTGGTCATTATCACGTAGAATCCACTCACAATATGGAATGTAAGATTATATGTATACATATCCAGACACCTATTTAGATACTAATTATAACAAATTGAGTCTATTCATGTTAATGATCATACTTTGGATGAAATCGTGGATGTGCGTGAAAACATCTGAGTATATATGTTAGCGGGTATTAGAATTTTATTCTATGTGTGTACATGCATGTAGATAGTGTGTGTGTGTGTGTGTGTGTGTGTGTGTGTGTGTGTGTGTGCGCGCGCGTGTGTGTCTGTGTGCGCGTGTGTGTGTCTCTGTATTTACCTAGTTGTATTTCACGGGAAGAGAGCTATGTTCGTAGTGACCCGCTTTTGTATCTTTCAGCATCCAGTTTGATCTTAAATTCTTGTATAGTTTTTACACTCACTGTTTCCTCATTCAGTTTGTTCCAGATATTCACTCTGTGCGGTAATCTATTCTTTTTCAGATTCCTTCTGTAACTATCCTTTTTATAGTTCTTTTCGTGTCCTCTGGTTTTTCTTCTTTCCCCACATTACTGTGTATGTGTGTGGGGGGGGAGATAGATATATGGATAGCTCTAGATTGAGAGAGGTAGAGTGAGATAGGGAGGGAGAGAGATATAGAAGGAGAGAGAGAGAGATACGGAGGGAGAGAGAGATAGACATAGAGATAGAGATACCACCCGACACGGAATCGACGGACGGGCGCACTGACGACTGACTAGCAGGACGAGTGGGGTTAACTCGGACCCAATGAATGCGCCTGGCGTCAGCCACAAGGCGACGATTAAGGGCGAAGGGGTCCTCCACATCTGAACGAACAGAGTCGTGCAACACCTAGCACCACAGCAAAACCATTCAAGTGACTACTCGGTTAACCTAACCTAGTCTGGCCTAACTTAGACTCATCTAACTTGACCTAACATGACCATACAACTTCCTACCCAAACTCGCTCTTGTGAACAACGTCACCCCCCTCCCCGCTCCCCGCCACTACCTGAGGAGCAATCTAGGGGATTGGTGGGTTCCTGATCACAGGGCGCCCTACATCATTCATTCATCCCTTGTTCACGGGCTGTACTTTCAATCTTTTCACCCGAGCTGGCGAACGCTTTCTCAGATTAGATCTAGAGGAGATTTTTACCTTTTCTTCTGGTTAAAGAAGGCCTACGGGCTCATCTACAAAATCTACCGGTAGCTTCCGTAAGCAGAGTTAATGAAGTTGGTCAAACTGCTTCAAGTGGGAGTAAGGTGTCGAGGGGCCACCCAAGGGAGTACGGGGCGCCCCAAAATGGATTTTATTCAGCTGAGGGGATGCAGGGGGCGTATTGGCTTTACATATTTCATTCTGGTTGATGTAATTTTAATATACTACTTCTAGAATATTGTTCCGAAGATGCTCTATACTGTTCTCCTCTGCTCTTTTCTGTTCTCTCCTCTTATTTTCTCTTCTATTCAATAATATTGTTCCGGAGAACATTTTCTGTTCTGTTCTCCTCTATTCTTTTCTGTTCTCTTGTCTTATCTTCTTTTCTCTTCTAAGTATCACATAAAAATCAATGAACTAGAATTCAGTTTCATAAGTAGATTCTAAAGAAATGTAGCAGGTCGAGTGTTGATTATAATTCAGAAGAATTTTTTACAAAAAGGGAGGCAGTCCCAGAGACATCCACTTTTCGCGGGAGGCGACTCCTGATCTTCGAGATCGCTTGTGGAGTCGAGGGAGACTGTTTCCTGCCGACAAAGATGTCTGGCTTCGGCGGCAGTGAAGGACTCGAGGAACACGATGTCTCTTTCGGAGGGTTCTAGTGCCTCCGTAGTCCCTTGGGAGACCATAGGTTCCAGCTCTTCGAGTCCTATTCCCCCTTCGACCTCGCCTGGAGATGTCTGCCTTTCACTTTCCTTTTCGCCCAGAAGCTCCGCCTGCAATAAACTTCTGTCCATAGCAGTCGTGTGCTCTTGGACGTGCTTCGGGCTCCTTCCTTCGCTTTCCTCTGTCTTGGCCTCTTCAGGTTCCTTGGGACCCGGCTATGTCATTCTTCGGTCTTCTGTGGGGAATATTTGTTCTTCGTCTGCAAATCTCACTCTTTTTTTCGCGGATGCCCTGCCGCTATTTCTATCCTCTTGAAGAACTTTTCTTTTTCTTATATTTGGGCTTTCTTCCCAGGTCTTGCTTCCTGGGGTTGGGTCGGCCTCCTCTTCTTGAAGAGCTTTATTAATTTCATCTAAATACTTATAGAAAGCTCTGCTCCCGTAGCGGTATCTCTTCCTTGTGGCTACGGGTTCAAATCTGTCATTATTATTTTTTCTCTTCCTTTTATTGTTATAATCACTGTTCCTTTTTCTCCCCTCAGGAACCCAGGTGTCTTCGGTATCGCTGCCGCTCCAAGAACCGGAATCAGTAGACATGATGCTCGAAAATTCTCCCAACGAGGCCAAGATGGCGCTCGACCGATGATGACGTCGTTTGTTGAGAGATGGTCTACACAGATATCAAAATGGGTCTCGCACCAATTTTGTTGGGTCAGTGCTAACTTGTTAGCTAAGGTTACTTATGGTTAGGTAAAGTTAGGTCAGGTCAGGTTAGATGAAATTAGGTTTGGTCAGGTCAGGTTAGGTTAGGTTGGGCTAGAATGGGAAGGTTACGTGTGGTTAAGTTAGGTTGAGATGAGTCTTTGATAGAAACAAAAATGGTCGCGTCATTATTAAAAAAAATCCCTGTTTGACCGTTTTCTTGGTGATTTCGTCTTACATTGGCACGCGAGTTAAAAAAAAAACTGACGTCAGCCAGAATTGAAGTTCCATGGGAATAAATAGAATAGCCTGGCGACACCCGGGGGTACAAGGAGAAGTGCCACCAGGTACGGAAGGGGCTCACAGGAGTATGGTGTGCGTGTGTGCGTGCGTGCGTGAGAGAGAGAGAGAGAGAGAGAGAGAGAGAGAGAGAGAGAGAGAGAGAGGGAGTGAAAGTGAGGGAGGGAAGAAGAGAGAGAGAATCGTTGACACATGATGGGGACGCAAGGCGATCTGTCTTTTAGGTTCTCCACCCGTACGTACCCCTTCCCCTTGCCCGCCCTTGGCCGGCACTTCCATTCAGTTTACATCAGTAGTATCATAAATTGAATTCTAACTATCCAAATTTACAAAAGATAGCAAGTTGCGTTAAATGACAAATGACCACTCATACCAACTGCATGTTCGAGAAGATATTGGCAAGCTAGACTAATACATTGAAATGTGGCTCATAAAAGTTGTGCGCAAAGGGCACTACGACTACGCATTACTTGAAACGGCAAATCAAATAACCAAAGTTGAGACTGAAAAAGATTTTCCAGCAAATATAAGTGGCGTTCCTTAAATCATCGAATATTCCTCCTGCCTCACCACGAACAGGTGAAAGTGCCAGCCTCTCGGCACGACCACCTGACCTCAAAAAACCATCACCAATCAACCGCCCACATTTGGTAGATGATGCGCCCGTATGGTGCCCGAATCTCCTTAAAGACAATAGCGATTGAAACACTCCCCTCTAATGTTCAAACCTTTTCCTTTGTATGTGTCTGTGTGTGTCTGTGTGCGCGTATGATTCACCTTGGTCTTTGGAACACGTGTTGGACTCGTGATCGACAGCTATTTCCCTCCCGGAAGAGAGCTCAGAGCTCGTATGACCGATCTATGGGTGATGCTTTTGACCTTACACGCACACACACACCCAACTCCCCGACCACGAGAGTTGGAGTAACGACTCGAAGCGCAACGATACTAAAATTATTTAAAGCCCTGGGCAGGATTCGAACCTGGACCACCGTAGTGACAGTCTGGGACTCTACAAACCGAGCCACCGAGTCGTGTGTGTGTGTGTGTGTGTGTGTGTATAAACATGCGATCATACCTCACTTTCTTTGCTCCCCCTTACGCAGTACAATCTAATCATACCTTTTGCCTTTCTCACATGATACAAAATCTTAATTCCTACATCCAGTCTTTGTCAGCATTCCAGACCATCCACTGGCGGCGGTATCTGGTATGTCTAACTCATATCAATTCCTTTTGACCAATCTCCTTGTTATGTCATTGTAAGTGCCTACCGAACACATGTACCTGAGTCGACAGTGTTATTATTATTGTTATTATTATTATTATTATTATTATTATTATTATTATTATTATTGTTGTTGTCGTTCACTAGACTGTCTAGCCGAGCAAGCCCGTCTACCCAAGGAACGCCACGGCTGGAACTTGGTTATCCAACAAATCCTTAATAGAGTGTATATTGTGTACGATGCAGTCTTCCATAACGTATTGTATTGCATGGGGTATAGTGTTACATCCTGGACAGTTATCTGCGATGCTGTCATCCAGCCTCTTCTGGTAGCTTAGAAGGGCTGGATGGTTGCCGCACCGCAGCCTGGCCAAGTGGACTCTGTCCTCTCGGGAGCGAGAGGATTCAGAGGCATGGATATCAGGGGGTCGGGCATGCAGCAATGTATTTTATTTCAATTTGTTGATGAAGCAGTGAGTGATATGATTATAGATGTGTTTCTGAAGGCTGGTGTCTGGTTGTTGTGGAGGAAGAAAAGAGTATAATTGTGAGTGATATAGGTATTTGGGTGTTGCTTTGATGTTTCTTGGTGTGTGTGAGTGTTCT
Source organism: Oratosquilla oratoria (assembly GCF_046742065.1). Taxonomy (NCBI): domain Eukaryota; kingdom Metazoa; phylum Arthropoda; class Malacostraca; order Stomatopoda; family Squillidae; genus Oratosquilla; species Oratosquilla oratoria. The sequence goes on along the minus strand of NC_134791.1, from coordinate 33,979,198 downwards.
GCTATGTAGTGTAATGGGTGTGTTGTGTTTGTGGAGGCTGCAGCAAGTGTTTGTGTACCTCTCATGTCAAGGTGATTGTAAGAGGCCGGTAGATAGAGGTAGACATTTAGGTATATCGAGGGGTTGGTGAAACGATATGAAAATTTTATTAGGTTATTATGATACAATGGCCGACTGCAAGTTGCAGAATTGCAGAGTTGCATATTCCAGCTTACCGTCTGATATTTGTAAATATAGATTAGGATATCGAGAGGTGCTGATGTGACTGAATGTAAGCACAGAGCTCGTTCTGCTTGCGACAAATTCCTTGCGTAAACAAGATTTCTAGTGGCAGTATAACAGTCTTTCTGATTGGAGAAAAGGGTGGAGGAGGAGAAAAATTATTGGTGCATGGAGGTAAAGTCACGCCCTAAAAAGTGGCACTTATTTGTAACGTTCAAAGTTATTGGATGAATTAAATACTGACGTCGGAGCAGAGGCAGCTTGGTGGGATGTAAGAGGATCCCTGAGGGGAGTCCCTTGGTGTAACTGGAAGAACCAAGTGTATTATTTAGAAGAAAATAAGACGAGAAAACTATACCTCCATTTTAATTCAACCCATCGAGAAACTCTGATTATAGAAGATTTGGTGGAAACATACTTAAGAAAAGGAGAAGGCATGGGGCCTACGGAATAATAACACAAGTGACTAAGTGTTAGTGGCAGCGAAGCTAACAGTGATCCATGATTTTGAGGCCTTTTGTTTTATAATGTAAATGGTCTGTAGTTCCTGTCTTTGTGCAGCCTGTAATTGTCTTTAGGGCTTTGTTTTGTAAGGTCTGTAGGGTGTTGTGGTGTGTCTTAATAAGATTAGAGGCCCATTCGAGACATGCATAATTCATAACCGAGCGTATGCTTTGTTTGTATACTGTAGTAATAGTTTCTTTGTTTTATCCAAATGTTGTTCCTGCAAATGATTTAAGCGCGTTAAGCCTAGGTGAGCATTTAGTCTTTATTTTGTGATGTGTTTTTTGAATGACATGGATATATCGTATGTTATGATAAGAACCTTGGGTCTATGTGTGTGGTACGAGAGTTGTTGATATAGAGGCGTGGTATGTATTTGTGTTCCGCTGTCCAATTAAGAGGTTATTTGTAGTGAACCAGGTGCTGAGTGTCTCGAGGTATGGTTGTAGTATTTCTGCAGCCTTATTTGCGTTACGATCTCTGCATGTAATTGTTATGTCATCTGCGTTAAAATAGATTTGTATTACTAAGATGTCGGGTGTGGTATACCGTGCATGTATAGAATAAAGAGTGTGGTGGATAGAACTGAACCCTGTGGTACTCCGTTCTTAATGTTTCTAGTGTGCGATGATTTACCATTATATGACGGGTAGGCGTTTCTACCTGCCAGATAGTTGGCCAGCCATCTTTTGGTATTATTGTGCATATGTGTTATACATTTTGTTTGTGAGACTGACGGGGGATGGCATCGAAAGCTTTACTAATTAATGTCTAGTGTTATGAGAAGTGTTCTGTGAGGGGGCTTATCTGAATTGTTGCCATAAAAGATTCCTTGTGTAAGGTTTATCAGAAGAGCGTTTGTGGAGGGTAGTGGTCTAAAACCGTGTTGTGATTCTGCATGGGGGTATGTGGTAAGACGAGCTGTGATATGAGGCGTTCCACGACTTTGGACGGGGTGCAGAGAAGTGTGATTGGGCGGTGTGGTGCTGGAACTGTTGGGTCTTTGTTGAGCTTGGTGATGATGGTGATTTTCCCATGCCTCCAGATGTTGGATATAGTACTGTGTGAATGGCTGTAGTTTCCAATGTTGGTGAGTGGGTGTATGCCATGTGGTTCAAGGTGTTTTAGGTGGATGTTAATTATGTTGTCAGGGCCACAGACGAATGAATGCTTGAGGTTATGGATTATATGTTTCGTCTGGCTATCTATGAAGGGTGTACTCGTATAGTCCGGGTCTTTGGGGAAGTCATTTTTACGTCGAATGACGCGTCGGTCGTCAGGTTGAGAGGTAAGATAGCTTGTCTATGCAAAGGTCCTAGTGTGGCAGTATCTTCGTCGTGGGACCACCCCCAGTCCAAAGAGTTGGGAACCAAACGGCCACAGCACATATCTCTGAAACCGTCTCTTACGTAGGTGGAACCGACCCCTGGGGGTCGACATAGTTCTTGGCCCTGGAAGTCGTGACCACATGAGCTCTACTCTTAGATTCTTGGTCCCTTCCATACCGGGCATTTTTTCTATTGTTTTATCATCCCTGCAGCCAGACTATTCTAATCATCTTCGCCGTCTCTCATTCGCATAGTCTGTCTCGATTAACCACTTTAATTCCGGGTAAGTCTTCATTTTTCTTTGGAAGCCGGCGCAATCGGAAAATAGCTAGTATCCCTTCCGGATATTTAGACTATTTTCTTTTTCAAAATAAATATCTAGACCATCCTCCCACCCCCATCCCACTGATTAATACACAAGGCATGGAACTCTCCCTTTGAGGATCAAAAGAATTTATGTGCAAATGGTAACAATGATGTAAGTCTCCTTATGTAGAGATTTTTTTTTCAATAATAAAAATGACCTCATTGACTTCCTCTAAACATTAACGTGAGTACTCCACTAAAATCGTTATTCAAATAGATGGTACATATATGTATGTATGTATATATATATATATATATATATATATATATATATATATATGTGTGTGTGTGTGTGTGTGTGTGTGTGTGTGTGTGTGTGTGTGTGTGTAAAAAAATTCATACCGAGACTGCTCTAAAGTGTATTAGGGCCAAACGGAAACCTTCCCACTAGGATCAGGGAATATTAACATTCAACTATGCACACCCAGGAAAATTCAGCAGAATTTCTCCATACTGCTGAATAAATTCACCATACGGCCTAAGACATGGGTGATTTAATTTACAAATCACACTGTAACTACATGAGATTTTTTCGGGCTGTCCCTGATCAAACAATTTCCTAATTTTAATACTTCAAAAGGACAATGGCCCCCCGATGCCATTACCAGCTTGGCTGTCAACAATATTATACATCAATTTGTCCGCTATGACCTGAACCTACCACCTGTCTCAGAAAACAGTTGACCAGTGGTCAGTTTGACTTTCATGGTCATCACGACTTGGGCTCAAACACACCACGGACTAGTATGCTTATCTCCCCATATCCCCTCTATGTACCTCCTCTTAGTATATCTAAGTTAATCCATCCTATATAAAACCATGATCTACAACACGCACTGATGTGTACCATTAACAATATCCCCCACGAAAAACTACAGCATAGCACACGTACGAACATACATGCATCCATGCCCTTCTCGGCAACCATCATCACATGCACATTGTGTGATGAATGGCTAAGAGGCCAGAAAACACATTTCCAACGACACATTATACTACATCCCCAAATATACCCGAACACAAATTAAATAACAAGGAACAACTACATAATAGAACCAATCGTTTATTATACTGTATTCAATGTTTAACCTCCTCATTATGTAAAATTATTATGATTGTTAAAGCTGTCAACCCCATCACCAAATGCTGATTTCAGCAAATCAAAGCGGTATAAAAACCACGACCGAACGCGGGGCGACAGTTATCAGGTGAACGTAGATCCGCTAGGATCTACGTAGTATAACTTTCCTAATATAAGTGCATAAGGAAAACTGTGTTAGGAACTTTCCAAAACGTGCACTAAGGACTATATACCCAACTACTAATACATGGTGACAGCGAACCCACCACGTCTCTTTATTTAAAGAAAGTTACTTTTATCATGTGTACTGAGATTGACTCACAAGTGACTACATATACTCTTACCCGTACGGAAGAAATATTCATGATGGGCAACACACACAGAACAGAACATTACCAGTTCACTCAAGTGCATAGTGTGACAACAGACCGCTCGTCCCACCACCACCCTTTCCCGGCCGGTACTGAGTCAACACAGCCACGACCATACTCAAATCCCAGTGTATTTGAGTCAACCCAGGGCCATCTACCCACTATTCACCTAGATATCGCCAACAACTCGGCAAGCTCCACCCCCATCCACCCTCGCTATAAGCACGGGTATCCCCACTACAACGCCCGAGTCCTCACGATTCGCATCAGCTGATGTGACCTAGGTAGTCACCCCGCTCTTCACGACGCTTCTACTTCTATGAAGCCTGGGGTCCTTCAGGTAACATGACCCGGTAGCCACTCCACTCTTCACGACGCCTCTATTTCTAGAAACCCTGTGGTTTCTTAGCTAACGTGACCTGCTAGTCTCTCCGTCCTCCACGACGCCCCGCACTCCCCAAGTTCACGAGTCCTGCGGTCCACCCACCATCCCTCTCGCCCCAAATGACAAACCAAGGGCAAATCTCCGCTCACACAGGTTTTCCCCTTCCCAACATCATTAATACAATATTAGATACCTAAATCATCATAAATCACTTGTTTTTAAAAATGACAAAAAAAAAAATCATGAAATACCTCTACAATCCTCAAAATAACATCCCGCATCTTTATATATAAAAAAAAAAAAAACATTCATTATATCTACTCCTGTTTAATAATATTAAAAATATTTTAGGAATAATCCGCAAAGATAACCACCATCAACTATCAACTAATTCAACGACCTACCCACGTCATCCTTCCCAAAATCTATATATCAACCACGATGAGTATATATTTTTTATTTTGATACATGTATATATACATATAAAATATATTACCCTTATGTCACTATACCTAGTCCATTTATATATAAATGTATATATTTTAGTAGTTTTAAAATTGTCAATATATTTTTAACACAATTAAAAGTATCATTATGTCACACAATACAGGATCATATACTGCAGCCAGGAACCTGGACGCGTCAACTGACCAAAACTTTATGAACACCAATAACACAAACGGATCACAGAACATAACTTAGAAACCTGCCAATAACCTAAACAGCCCCCCAAACACACCTCCCATCATTAGTACTACTCAGGCTGGAAATCAAACTCAAGCACAATCACAGCTCAAATCTCAAACAACCATCCATTCTCCAAGACCCAACTCATCACCTCCAAACCCCTCCCACTAGTTCACAAGCATTATACTCTACTACTAACCCAGATATTCCAACTTTCTCAAAAAACCAGTAGGATATCAATCTTAGACTATATCGTGGCATGCGATGCCCATTTTTTCAACAATAACATAACCCAGGACAAACACACAATCACGGTTCTTTACAGACATTTCGATCCTCATAATGAATTTCGTCAGCTTGCCCGCCTCTTGGAATCCAAATTAAAATCCAGTCTCTCATACGCTTAATATTGCTCAGAACTCAGGAAACTATTCAGTGACAAAGCAACCAATCATTTCCACTTCTTATTCAAATTCCTAGAGTTCATGTATAACTTCCCTCCTCATCATCATTCCACTCCATTGTGCCACAAGTAGCAGAGTGTCTAAAATAATCCGATCTTCCCTTAACGGCCCCTTCCCATGGGTCACTACAAACTCCTACGGAGTAAACCTTGTCAAGGGAGAGTACATGGCAAATTTAATTTAATTCGCCATTTTTTTCATAGCATTGCCCATAAGGTGCGAGAGAGGCCCAAAGAGTTGACATTTATATATATCATACCCAAATAATTTTCAACAGTCACCTTGGGCCTCGGACCAAGGCCTTGTTTGACGCCAGGGCAATGCTCTACCGACTGAGCTTCAAAAGTCTCCAAATTGGAGTTGGTCTAACTCCCGAAGAATATAGGTAGAATGTTAACTGACATCGTTACCTAACTTTTCACAGAGACCCGAGCTTAACTCGTAACCAGCCGTAAAGCTGGTATGAAACCTGAATGAGCTTTCGTCGTTGCAAATACCTGGTGTCAAGCGAGGCCTCGGTTGAAGCCCCGAGGTGACTGTTGGAAATTATTTGGGTATGATATGCGCTGTCACTGGCGATTCACTCCATGTATTTACAACGACGATATCCATTAAGGTTTCGTACCAGATTCACCATTAGTTAGGAGTTGAACTCGGGTCTCTGTAAAAAGATAGGTAAGGACGCCAGTTAGCGTTCTACCTAGATTCTTTGGGAGTTGGATAAACTCTAAGATGGAAACTTTTGTAGCTCCAGTAGCTCAGCCGGTAAACCATTGGCCTGGCGTCAAGCGAGGTCTCGGTTTGAGCCCGGAGGTGATTACCGGAAATTATTTGGGCACACACACACACACACACACACACACACACACACACACACACACTGTATATTATATATATATATATGTGTGTGTGTGTGTGTGTGTGTGTGTGTGTGTGTGTGTGTGTGTGTGCGTGTGTATGTGTACGAAAAAAGCTGGAGTCCGGGGACTAATGGTGGAAACGTAGAAAACACTAGACTTAGAAGTAGGTAATTTATCCCCAACGTTTCGAGTCCTGTCCGGGATACATTTCTTTATCCCATTGTATCCCCTGAGGACGAGTATGTCCTATTTTTTGTCGAGTGTTTCAGATCGATATATTTCAGAACGATGACTATGATGTGTGTGTGTGTGTGTGTGTGTGTGTGTGTGTGTGTGTGTGTGTGTGTGTGTGTGTGTGTGTGTGTGTGTGTGTGTGTGTGTGTGTGTGTGCTATCGTGTGTGGGCGCGCGAGTACACGTGTGCTAGCGTGTGTGCGCGCGCGCGTACATATGTGCTAGCGTGTGTGTGTATATGGGTGTGTGTGTGTGTGTGTGTGTGTGTGTGTGCGTGTGTGTGTATGTGCGTGTGTGTGTCTGTGTGCGCGCGTGTGTGTTTGTATTTACCTAGTTGTATTTTACGGGAAGAGAGCTATGCTCGTTGTAACCCGCTTTTGTATCTTTCAGCATCCACTTTGATCTTAAATTCTTGTATAGTTTTTGCACTCACTGTTTCCTCATTCAGTTTGTTCCAGATAGCACTCACTGTTTCCTTATTCAGTTTGTTCCAGATATCTATCACTCTGTGCGGTAAGCTATTCTTTTTCAGATCTCTTCTGTAACAATCCTTTTTCAGTTTCTTTTCGTGTCCTCTTGTTTTTCTTCTATCCCCTATCTATGTGTGTGTGTGTGTGTGTGTGTGTGTGTGTGTGTGTGTGTGTGTGTGTGTGTGTGCGTGCGTGTGTGTGTGTGTGAGGAAAGATAGATATATAGATAGAGAGATTGTGAGAGGTAGAGAGAGATAGGGAGGGAGGGAGACAGATATAGAAGGAGAGAGAGAGAGAGAGAGAGAGAGAGAGAGAGAGAGAGAGATACGGAGGCGACCCAAATTGGATTTTATTCAGCTGAGGGGAGGCAGGAGGCGTATTGGCTTTACATATTTCAAACTGGTTGATGTAAGTTTAATATACTACTTCAAGAATATTGTTCCGAAGATGCTCTGTACTGTTCTCCTCTGTTCTTTTCTGTTCTATCCTCTTATTTTCTCTTTTATTCAATAATATTGTTCCGGAGAAGATTTTCTGTTCTGTTCTCCTCTGTTCTTTTCTGTTCTCTTGTCTTATCTTCTTTTCTCTTCTAAGTATCACATAAAAATCAATGTACTGGAATTCAGTTTCCTAAGTAGATTCTAAAGAAATGTAGCAGGTCGAGTGTTGATTAGAATTCAGAAGAATTTTTTACAAAAAAGGAGGCAGTCCCACAGACCTCCACTTTTCGCGGGAGGCGACTCCTGATCTTCGAGATCGCTTGTGGAGTCGATGGAGACGGTTTCCGGCCGACGAAGATCCCTGGCTTCGGCGGCCGTGAAGGACTCGAGGAACACGATGTCTCTTTCGGAGGGTTCTAGCGCCTCCGCAGTCCCTTGGGCAACCATAGGTTCCAGCTCTTGGAGTCCTATTCCCGCTTCGACCTCCCCTGGAGATGTCTGCCTTTCACTTTCCTTTTCGCCCAGAAGCTCCGCCTCCAATAAAGTGCTGTCCATGGCAGTCGTATGCTCTTGGACGTGCTTCGGGCTCATTCCTTCGCTCTCCTCTGTCTTGGCCTCTTCAGGTTCCTTGGGACCCGGCTCTGTCGTCCTTCTTCGGTCTTCTGTTTGCAATATCTGTACTTCATCTGCAAATCTCACTCTCTTTTTCACGGGTGCCCTGTCGCTAATTCCATCGTCTTGAAGAACTTTTCTTTTTCTTGTATTCGGGCTCTCCCCGGTCTTGCTTCCTGGGGTTCGGTCGCCCTCCTCTTCTTCATGAACAGCTTTATTGATTTCATCTAAATACTTGTAAAAAGCTCTACTCCCGTAGCGGTATCTCTTCCTTGTGACTACGGGTTCAAATCTGTCATTCTTATTTCTCTTCCTTTTATTATTATCATTATTCCTTTTTCTCCGCTCAGGAACATAGGTGTCTTCGGAATCGCTGCCGCTCCAGGAACTGCAATCAGAAGACATGATGCTCGAAACTTAGCCCAACTAGGCCAAGATGGCGCTCGACCGATGATGACGTCACTTGTTGAGAGATTGTCTACACAGATATCAAAATGGGTCTCGCACCAATTTTATTGGGTCGGTGCTAACTTGTTAAGCTAAGGTTACTTATGGTTAGGTAAAGTTGAAATGTGGCTCATGAAATTTAACTGAAGGAGAAAGTTGTGCGCACAGGGAACTACGACTACGCATTACTTGAAACGGCAAAACAAATAACCAAAGTTGAGGGTGAAAAAGATTTTTCAGCAATTATAAATGGCGTCCTTAAATCATCGAATATTCCTGTCTCACCACGAACACGTGAGTGTGCCAGGCTCTCGGCACGACCACCTGACCTTAAAAAACCAACTATCACCAATCAACTGACCGCCCACATTTGGTAGATGATACGTCCGTTTGGTGCCCGAATCTCCTTAAAGACAATGGCGATTCAAACACTCCTCTTTAATGTTCAAACATTTTCCTTTGTATGTGTGTGTGTGTGTGTGTGTGTGTGTGTCTCTCTCTCTCTGTATGTGTGTGTGTGTACGTGTGTGTGTGTGTCTGTGTGTGTGTGTGTGTGTGTGTGTGTGTGTGTGTGTGTGTGTATGTGTGCGCGCGCGCGCGCATATAAACATGCGATCATACCTCACTTTCTTTGCTCCCCCTTACGCACTACAATCAAATCATTCCTTTTGCCTTTCTCACACGCCAACAAAATCTTAATTCATACATCCAGTCTTTGTCAGCATTCCAGACCATCCACTGGCGGCGGAATCTGGTATGTCTAACTCATATCAATTCCTTTTGACCAATTTCCTTGTTATGTCATTGTAAGTGCCCACCGAACACAGTCACCTCAGTCGACAATGTTATCATCATTATTATTATTGTTGTTGTTGTTGTTGTCGTTCCCTAGACTGTCTAGCCGAGCAATCCCGTCTACCCGAAGAACGCCACGGCTGGAACGGGTTTTCCCACAAATCCTTTATAGAGTGTATACTGTGTACAATGTAGTCTTCCATAATGTGTTGTATAGTATGGGAAGAAGTGTTGCATCCTAGACAGTTATCTGCGATGTTGTCATCCAGCCTTTTCTGGTAACTTAGAAGGGGTGGAAGGAGGCCACACCGCAGTCTGGCCAGGTGGAATCTGTTCTTTTGGGGTTAGAGAGGATTCAGAGTTATCGATACCGGAAGGCGCCCAAAATACCTCCGGCCAAAATCCAACACCCAAAATACCTCCACCCAGAATACCTCCAAAAATGACCAAAACACTTCCATGCATAATATACCTTCCGGAAGGCGCCCAAAATACCTCCGGCCAAAATCCTAAACCCAAAATACCTCCACCCAGAATACCTTCAAAAATGCCCAAATTACCTCCATACATAATATACCTTCCATGTAACATGGATAAGCATGAATATAATACGGTATAATATGTACATGTACGAATTAATGTTGTGCTGCTTGTACTGCTCAGAAGGTTACAATCTTAAATTGTCAAGTTTATTGCAATAATTATCATTCCTTTAACTAAGGTTATATTCCTAAATTGTCAAGTGAACAATATACCTTCCATGTAACATGGATAAATTAATTTGTGAAGTTTATTGGAATTATTATCATTCCTTCAACTAAGGTTATATTCCTAAATCGTCAAGTGAACAAAAATCACCAGAAACCATTGGTATATACATCAAAGCGTTTATTGGAATAATACAATACAAATACATGTACAAGATATTTCATATGAAAAGTATTTACAATAGGCCAATTTTCACTTATTACACAAGTAATGCACTTCAAATGAATACATATTCATTACTAAACATCGTATGATTTTATAGATTTTTTATAAAGTTGAACAGTATAAATCGTATTCCAGAACTTGATATTCTATCAATTCTAAAATTCCACTCACTGGAATTATTTTAAAATTCGCATGTTGTATCCAATTCGTTCAAGAAATTCACGAATGTCTTTTCGACTGTAGATGTAATCCAGACACAAGTTCTTCAGACGCAACAACTGGAATTGATCATATTTTCTGCGGATTCGTTTAGCTGGCCGTTGCCCGATGTCATCTTGCTGTAACAATGCAGATACGGCTGCATTTTCCCGTTGGAATGATTCGATCGCTCTCCACACTGATGGGTGATGATGTCCTATCAAACGGAAATATTTATGATTCCAAGCCTTACAGGCATTATTAGTACGGGCACCATAAGGTAATATCGCATTATGAACATTCCACACTGCGGGAGGAAATAGAGGAGCCACACGTTTCAGTCGATCACATCACACCCTCACGTGAACGCACTCGACGATATGATCCATCCACACAGGTAGAATCAAAGTACTCGACAAGTTCTAATCCGTCATCCGGCACTATTGTCGACAGGTACGCTAATCCATCTTTCACATCGGTGACTGGTAAAAACGCAAGTCCGTTCATCATCCCGGCAAACTTCTGGAACTCTCCATTTTCACGATAATACTGGTGGAGTCCAATAGACTGGAGTTTCCGCCATGTTGCTTGGGTGAGATGGTAAAAGCATCCGCGAGGGCTAACTTCTCCATCAAATGTTGTCGTTATCGCCTGGTGGACAGCTTGTTCGAAGTCTACTGAGGAAATAGGATAATATCGTATTTTGTGTTTAGATCCCCCCCCCCTGATGAATGAAGTTGTGTTGTCTTGGAGTCAGAGGTATTTTATTTTATCTTATTTCATTTATTTATTTATTTATTTATCATTTTTTTAAATCGGCTTAATTACTATATGCCATTACAGATGGCGACCAGGTAAAATACAGGGTAAAATACATTATCTTATTTTATTTTTTATTTTAAGGACCCTTGTATCCATTTTATCAAGCGATTACCTATGGGTGAACACGTGAACTGAAGTCGTTGTATTGTTTTGACAGATTCCTTTGATTAAAATTTTCTATAGAAAATTAATTATTCCTTTGATCAATTGTTTTGTCTGATTACTTTGATTAACAACTTTTATATAGAATCGATTACACAGGGGAACACTTTTTCAGTAACTTTGAGTTGCATTGGATATTTTAACGGATTTTGAAAGAGTTTTAGGCGCTGATTTCAAATCTGAAATTAGTTTTTCTTTACAAGCTCTAGTTTGTATGCAATTTGAGGTTAATGAAATTGTACATATGTGAACTTGCGTAAACCATGTATAAGCATTTTAACGTCCATATATATAGATAGCTTCTAATATTTTGATCATTCTTCTTTTGTTTCAGTTCAAACATGGCTTCCAGAATGAGACATCATTGCAGAAACAAGCCTGATGCCTTCTGCTACATATGTGGATGCTACACACTCAATCGTCAGAGACGTAACATATCCTCGTTCGTCAAGCGTGCCTACAAGGCATATTTTGAAGTTCATCTTGGTGATCAAGACAAGCAATGGGCTCCTCATGTTGTGTGCCACAATTGTGAGGAAATGCTTCGAGACTGGACCAAAGGAAAACGCAAAGGTCTGCCTTTTGGAGTTCCAATGATTTGGCGCGAACCCACCAACCATGTAACTGACTGTTATTTCTGCATGGTAAACACAACGGGTGTTGGGAAGAAAAACCGACATAAGATTACGTATCCGAACATTCCCTCAGCTATTCGGCCTGTTCCGCACTCTGAAGAAGTACCTGTTCCAGTTTTCAAAGGCTTGCCTTCATTGGACGATAAAGACATTGGACATGATACAAGCCAGCAAGACAGTTGTGACAGTGAATTGTCAGAAAAGTGTTCACAATCGGAGGACTGTTCTTCAGACACTGAACCTTTCCCCGTCCCTAAGCCTCTTCCCCAGGCTGAACTGAATGATTTAGTGCGGGATTTAGGTCTTTCAAAGAAAGCAGCAGAGCTTTTGGCATCAAGATTACAAGGCAGAAATCTTGTTGATCACTCTGTTAAAGTATCATATTTCAGAAAGCGTGACCAGCTTTTTGTGACCTTCTTTTCAAAAGACAGACAGTTTGTTTACTGCCATGACATCCCAGGGCTTCTCAAAGAACTGGGTGTACCTTACTATAGTCCTGCTGGATGGAGACTCTTTTTAGACAGTTCAAAACGCAGTCTAAAGTGTGTTCTTTTACATAATGGCAATGTTTATGGAGCAGTACCTGTCGGTCACTCAGTGCATTTGCGGGAAGACTATGATGATATGAGAATGGTCATGGACTTATTAAAGTATCATGAGCACAATTGGATAATTTGTGTAGACTTAAAGATGGTCAACTTTCTTCTTGGACAACAGAAAGGTTTCACCAAGTTTCCATGGTTCCTCTGTATGTGGGACAGCCGAGCACGAGACAGACATTGGGTCCAGAAGGACTGGCCTATTCGTGACACCCTTGAAGCAGGCATGCCAAATATCATACAAGACCCAATTGTAAACAGAGATAAGATCATCTTTCCTCCTCTTCACATCAAATTAGGTTTGATGAAACAATTTGTCAAGGCAATGGAAACCGAAGGTGAATGTTTCCAACACATCATCACAGCTTTACCAGGGTTATCATTTGAGAAGATCAAAGCAGGCGTGTTTGATGGCCCACAGATTCGAACCCTAATTCGTGATGATCAGTTTGTTGCTAAGATGACCGCTTTAGAAAGGGTAGCATGGTTATCCTTTGTGGCAGTCGTTCAGAACTTCCTTGGAAACAATAAGGCGGAGAACTACAGTGAACTTGTGAACAGAATGCTCCTCGCTTTTCGTGATCTCGGGTGCAACATGAGCATCAAGCTTCATTTTTTGAACAGCCACCTTGATCAGTTCCCTGACAACCTGGGGGCTGTGAGTGACGAACAAGGAGAACGATTCCACCAAGACCTAAAGATCATGGAAGAACGCTACCAAGGGAGCTTGGACAAAAGTATGATGGCTGACTACTGCTGGAGCATTAAACGAAATTGCCCAGATGAAATGTACAAACGCAAAAGTTACAAACGCAAATTCCTGCCTGAAAAAAATACACAAAGAAATTGATAAGCTTCCATCAGCTGTGGTGATGTTCTGAAGGATGCTAATCTAACTTTGGGATAGATGTTCTGTTAATGTTCTGTTTCTTTTGCCTTAATAAATGTACAGAAATGGCTTTCATACTGTTTTAAGATTCAAGTGAACAAAAGAATTGTGGCTGATATTGCAATTTCCTATAATAACGAAAATTTAAAAAATAAATAAAAATGTCAAATTGCATAAAATCTGTAGCTTGCAGACAAAACCCGACTTCAGATTTGAAATCAGCACACTCAAGTTGACTATAGAAAAGTCTTTTTTAAATGCAACAAAATGAGTGTTCCCCAGTGTTATTCCTTTGATATACCATACTACAATAACCCTGAATGAAAAAGTACTCTAATAATACTTCCTATACGATTCTATACTCTACATATTATTTACAATATCATCCCCCAAATGTCCTTATCATAACACTTATCATTTACATGGAGGTATTATGGGTGGTTTATGAGGTATTTTGGCTGGAGGTATTTTGGGCGGAGGTATTATGTCCTGAATTCATGGATACCAAGGGCTCTGGCATGCAGCGATATATTTTTCTTTCAGTTTGTTCATGAAGCCGTGAGTGATATAATTATGATTATACTTCTGAAGGCTGGTGTCTGGTGGTTGTGGAGGAAGAGAAGAGAGTATTTGTGAGTGATATAGGTATTTGGGTGTTGCTTTGATGTTTCTTGGTGTGTTTGAGTGTTCTGCTATATAGTGTAGTGGGTGTGTTGTGTTTGTGGAGGCTGCGGCAAGTGTTTGTCTACCTCTTATGTCAAGGTGATGCTTGACTTTGAGGGCTTCCGTTTTATGGTGTAAACGGTCTGTTTTTGCTATGATTGTGTGGCCTGTAATTGTCTTTAGGGCTTTGTTTTGTAAAGTCTGTAGGATGTTGTTGTGTGTCTTAATGAGATTAGAGACCCATGCGAGACATACACAAATCATCACTGAGCGTATGCTTCGTTTGTAAACTGTGGTAATAGTTTCTTTGTTTTTATCCTAATGTTGTTCTTGCAAATGATTTAAGCGCGTTAAGTCTAGGTGTGCATTTATTCTTTATGTTATGATATATTGTTTGAATGACATGGATATATCACACGTTATGCTAAGAACCTTGGGTCTATATGTGTGGTACGAGAGTTGTTGATATAGAGGCGTGGTATGTATATGTTCCGCTGTCCAATTAAGAGGTTATTTGTAGTGAAACAGGTGTTGAGAGAGAGAGAGAGAGAGAGAGATACGGAGGGAGAGAGATAGACATAGAGATAGAGATAGAGAGAGGGGGGGGGAGTGAGTGAGTGGGAGTATCATCCAGAGCAGGAGGAAGGGGTGACCCACCCACCCACCCGACACGGAATCGACGGACGGGCGCACTGACGACTGACTGGCAGGACGAGTGGGGTTAACTCGACCCGAATGAAATCCCCTGGCGTCAGCCACAAGGCGACGATTAAGGGCGAAAGGGTCCTCCACATCTGTCGTGCTACACCTACCACCACAGAAAAAACATTTAAGTGACTACTAGGTTAACCTAACATAGTCTGGCCTAACTTAGACTCGTTTAACTTGACCTAACATGACCATACAGTCTCCTACCCAAACTCGCTCTTGTGAACAACGCCACCCCCCTCCCCGCTCCCCGCCACTACCTGAAGAGCAATATAGGGGATGAGTGGGTTCCTGATCACAGGGCGCCCTATGCGTCATTCATTCATCCCTTCATCACGGGCTGTACTTTCAATCTTTTCACCAGACCTGGCGAATGCTTACTCCCATTAGATCTAGAGTAGATTTTGACCTTGTCTTCTGGTTAAGGTAGGCCTACGGGCTCATCTACAAAATCTACCGGTAACTTCCGTAAGCAGAGTCAATGAAGTTGGTCGAAATGTTTCAAGTGGGAGGAAGGTGTCGTCGAGGGGCTGCCCAAGGAAGTGCGGCGCCGTGACCTCCTGGCGACCCAAATTGGGTTTTATTCAGCTGAGGGGAGGCAGGAGGCGTATTGGCTTTACATATTTCATTCTGGTTAATGGAATTTTAATATACTACTTCAAGAATATTGTTCCGAAGATGCTCTGTACTGTTCTCCTCTGTTCTTTTCTGTTCTCTTCTCTTATTTTCTCTTCTATTCAAGAATATTGTTCCGGAGAAGATTTTCTGTTCTGTTCCCCTCTGTTCTTTTCTGTTCTCTCGTCTTATCTTATTTTCTCTTCTAAGTATCACATAAAAATCAATGTACTAGAATTCTGTTTCCTAAGTAGATTCTAAAGAAATCTAGCAGGTTGCGTATTGATTATAATTCAGAAGAATTTTTTACAAAAACGTAGGCAGTCCCAGAGACATCCACTTTTCGCGGGAGGCGACTCCTGATCTTCGAGATCGCTTGTGGAGTCGATGGAGACTGTTTCCGGCCGACGAACATCCCTGGCTTCGCCGGCCGTGAAGGACTCGAGGAACACGATGTCTCTTTCGGAGGGTTCTAGTGCCTCCGTAGTCCCTTGGGAGACTGTGGGTTCCAACTCCTGGAGTCCTATTCCCCCTTCGACCTCTTCTGGAGATGTTTGCCTTTTAATTTCTTTTTCGCCCAGAAGCTCCGCCTGCAATAAAATGCTGTCCATAGCAGTCGTATGCGCTTGGACGTGCTTCGGGCTCCTTGGCTCGATTTCCTCTGTCTTGGCCTCTTCAGGTTCCTTGGGACCCGGCTCTGTCGTGGGGAATATCTGTTCTTCATCTGCAAATCTAACTCTCTTTTTTGCGGGTGCCTTGCCGCTATTTCTATCCTCCTGAAGAACTTTTCTTTTTCTTATATTCGGGCTTTCCTCCCCGGTCTTGCTTCCTGGGGTTAGGTTGCCCTCTTCTTCTTGAAGAGCTTTATTGATTTCATCTAAATACTTATAAAAAGCTCTGCTCCCATAGCGGTATCTCCTTCTTGTGGCTACGGGTTCAAATCTGTCATTCTTATTTGCCTTCCTTTTATCATCATAATCACTGTTCCTTTTCCTCCCCTCAGGAACCCAGGTGTCGTCGGAATCGGAAGACATGATGCTCGAAACTTAGCCCAACTAGGCCAAGATGGCGCTCGACCGATGATGACGTCACTTGTTGAGAGATGGTCTACATAGATATCAAAATGGGTCTCGCACCAATTTTGTTGGTTCGGTGCTAACTTGTTAGCTAAGGTTACTTATGGTTTGGTAAAGTTATGTTAGGTTAGGTCAGGTCAGGTTAGATCAAATTAGGTTTGGTCAGGTCAGGTTAGGTTAGGCTAAAATGGGAAGGTTACGTGTGGTTAAGCTAGGTTGAGATGATTCTTTGATAGAAACATAAATGGTTGCGTCATTATTAAAAAAAAATCCCTGCATGATCGTTTTGTTGGCGATTTCCTCTTACATTGACACGCGAGTTAAAAAAATATGACGTCAGCCAGAATTGAAGTAGAAGTACCGTTACGTGATATGCGGGGAGGGGGGGAAGAGTTCCATGGGAATAAATAGAATCGCCTGGCGACACCCGGGCGGTAAAAGGAGAAGTGCCACCAAGTACGGAAGGAGTTCACATAAGTATGGTGTGTGTGTGTGTGTGTGTGTGCGAGTGTATGTGTGTGTGTGTGTGTGTGTGTGAGAGTGGGAGAGAGAGAGAGAGAGAGAGAGAGAGAGAGAGAGAGAGAGAGAGAGAGAGAGAGAGAGAGAGAGAGAGAGAGAGAGAGGGAGAGAATCGTTGACACATGATGGGGATGGAAGGCGATCTATCTTTTAGGTTATCCACCCGTACGTACCCCTTCCCCTTGCCCGCTCTCGCACCCAGCACCCCCCCTCCTGCGCCCACCCGAATCCATGACATAATAATTCCGCCCAAAATACCTCCAGCCAAAATACCTCATAAACCACCCATAATACCTCCATGTAAATGATAAGTGTTATGATAAGGACATTTGGGGGATGATATTGTAAACAATATGTAGAGTATAGAATCCTATAGAAAGTATCATTAGACGACTTTTTCATTCAGGATTATGGTAGCATGGTAGATCAAAGGAATAATCAATTCTATATAGAAATGGTCCTTATAATCAGAAGTTAAATCAAATAATGTATTTTACCCTATATCAGTACCTGGTCGCCATCTGTAATGGCATGTAGTAATTAAGCCGATTTTCAAAAATAAAATAAAATAAATAAATAGACAAAATAAAATAAAATACCTCTGACTCCAAGACAACACAACTTCATTCATCTTGGGGATCTAAACACAAAATACATTTTTATCCTATTTCATCAATTACACTGGTCTGCGTCAAAAATGTTCCTGAGGGTTTCATAGATGATTCTTAATAAAATTTGTCTCCTAAATCCAAATCAAGCATTCATATTGCTCAATCAGGTCTAGTTTTTAAGATACAGACCAAGCTCCCTAGATGGCGTTAGAGAGCTCAGTCTCTAGCTGACCGCGAGCGCGAGTGGTTGTGTGTTGCTTGCTCACTCTCCAACTAAGTGTTGGTTTTTTAATCCATGACTTTTCTCATCTATGAACAGTGTTTAAAGTGTATTTCTAAAACTTTATTTATCTTTGTGAATTTTTTTTGCAGGCAAATACATTAGCAAAACTCCTTATATTTCATAAAAATGAATAGAAAGTGTAAAAACAGTCCTGATAGATTTTGTTTTGTTTGTGGAAAGGTAACTTTTAGTGACCAGCAATGCACTATAACGCCGTTAGTAAAGTTCCTTTACAATGCATATTTTGGAATAAAGCTAGGTGATCAAGACAAAAACTTTGCTCCACATATGTGCTGCAAAGCCTGTGTCATAGCCTTAAGACGCTGGAGTGAGGGCAAAACGAACTGTTTGTCATTTGGTGTACCTATGGTGTGGAGAGAAGGCAAGGACCACATTACAGACTGCTATTTTTGCATGACAAATCTTAAAGGTGAGATAATTACTTTAACAATATAGTCCTTGACAAATCTAGAAATGTTTATACAAATCTTTTGGTAGCCTATTAAAATTGTAATTGTGTATAAAAATAGTGTATTATTCTGGTAGAAAAATTGTGGTTAAATTGTATATAAAAATTGATTGTATTTAAAAATTGTAAATTTACCTGGTATGAAAAATGTGTATAAAAATGTGGAAACGAGGGTCGAGTGAATTAAAAGTATGTAAATTAAGTATGCGAAACTTTTTTTCAGGTGTCAATAAGAAGAACAAACACACTGTAGTCTATCCGGATGTTCCTTCTGCCATTAAACCACAACCACATGGTCCAGGAGTTCCAGTTCCTTCTCCACCTAAAAATACTGAGCTACAAGACAATATAGAAGATATAGAAGTGGATGACACTGACACTTCAGTGACATATAAAACTACGTCTACAATGACTTTGCCAAGACCACTCACTCAAGGTCAATTAAATGACTTGACTAGAGATCTTGGTCTTTCTAAAGAGAACGCACAACTTCTTGCATCCCGTCTTAGTGAGAGCAACCTCCTCTCTCAAGAAACTACATACTTTTGGTTCAGAAATAGAGACGAAGAGTTTCGAAAGTTCTTTGCAGTTGATTCTTGCAGCTCTTTGGTGTATTGCAATGATGTAAAAGGTTTAATTGAGGCACTTGGCGTTCCTTACCAACCAAGTGAATGGAGGCTCTTTATTGATTCTTCTAGCAGAAGCTTGAAGGTAGTACTCTTAAATATTGGCAATAAAATGGCATCTGTACCTATTGGCCATTCAGTTCAGTTAACAGAAAGCTACAAAAATATGAAAGTATTGATTAATACAATCAAGTACTCTAACCACAACTGGTTAATATGTGGTGATCTCAAGGTAAGATATATTTTACTTTATTGAACTTGTTAAATATTTCAAGGAATGTTTGTTTCTAAATACCAATGACAGAAGGATATTATACACATATTAGTTTCTCCCTACCCCTAATAAACTTAGTGAAAATTGCCTATGCAAAAAATAGAAGTTCTTAGAAACCATGTACATCAATATGCATCAATATGTTTTCTTTCAGGTTGTGTGCCTTCTTCTTGGGATGCAAGGAGGCTACACAAAATATCCATGCTTCATGTGCTTATGGGATAGCCGGGCGGATAGTCTTCACTATAAGCAAAAAGACTGGCCATCTCGAGAGGCATTCCAAATTGGCTGCCACAATGTGGTAGCTCAACCTCTAGTCCCTCCCAAAAATGTTTTACTGCCTCCTCTTCATATAAAGCTTGGCCTGATGAAGAACTTTGTCAAAGCACTGAATAAAGAAGGCCAAGCTTTTAAGTATCTACTGCAAAAATTCCCACAGATCAGTGATGCCAAGCTCCATGCAGGCATATTTGATGGTCCCCAAATTAGAACTCTGTTAAAGGACAAGCATTTTTACACCAATATGGAAGCCAGTGAACAAGAAGCATGGCGAGCGTTTAGTAAAGTAATCGACGGTTTTCTGGGAAATAAAAGAAGCTCAGAATATATCTCACATGTAAATGAGCTTATGAAAAGCTTCGAAAAAATGGGAGCTCGCATGTCGATAAAAATGCATTTTCTCCAGTCACATCTTGACTATTTTCCGGCAAACTGTGGAGATTATAGCGAGGAACAAGGAGAAAGATTTCACCAAGACATAAAGACGATGGAGACAAGATATCAAGGACGCTGGGACATCAACATGTTAGCTGACTATTGCTGGTGTCTTAAACGCGACGAACCAACATCGCTTCACAAGCGGAAGTCATCAAGGACTTCTTTTCTTGGAAAATAGTTTCTTTGCACTCCTGGGTAAGCTCATAAGTAGTCTGTAAGTTTAAAATTAATTAAAAGAAAGTCGAATTGAGTCTGTATTTTTTTATTACAAGTAATTGTAATTTATTAAATAACTTTTATATAAATAAGGGATTTTTTCAAAAATGGCCCTTTTCTAAAAACAGTAGTGCGCTGTATCTCAAAAACCAGACCTGATTGAGCAAAATGAATGTCATATTTCAATTTAGGAGAACAATTTCGTTAGGAATCACTAAAGAAAACCGCAGGAACAGAATTTTTTTCAAACGCAGGCCTGTGTTATTCCCCCGTCATGTTCTATTTTCAAAGGCATACAACAATTTATGTATTCCTGCAATTACACTAAAAGAAACTTAAAAGAACATGCAGTTTTTTTTTTTTTTTTTGGTTCAATAAAAACGAAAATGCACCTGTGAGTACTGTCATGACAAATTCAATCAGGTTTATTGAAGATTAAAAAAAAAAACATAATTTTCCTGATTTCCAAAAATACTGGAAAGATTTTCAAATCAAATTGGCCATATCCTGGTAAAACAGTGAAATTTTATAGAAATAAACCAATGAGAGGGCTTAATTTATGAACGAGTTGATTTCATTAAGTAATCAGCCAGTGAGAATGCTTAATTACTGAGTGGATTTCTTGATAATAAACCATGAGGATCGTCATAATTTTTAATTGTTTCACATATTAATATGTATACCTATTAATTTATTTAGTTATGTATATTTTCATTTTATTATCTAATCTTTTCTACCAGATTTTTCACGATAGTTTCTTGCTCAATTAAACATGATCAACTTGGGCACCTCTCCTAGTTAATGCATTTGCGGGTATATATAGAGGCGGTATGGGCCTTATTTCTATATCATAACAGTTACAGTATACGCGATGGAGTTTGAAATTCTGGAGTCTGCTAAAGGTGGTCAGAAGCTATGTATGAATGGTTATATGTATGTCAAACAGTACGAAAGAAATGGAAAGATAAGATGGTCATGTGTAAGGAAGAAAGACGATAAATGTAGAGGAAGTGTCATGACAAATGCAGTTACAGAGAATCCTGTTGAAACTGTCCTGCATAACCATAATCCAGTTGCAACAGCCATACAAGTAGCAAAAGCCAGACTAGAGATGAAGACGAAAAGAGCAACATAACACAAACAAACCAGTTCAAATATATTCAGAAGTAATATCAAAAGTCGGAAGTAATGATGTGAAGGCTCGGATACCAAATGAAGAAGTGTGCAAGAAAGCGATAAGACGTGAAGAAAATAAGAAACTATCCAAAGGTGCCAACGAGTCTTGCCGCGTTCGTGATCGAAGGCAGATGGTCAACAACCGACGCAGAAGTTAAAGAACGATTCCTCTTATACGACAACAACAGAGAAGGCATGAGGATCGTCATATTTTCCTCAGACGCAGCTATCGAGAAACTCGGCACAACAAGAGAATCGTTCATGGATGGTACATTCAGTATGGCTCCACTGCTTTTTGAGCAAGTTTACATCATCAGAGTACCATTGTCAACATCGCACATATCAGTCGTCTATGCACTACTTGAAAGAAAGAATAAAGAAACATACGAGGAGATGCTGAGTGTGCTGCTGAGGAAATGCGAACATAGAGGAATATTTCCAGAACCAGAGCATATCATGGTAGACTTCGAACAAGCTGTCCACCAGGCGATAACGACAACATTTGATGGAGAAGTTAGCCCTCGCGGATGCTCTTACCATCTCACCCAAGCAACATGGCGGAAACTCCAGTCCATTGGACTGCAGCAGTATTACCATGAAAATGAAGAGTTCCAGAAGTTTGTCGGGATGATGAACGGACTTGCGTTTTTACCAGTCACCGATGTGAAAGATGGATTAGCGAACCTATTGACAATAGTGCCGGATGACGGATAAGAACTTCTTGAGTACTTTGATTCTACCTATGTGGATGGATCATATCGTGGAGTGCGTTCACGAAGGGGTGTGATCCGACTGAATCGTGTGGCTCCTCTATTTCCTTCCGCAGTGTGGAATGTTCATAATGCGACTTTAAATGATGGTATATTATGCATGGAGGTATTTTTGTTCACTTGACGATTTAGGATTATAACCTTAATTAAAGGAATGATAATTATTCCAATAAAGTGGACAATTCAATATTGTAACCTTCTAAGCAGTACAAGCAGCACAATATTAAATCCTACATGTTACATGGAAGGTATATTATGCATGGAGGTATTTTGGGCATTTTTGGAGGTATTCTGGGTGGGGGTATTTTGGGTGTAGGATTATGGCCGGAAGTATTTTTGTCGCTTTCCGTTAAGTCTAGGTGTGCATTAGTCTTTATGTTGTCATGTGTTGTTTTAATGGCATGGATATACCGTATGTTATGATAAGAACCTTGGGTCTATGTGTGTGGTACGAGAGTTGTTGATATAGAGGCGTGGTATGTATATATGTTCCGCTGTCCAATTAAGAGGTTATTTGTAGTGAAACAGGTGTTGAAAGAGAGAGAGAGATACGGAGGGAGAGATAGACATAGAGAGAGAGGGGGGGGGGGGAGTGAGTGAGTGGGAGCATCATCCAGAGCAGGAGGAAGGGGTGACCCATCCACACACCAGACACGGAATCGACAGACGGGCGCACTGACGACTGACTAGCAGGACGAGTGGGGTTAACTCGGCCCCAATGAAATCGTCTGGCGTCAGCTACAAGGCGACGATTAAGGACGAAATGGTCCTCCAAATCTGAACGAACAGTCGTGCAACACAGGAAAACCATTCAAGTGACTACTTGGTTAACTTAACCTAGTCTGGCCTAACTTAGACTCATCTAACTTGACCTAACATGACCATACAACTTCCTACCCAAACTCGCTCTTGTGAACAATGTCACCCACCTCCTCGCTCCCCGCCACTAACTGAAGAGCAATCTAGGGGATGGGTGAGTTCCTGATCACAGGGCGCCCTATACATCATTCATTCATCCCTTCATCACGGGCTGTACTTTCAATCTTTTCACCAGACCTGGCGAATGCTTTCTCCCATTAGATCTAAAGTAGAGTTTGACCTTGTCTTCTGGTTAAGGTAGGCCTACGGGCTCATCAACAAAATCTACCTTTAGCTTTCGTAAGCAGAGTCAATGAAGTTGGTCAAACTGTTTCAAGTGGGAGGAAGATGTCGAGGGGTTGCCCAAGAGAGTGCGGCGCCGTGATCGCCTGGCGACCCAAATTGGCTTTTATTCAGCTGAGGGGTTACAGGAGGTGTATTGGCTTTACATATTTCATTCTGGTTAATGGAATTTTAATATACTTCTTCAAGAATATTGTTCCGAAGATGTTCTGTACTGTTCTTTTCTGTTCTCTTCTCTTATTTTCTCTTCTATTCAAGAGAAGATTTCCTGTTCTGTTCTCCTCTATTCTTTTGTGTTCTCTTGTCTTATTTTCTTTTCTCTTCTAATTGTCACATAAAAATCAATGTACTAGAATTCAGTTCCCTAAGTAGATTCTAAAGAAATCTAGCAGGTCGAGTGTTGATTATAATTCAGAAGAATTTTTTACAAAAAAGGAGGCAGTCCCAGAGACCTCCACTTTGAGCGGGCGGCGACTCCTGATCTTCGAGATCGCTTTTGGAGTCGATGGAGACTGTTTCCGGCCGACGAAGATCCCTGGCTTCGGCGGCCGTGAAGGATTCGAGGAACACGATGTCTTTTTCTGAGGGTTCTAGCGCCTCCGAAGTCCCTTGGGAGACCATAGGTTCCGGCTCTTGGAGTCCTATTCCCCCTTCGACCTCCCCTGGAGATGTCTGCCTTTCACTTTCCTTTTCGCCCACAAGCTCCGCCTCCAATAAACTTCTGTCCATAGCAGTCGTATGCGCTTGGACGTGCTTCGGGCTCCTTGCCTAGCTTTCCTCTGCTGTTGTCTTTTCAGGTTCCTTGGGACCCGGCTCTGTCGTCCTTCTTCGGTCTTCTGTGGGAATTATCTGTTCTTCATCTGCGAATCTTACTCTCTTTTTCGCGGGTGCCCTGCCGCTAATTCCATCCTCCTGAAGAACTTTTCTTTTCCTTATATTAGGGCTTTCTTCCCCGGTCTTGCTTCCTGGGGTTCCGTCGCCCTCCTCTTCTTGAAGAGCTTTATTAATTTCCTCTAAATACTTATAAAAAGCTCTGCTCCCGTAGCGCTATCTTTTTCTTGTGGCCACGGGTTCAAATCTGTCTTTCTTATTTGTCTTCCTTGTATTATCATAATCATTGTTCCTTTTTCTCCCCTCAGGAACACAGGTGTCTTCGGAATCGCTGCCACTCCAGGAACCGGAATCAGAAGACATCATGCTCGAAACTTAGCCCAACTAGACTAAGATAGCGCTCGACCGATGATGACGTCACTTGTTGAGAGATGGTCAACACAGATATCAAAATGGGCCTCGCACCAATTTTGTTGGGTCAGTGCTAACTTGTTAGCTAAGGTTGCTTATGGTTAGACAAAATTAGGTTAGGTCAGGTTAGATCAAATTAGGTTTGGTCAGGTCAGGTTAGGTTAGCTTGGGCTAGGATGGGAAGGTTACGTGTGGTTAAGTTAGGTTGAAATGAGTCTTAGATAGAAATAAAAATTGTCGCGTCAGAGAGAGAGAGAGAGAGAGAGAAAGGGAGAGAAAAGAAGAGAGGGAGGGAGGGAAAAAGAGAGAGAGAGAGAATCGTTGACACTTGATGGGTATGCAACGCGATCTATATTTTAGGTTCTCCACCCGTACATACCCCTTCCCCTTGCCCGCTTTCCCACCCAGCGCCCACCCCACCCCACCCTCTGCGCCCACCCGCCCGTATGTTGGTTCTTGTGCGTGCACCTGGACAACGACGAGACCTGCGTAGACGCGGATATTGTTTCCTGACATGATTCAAAGCCCCAGCGTTCGATCGTCATGATGAAGGAGTGAATGAGTGCCTGCGGTTGCCAACTACGACCACAAAGAATAATTATGATGGCCCACTCAATGGCAATCCTCCCACAAGGTAACGCGCCTCTTCCTGGCAAAACTCCTGCCTGGAAATGTACGATGATGACCTCATCGTTCCGCTCTTGACCGGCACTTCCATTCACAGTTTACATCAGTCGTATCATAAATTGAATTCTAATTATCCAAATTTACAATAGATAACAAGTTGCGTTAAATAACAAATGACCACTCATACCAACTGCATGTTCGAGAAGATATTGGCAAGTTAGATTAATACAATGAAATGTGGCTCATGAAAGTTATACGCACGGGGAACTACGAATACGCATTACTTGAAACGGCAAAACAAATAACCAAAGTTGAGAGTGAAAAAGATTTTGCTGCATTTATAAGTGGCGTCCTTAAATCATCGAATATTCCTACCCCACCACGAACAGGTGAGAGTGCCAGGCTCTCGGCACGACCACCTGACCTCAAAAAAACAACTATCACCAATCAACCGCCCAAATTTGGTAGATGATGCGCCCGTATGGTGCCCGAATCTCCTTAAAGACAATGGCGATTGAAACACTCCCCTTTAATGTTCAAACCTTTTCCTTTGTGTGTGTGTGTGTGTGTGTGTGTGTGTGTGTGTGTGTGTCTGTGTGTATAAACATGCGATCATACCTCACTTTCTTTGCTCCCCCTTACGCAGTACAATCTAATCATCTTTTGCCTTTCTCACATGCCAACAAAATCTTAATTCATACATCCAGTCTTTGTAAGCATTCCAGACCATCCACTGGCGGCGGTATCTGGTATGTCTAACTCATATCAATTCCTTTTGACCAATTTCCTTGTTATGTCATTGTAAGTGCCACACCGAACACAGTCACCTGAGTCGACAATGTTATCATCATTATTATTATTGTTGTTGTTGTTGTTGTCGTTCCCTAGACTGTCTAGCCGAGCAATCCCGTCTAGCCAAGGAACGCCACGGCTGGAACGGGGTTTTCCCACAAATCCTTTATAGAGTGTATACTGTGTACAATGCAGTCTTCCATAATGTGTTGTATAGTATGGGGTGAAGTGTTGCATCCTGGACAGTTATCTGCGATGTTGTCATCCAGCCTCTTCTGGTAACTTAGAAGGGGTGGAAGGAGGCCGCACCGCAGTCTGGCCAGGTGGACTCTGTCCTTTCGGGGGTTGAAAGGATTCAGAGGTATCGATACCGGAAGGCGCCCAAAATACATCCACCCAGAATACCTCCAAAAATGACCAAAACACTTCCATGCATAATATACCTTCCGGAAGGCGCCCTAAATACCTCCACCCAAAATACCTCCGGCCAAAATCCTAAGCCCAAAATACCTCCAAAAATGCCCAAAATACCTCCATGCATAATATACCTTCCAGGTAACATGGATAAGCATGAATATAATACGATATAATATGTACATGTAGGAATTAATGTTGTGCTGCTTGTACTGCTCAGAAGGTTACAATCTTAAATTGCCAAGTTTATTAGAATAATTATATATCATTCCTTTAACTAAGGTTATAATCCTAAATTGTCAAGTGAACAAAAATACCTCCATGCATAATATAACCTTCCATGTAACATGGATAGATTAAATTGTCAAGTTTATTGGGATGATTATCATTCCTTCAACTAAGATTATAATCCTAAATCGTCAAGTCAACAAAAATCACCAGAAACCATTGGTGTATACATCAAAGCGTTTATTGGAATAATACAATACAAATACATGTACAAGATATTTCATATGAAAAGTATTTACAATAGGACAATTTTCACTTATTACACAAGTAATGCACTTCAAACGAATAAATATTCATTACTTAACATTGTATGATTTTATAGATTTTTCTTATAAAGTTGAACAGTATAAATCGTATTCCAGAACTTGATATTCTATCAATTCTACTTTTTCAGTCACTGGAATTACTTTAAAATTCGCATATTGTATCCAATTCCTTCAAGAAATTCACAAATGTCATTTCGAATGTTGATGTAATCCAGACACAAGTTCTTCAAACGCAACTGGAATTGATCATATTTTCTGCGGATTCGTTTAGCTGGCCGTTGCCCGATGTCATCTTGCTGTAACAATGCAGATACGGCTGCATTTTCCCTTTGGAATGATTCGATCGCTCTCCACACTGATGGAAATATTTATGATTCCACGCCTTACAGGCATTAATTATTAGTACGGGCACCATCATTTAATGTCGCATTATGAACATTCCACACTGCGGGAGGAAATAGAGGAGCCACACGTTTCAGTCGATCACATCACACCCTCACGTGAACGCACTCGACGATATGATCCATCCACATAGGTACAATCAAAGTACTCAAGAAGTTCTAATCCGTCATCCGGCACTATTGTCGACAGGTTCGCTAATCCATCTTTCACATCGGTGACTGGTAAAAACGCAAGTCCGTTCATCATCCCGACAAACTTCTGGAACTCTTCATTTTCACGGTAATACTGCTGCAGTCCAATGGACTGGAGTTTCCGCCATGTTGCTTGGGTGAGATGGTAAAAGCATCCGCGAGGGCTAACTTCTCCATCAAATGTTGTCGTTATCGCCTGGTGGACAGCTTGTTCGAAGTCTACCATGATATGCTCTGGTTCTGGAAATATTCCTCTATGTTCGCATTCCCGCAGCAACACACTCAGCATCTCCTCGTACGTTTCTTTATTCTTTCTTTCAAGTAGTGCATAGACGAGTGATATGTGCGATGTTGACAATGGTACTCTGATAATGTAAACTTGCTCAAAAAGCGGTGGGGCCATACTGAATGTACCATCCATGAACGATTCTGTTGCTGTGCCGAGTTTCTCGATGGCTGCGTCTGAGGAAAATATGACGATCCTTATGCCTTCTCTATTGTTGTCATATAAGAGGAATCGTTCTTTAACTTCTGCGCCGGTTGTTGACCAGCCTTCGATCCCGAACTCCGCAAGATTCGTTGGTACCTTTGGATAGTTTTTTTTCACGCCTTATCGCTCTTTTGCACACTTCTTCATTTGATATCCGAGCCTTCACATTATTACTTCCGACTTTTGATATTGCTTCTGATTCTGAATATATTTGAACTGTTTTGTTGTGTGATGTTGCTGCTTTCGTCTTCATCTCTAGTCTGGCTTTTGCTACTTGTATGGCTGTTGCATCTGGATTATGGTTATGCTGGACAGTTTCAACAGGATTCTCTGTAACTGCATTTGTCATGACACTTTCTCTACATTTGTCGTCTTTCTTTATTACACAGGACCATCTTATCTTTCGTACTGTTTGACGTACAGCTACACAGAAAACTATCGTTAGTAAATCACGCTAATCATTTTGACACAAAACAACGAAACTATTTGAGACAAGTTGTTCACGCTGGGAAACTGTTGGTACCCGTGATGTTCCAACAATATTTTGGCTATGTTAGGCAAATCATAAATTAAGAGGCTTTTAATTCGCAAGTATTATGTAATATAATAAAACACTTTGTCATTGATTAGTTGCCTTTCTTTTACATATTTTTGATGTTTGGCCAATGTTAGGCATTGCCAGACGATTGATATGACAGGTGCTATTCACACGCATTGATATCATATTATCTAAAGGTTAATAGCATATCTCACTAAGATCAAAATAAGGTAAATAAAATATTGGTAATATATTAAGGATTAATATTTTGTATTCCCACCACCCGCTGCCAAAACACTGTTCAAGCGTCGAGGCATCGATGCCACTAATTCGCAAGTTAAGACAAGGCCTTCCTCACTTCGCAGGTGTTCCCATGCTTGCAAGGCATTGTCGACAACTGCGATGCGGTTGCGAGTGTGGTCTTGCCGCATGTATTTCGTCATGGCCGCCCATAGGTTCTCAATTGGGTTGAGGTCCGGAGATCTGGGTGGATGTGGCAACAGTGTTATGTCGGGGTGTCTGCGAAACCAATCCTGAACAACTCGGCTGGTATGGATAGGGCTGTTGTCCTGAATAAGGTAGAAGGGCATTCCATCAGGAAATACCATAGCCCTAACTGTCGGCAGGAAAACCTCTTCAAGGATGCCCACATATTCCCTGCCAGTAAATCTGCCAGGACCGACATCCGTCTACTCCCCGACACCACTGGCATGCATCCACCCAAACATCCCCTGCGGTGATTCGGCCGCTCCTCCTGCTCGAGATTACATTCTCCGACTCAAATCTGTAAAATAATAACACTGCATTAGATACAAAGTCACACATAAGGAAAATTAGTATAGCATTTATTTATTTGGAAGCAACCACTTTCCTTCCAAATATAAAGCTAAGGGAAATTGAAAATAGGAGATGAGGGGGTTGTGTAGTTACCGTACCTGGTGTTTTTTGGACGCCACACATATCTTGCAGTGTTTGTCCCTTCTGAAGAAAACGTTTTCTCGTCGCAGAAGATAACGTTATCCCAGAAGGCGAGTGGCTTGTCTGCATATTGCAAGGCATATTCCATTCGTTTCTCCATGTTAATTGGCGTCAACTCGGGCTTCTTTGCAGGTGTGCGAGCATGCAAGCCCCTTTCTCGGTGCCTCGCACGGATTGTTTCCAAAGAGCACGACAGCCTTAAATTACCATGGATGTCATGTGCCTTGCAAAACGGGTCATCATTAGTCATACTTGCAATTGCCTGGTTAAAAAAAAAAGAAAGGACAAAATAACATATCGCTTTTCCTACCACTTCTTACTACACGTGGCAACATCGAGCTCCTATAGATTTGGCAACAAGTTTAGAGTTGCCACTTTGTGCTGGGAAGCAAAAATTTGAACTACTTGCGATCTCCAGATATATTCAAGATTACACATGTTTATGTATAGTAAATCCTTATCAACAAAGGAACAGCCTGACCACACTATGCTTACCTGGTCTTCTTCCTCAGTTGTGCATCTGGGACGGCCAGCCCGAGGACGGTTGTCTGTGGCACCTGTAAGGTGATACCTCTGTATCCACCTCGCTACCGTGGGCAGGGAAACTCCCAATTTTTGAGAAATCTTCACATTTGGTAAACCTTCAATATGAAGGGATACTATGCTACCTCGCGTTCCCTTTGAAGTCTCCATCGGAAATAAGATTATCATGTCATAGTGAATCCATATGAACTCCGGAACTATTATTCGATTCATATTCATTCAGAAGGAATTCGAACAATTCGAACCCCAGAAATACCAACCCTTCGGTATCATAAGGTTATGTTCATTAGCGAATGTTTCGACACCCCTACTAACGATAGTTTTCTGTGTAGCTGTACATATAACCATTCATACATAGCTTCTGACCACCTTTGGCAGACTCCAGAATTTCAAACTCCATCGTGTATACTGTAACTGTTATGATATAGAAATAGGGCCCATACCGCGTCTAGATATATATACCCGCAAATGCATTAACTAGGAGAGGTACCCGAATTGATCTTGTTTAATTGAGCAAGAAACTATCGTAGAAATATACTGTGAAAAATCTGGTAGAAAAGATTAGATAATAAAATGAAAATATACATAACTAAATAAAACAATAGGTATACATATTACTATGTGAAACAATTGGAAAATATGACGATCCTCATGGCTTATTATTAAGAAATCCACTCACTCAGTAATTAAGCATTTTCATTGGTTAATTACTTAATGAAATCAACTCACTCATAAATTAAGCCCACTCATTGATATATTTATATTAAATTTCACTGTTTTACCAGGATATGGCCAATTTGATTTGAAAATCTTTCCAGTAATTTTGGAAATCAGGATTTTTTTCAAATATTCAATAAACTTGATTGAATTTGTCATGACAATACTCACAGGTGCATTTTCGTTATTTACCCCCCCCAAAATAAATAAATACGCTGCATGTACTTTTAAGTTCCATTTAGTGTAATTGCAGGAATAAATTAAATGGTGTATCCCTTTGAAAATATAACATGCCGGGTGAATAACTGAGGAAATAGGATAAAATCGTATTTTGTGTTTAGATCCCCCTGATGAATGAAGTTGTATTGTCTTGGAGTCAGAGGTATCTTATTTTATTGTATTTATTTATTTATTTATTTATCATTATTATCATTATTATTATTATCATTAATATTATTATTATTGAGTTGGTCAGACAGTTTCAAGTGAGAGTAAGGTGTCGAGGGGCTGCCCAAGAGAGTACGACCCCGTGACCACCTGGCGACCCAAATTGGGTTTTATTCAGCTGAGGGGAGGTAGGAGGCGCGGAGAGTCCGTAGTAGGAGTCAGGTGAGGCAAGACCTTGCATGTATAAGCCTTGTGTGGAATCCTAAGGAGTCTGGAGAGGCAAGAAGTGCCAGTTTTAAGCCTGTTTGACAGATCTGATCAAGTTGGGCCCCGTGCTGAAGTGAACCCAGGCTTTGAGCAGAGAACACTGTGACGGACCTCGCTTAAACTGTTCAGAAGACAATAATGCTGTAGGGCTCACAATTCGGGGGATTTATCACTGAAGACTGTCCTACTACACGAGAATAAAACATAAATTTTCAAGCTTTTGTAGCGTTGAGGCTCTCGTGTTGAGAGCCAAGAGCGTTTACGTTTTGTGTTTCTTTGTTGTGTTCATTTGTTGTGCCGTGTATGCAGGGTCTTGACTAGTCCGCGCCCTCAGAAGAATTTTTTACAACAACTGAAGCAGTCCCAGAGACCTCCACTTTGCGCGGGCGGCGACTCCTGATCTTCGACATCGCTTATGGAGTCGATGGAAATTGTTTCCGGCCGACGAACATCCCTGGCCGTGAAGGACTCGAGGAACACGATGTCTCTTTCGGAGGGTTCTGGCGCCTCCGTAGTCTCTTGGGAGACCGTGGGTTCCAGCTCTTGGAGTCCTCTTCCCCCTTCGACCTCTCCTGGAGATGTCTGCCTTTCAATTTCATTTTCGCCCAGAAGCTCCGCCTCCAATAAACTTCTGTCCATAGCAGTCGTATGCACTTGGACGTGCTTCGGGCTCCTTCCCTCGCTTTCCTCTGTCATTGTCTCTTCAGTTTCCTTGGGACCCGACTCTGTCTTCGTTCTTCGGTCTTCTGTGGGCAATATCTGTACTTCATCTGCAAATCTGACCCTCTTTTTCGCGGGTGCCCTGCCGCTATTTCCATACTCTAGAAGAACTTTTCTTTTTCTTTTATTTGGGCTTTCCTCCCCGGTCTTGCTTCCTGGGGTTCCGTCGCCCTCTTCTTCATGAAGAGCTTTATTAATTTCCTCTAGATATTTCTTAAAAGCTCTGGTCCCGTGGCGGTATCTCTTTCTTGTGGCCACGGGTTCAAATCTGTCATTATTATTTGTCTTCCTTTTACTGTCATAATCAATGTTCCTTTTTCTTTCCTCAGGAACCCAGGTGTCTTCGGAATCGCTGCCGCTCCAGGAATCGGAATCAGAAGACATGATGCTCGAAACTTAGCCCAACTAGGCCAAGATGGCGCTCGACCGATGATGACGTCACTTGTTGACAGATGGTCAACACAGATATCAAAATGGGCCTCGCATCAATTTTGTTAGGTCGGTGCTAACTTGTTATCTAAGGTTACTTATGGTTAGGTAAAGTTAGGTCAGTTTAGGTTAGATCAAATTAGGTTTGGTCAGGTCAGGTTAGGTTAGGTTGGACTAGAATGGGAAGGTTACGTGTGGTTAATTTAGGTTTAGATGAGTCTTTGATAGAAACAAAGATGGTCGCGTCATAAAAAAAAAAAAAAAAATCCCTGCATGATCGTTTTCTTAGTGATTTCGTCTTACATTGACACGCGAGTTAAAAAAAATCTGACGTCAGCCAGAATAGAAGTAAAAGTACTGTTACGTAATGTGTGTGTGTGTGTGTGTGTGTGTGTGCGTGTGTGTATGAGAGAGAACATAAGAACATGAGACTGCAAGATACCATAAGGCCTACACTAGGCAGCTCCGTATCCATCACCACCTGTCATCCCCATCCATAAAGTTGTCTAATCGTTTCCTAAAACAACTGATAGTTTCAGCGCTTACTACATGGTTACTAAGTTTATTCCATTCGTCGACCACCCCACTACTAATCCAATTCTTGGCTATTTCCTTTTTAAATCTAAATTTGTCCAGTTTATACCCATTACTGCGAGTCCTGCCCTGTTGTTTTAATATGATGACCTTGTTTGCATCAGCCTTTTTAAAGGCTTTGATCCACTTGAACACCTCTTATTAGATCACCCCACACTCTGCGTCTTTCTAGAGAGTGTAAGTTGAGGTGCCTAAGCCTCCCTTCGTAAGGCAAACTTCTGAGTCCTTGTATCATTTTGGTCATTCTTCTCTGTACTGATTCTAGTGAATTGATGTCCATTCTGTAGAACGGAGACCAAAACTGTACCGCATAGTCAAGGATGGGTCTAACTATCGCTAAATATAGTTCAATAATTACCTCTGCACTTCTATTCGTTACCGTCATAGCAATCAAATCTAATGCACTGTTTGCTTTATTTCTGGCGCTAATGCAATGTTTCCTGGTTTTAAGTTCCGGACTCACTAGAACTCCCAAGTCTCTCTCTCACTCAGTTTTCTCTAAAAGTGTGTTTTCTAAGCTGTATTTATTTGTGTAGCCCTACGTTTAACACGCTACACTTAGAGATATTGAAGTTCATTTGCCATTTCACCGACCATGTGAAATATTTGTTAAGATCATCCTGCAGAATCTCTGCGTCGTCTCTTGACTTAATTAGGTGTCCTATTTTAGTGTCGTCCGCAAACTTACTAACATCACGATTTATCTCATCGTCTAAGTCGTTTATGTACATAATGAACAACAAGGGACCCAAAACCGAGCCCTGGGGGACCCCATTAGTAACATTGCCCCACCTAGATTTTACTCCATATATGGTGACCCATTTATGGAGAGAGATAGAGAGAGAGCGAGAGAGAGAGAGAGAGAGAGAAAGTGAGTGAGGGAGGGAGGGAGAGTGGGAGGGAAAGAGAGAGAAAGAGAATCGTTGACACTTGATGGGAATGCAAGGCGATCTATCTTTTAGGTTCTCCACCCGTACGTACCCCTTCCCCTTGCCCACTCTCGCACCCAGCGCTCCCCAACCCCCATCTCCTGCGCCCACCCACCCGTATGTTGGTTCTTGTGCGTGCACCTGGACAACGACGAGACCTGCATAGACGCGGATTGTGTTTCCCGCCACGATTCAAAGCCCCGGCGCTGGATCGTTATGGCGAAGGAGTGAATAAGTGCCTGCGGTTGCCAACTACGAACACACAGGATAATTATGATGGCCCCCTCAATGGCAATCCTCCCACAAGGTAACGCGACTCTACCTGGCAAAACTCCTACCTGGAAATGTACGACGATGACCTCAGGGTTCCGCTTTTGGCTGGCATTTCCATTCACTGTTTACATCAGTCGTATCATAAATTGATTTCCAATTATCCAAATTTACAAAAGATAGCAAGCTGCGTTAAATAACAAATGACCACTCATACCAACTGAATGTTAGAGAAGATAATGGCAAGCTAGATTAATAGACTGAAATGTGGCTCATAAGAGTTGTGCGCACAGGGAAGTACGACTACGCATTACTTGAAACGGCAAAACAAATAACCTTTGGCATATGTAAGTATGTATAAGTAGCGTCCTTAAATCATCGAATATTCCTGCCTCACCACGAACAGGTGAGAGTGTCAGGCTCTCGGCACGACCACCTGACCTCAAAAAACCAACTATCATCAATCAACCGCCCACATTCGGTAGATGATGCGTCCGTATGGTGCCCAAATCTCCTTAAAGACAATGGCGATTGAAACACTCCCCTCTAATGTTCAAATATTTTCCTTTGTATGTGTGTGTGTGTGTGTGTGTGTGTGTGTGTGTGTGTGTGTGTGTGTGTGTGTGTATTCACCTTGGTCTTTTGGATCATGTGTTGGACTCGTGATCGAAAGTTATTTTCCCTCCTGGAAGAGAGCTCAGAGCTCGTATGACCGATCTATGGGTATTGCTATGACCTTTGCACACACACACACACCCAACTCCCCGCCCACAAGAGTCAGAGTAACGACCCGAAGCGCAGTGATACCGTAATAATTTCGGCCCTGGGCAGGATTCGAACCAGGTACTGACGCACATCCGTGCTGACAATCCAGTACTCTATCAACCGCGCCACCGGGTCGTGTGTGTGTGTGTGTGTGTGTGTGTGTGTGTGTGTGTGTGTGTGTGTGCGCGCGCGCGTATAAACATGCGATCATAACTCACTCTCTTTGCTCCCTCTTACGCAGTACAATCTAATCAAACTTTTTTTCCTTTCTCACATGCCAATAAAATCTTAATTCATACATCCAGTCTTTATCAGCATTCCAGACCATCCACTGGCGGCGGTATCTGGTATGTTTAACTCATATCAATTCCTTTTGACCAATTTCCTTGTTATGTCATTGTAAGTGCCCACCGAACAGTCACCTGAGTCGACAATGTTATTATTATTGTTATTGTTGTTGTAGTCGTTACCTAGACTGTGTGGCCGAGCACTCCCTTCTCCCTGAGTAACGCCATGACTGGAACGGGCTTGTCCCACAAATCCTTTATATGTTGTGTTGGTTGCGTGTATACTGTGTATACAATACAGTCTTCCATAATCGTTGTACGGTATGAAGTGAAGTGTTACATCCTGGATAATTATCTGCTATGCTGTCATCTAGCCTCTTCTGATAACTTAGAAGGGGTGGATGGTGGCCACTCCGCAGTCTGGCCAGGTAGAGAGGATTCTGAGGTATCGATACCGGAGGGCGCCCAACATACCTCCACCCAAAATCCAACACCCAAAATACATCCACCCAGAATACCTCCAAAAATGACCAAAACACTTCCATGCATGATATATCTTCCAGAAGGCGCTAAAAATACCTCAACCAAAAATACTTCCGGCCAAAATCCTAAATCCAAAATACCTCCAAAAATGCCCAAAATACCTCCATGCATAATATACCTTCCATGTAACATGGATAAGCATGAATATAATACGATATAATATGTACATGTACGAATTAATGTTGTGCTGCTTGTACTGCTCAGAAGGTTACAATCTTAAATTGTCCTTAGTTAAAGGAATGATAATTATCATTCCTTTAACTAAGGTTATAATCCTAAATTGTCAAGTGAACAAAAATACCTCCATGCATAATATACCTTCCATGTAACATGGATAAATTAAATTGTCAAGTTTATTGGAATTATTATCATTCCATCAACTAAGGTTGTAATCCTAAATCGTCAAGTGAACAAAAATCACCAGAAACCATTGGTGTATACATCAAAGCTTTTATTGGAATAATACAATACAAATACATGTACAAGATATTTCATATGAAAAGTATTTACAATAGGCCAATTTTCACTTTTTACACAGGTAATGCACTTCAAACGAATACATATTCATTACTTAACATTGTATGATTTTATAGATTTTTTTATAAAGTTGAACAGTATAAATCGTATTCCAGAACTTGATATTCTATCAATTCTAAAATTTCAGTCACTGGAATTACTTTAAAATTCACATGTTGTATCCAGTTCCTTCAAGAAATTCACAAATGTCTTTTCGACTGTTAATGTAATCCAGACACAAGTTCTTCAAACGCAACTGGAGTTGATCATATTTTCTGCGGATTCGTTTAGCTGGCCGTTGCCCCGTGACCACCTGGCGACCCAAATTGGCTTTTATTCAGCTGAGAGGAGGCAGGAGGCGCGGGGAGTCCGTATTAGGAGTCACGAGAGGCAAGACCTTGCATGCGTAAGTGCTGTGTGGAATCCTAAGGGGTCTGGAGAGGCAAACAGTGCCGGTTTTAAGCCTGTTTGACAGATCTGATCAAGTTGGGCCCCGCGCGCAAGTGAACCCAGGCTTTGAGGAGAGAACACTGACGGACCTGGTTTAAACAATAATGCTGTAGGCCTCAATATCCGAGGGATTTATCACTGAAGACTGTCCTACTACACGAGAATAAATAATAAATTTCAAGCTTTTGTAGCGTTGAGGCTTTCGTGTCGATAGCCAAAACCGTTTACGTTTTGGGTTTCTTTGTGCTGTTCATTCGTTATGACTTGTAGGCAGGGTCTTGACTAGTCCGCGCCCTCAGAAGAATCTTTTACAAAAATGGAGGCAGTCCCACAGACCTCCACTTTGGGCGGGGGGCGACTCCTGATCTTCGAGATCGCTTGTGGAGTCGATGGAGACTGTTTCCGGCCGACCAACATCCCTGGCTTCTGCGGCCGTGAAGGACTCGAGGAACGCGATGTCTCTTTCGGAGGGTTCTAGCGCCTCCGCAGACCCTTGGGAGACCGTGGGTTCCAGCTCTTGGAGTCCTATTCCCCCTTCGACCACCACTGGAGATGTCTGCCTTTCACTTTCCTTTTCGCCCACAAGCTCCGCCTCCAATAAACTTCTGTCCATAGCAGTCGCATGCACTTGGACGTGCTTCGGGCTCCTTCTCTCACTTTCCTCGGCCATTGTCTCTTCAGGTTCCTTGGGACCCGGCTCTGTCGTCCTTCTTCGGTCTTCTTTGGGAATTATCTGTTCTTCATCTGCAAATCTCACTCTCTTTTTCGCGGGTGCCCTGCCAATAATTCCATCCTCTTCAAGAACTTTTCTTTTCCTTATATTAGGGCTTTCTTCCCCGGTCTTGCTTCCTGGGGTTCGGTCGCCCTCTTCTTCATGAAGAGCTTTATTAATTTCATCTAAATACTTATGAAAAGCTCTGCTCCCGTAGCGGTATCTCTTCTTTGTAGCCACGGGTTCAAATCTGTCATTATTATTTTTTCTCTTCCTTTTATTGTTATAATCACTGTTCCTTTTTCTACCCTGAGGAACACAGGTGTCGTCAACATCGCTGCCGCTCCAGGAACCGGAATCAGAAGACATGATGCTCGAAACTTAGCCCAACTAGGCCAAGATGGCGCTCGACCGATGATGACGTCATTTGCTGAGAGATGGTCAACACAGATATCAAAATGGGCCTCGCACTGATTTTGTTGGGTCGGTGTTAACTTGTTAGCTAAGGTTACTTATGGTTAGGTAAAATTAGGTTAGGTCAGGTCAAGTTAAATCAAATTAGGTTTGGTCAGGTCAGGTTAGGTTAGGTTGGGCTAGAATAGGAAGGTTACGTGTGGTTAAGTTAGGTTAAGATGAGTCTTTGATGGAAACAAAAATGGTCGCGTCATTATTATTAAAAAAAAAATCCCTTCTTGATCGTTTTCTGGGTGTTTTCGTCTTATATTGACACGTGAGTTAAAAAAAAATATGACGTCAGCCAGAATTGAAATAGAAGTACCGTTACGTGATACGCGGGGGGGGGTGGGTTCAATGGGAATAAATAGAATCGCCTAGCGACACACGGGGGTAAAAGGATAAGTGCCACCATGTACGGAAGGGGTTCACAGGAGTATGGTGTGTGTGTGTGTGTGTGTGTGTGTGTGTGTGTGTGTGTGCGCGCGCGCGCGTGTGTGAGAGAGAACATAAGAACATACGAATGAAGATAGATAGATAGATAGATAGACTTTATTTGGCAATAAATCAATGTACATGAAGTGAAAATAATGACAAGAACACAAAGTTCGAAATAATAAATGTAAATTGCCGAGGATAACACAAAAAGCATGAACGCATATTTCCATTGTAGTCCTCATCAGGTAATTTTTCTACATTAAGTCACACGGACAAACATACATAGGGGGTTGAGGGGACCAGAGACACTCATGAGTAATACCAGTCAGTACACATATGACACGTAAACATTGTTATAGATTTGCTAATATTACTGAAATGTTTGTACACATAGGAACATTGAGTCCGAATATTTGAGCACCATCCAAAAGGAACCTTGCATTCAGCAAAGGAACAACAAAATAATGATGAACTGTAACAAAACAGTATGAGTGAGTACTATATCGGAGTAGTACCATTAATAATATATTGCATTTTTCTACATCTGTATCAACATGGATGAGTGAGTACTATATCAGAGTAGGACCATTACTGATATACTACAATATTCAACATCTGTAACAACATGTAGTTATAGTGAATCCTACACTGCAGCTAGGGTTACCTATTAATTAAATCTAACATTTTACCTGAATCTCAGGACGGAGTGGGCAATTACTATGAGTAGTACATTATAACCTGAAGCACCAGAGGTAGGGTACAGGGGACCAGTACTCGAATGAGTAAAACAACAAGGAGAATGAGGAAAGAGGTCAGATCATAACTGTTCTCGGAACCTACCTGAGGCATATGCCATATTATGACTGGCAAAACAAAGGTGGAAACCAATTTGTAAACATCAATCATTGTTATGCTTAACTAAACTTCTGAAAAAAGGGGGGGAGGGGAGGTCAGAAACAGTTATGAGTGAACGCAGATATGGATGGTATTACTCATGGATTCAGGTATCCCTCACTAAGCTAGTAGTACACAAAGTCAAGGCTGTTCTCTGTCCATAGCTGAGACATATAGTAACCCTTGACTTTTTTCTTGAAGGTAACCTTGCTATTTGTCTTCTTAATGGACACAGGTAGTGAGTTCCATAGTTGAGCACCTATGCAGTGAAAACTGTTTTTGGTGAAGGGACCTGCATGGGGTACGATAAGAGACTCTTGACTGTTCCGGGTTCGGTTCTCAGCCGATAATGTCAAATTACAGCTCACATATGAGGGAGCAGAATTATGAATGACATTGTAAACCTGGTTTAGTTTCAGCTGCTGGACACGATATTTTACTGGTAACATTCCTACCTTGCTAAATTCTTAAGGAGACTGCAAGAGACCATAAGGCCTACCCTAGGCAGCTCCGTATCCATCACCACCTGTCATCCCCATCCATAAATTTGTCTAATCGTTTCTTAAAATAACGGATAGTTTCAGCGCTTACTACATTGTTACTAAGTTTATTCCATTCGTCGACCACCCTATAAGTAAACCAATTATTGCCTA
Organism: Oratosquilla oratoria; assembly: GCF_046742065.1. Taxonomy (NCBI): domain Eukaryota; kingdom Metazoa; phylum Arthropoda; class Malacostraca; order Stomatopoda; family Squillidae; genus Oratosquilla; species Oratosquilla oratoria. The sequence goes on along the minus strand of NC_134791.1, from coordinate 33,939,016 downwards.
TTTCCTTCAAAAATCTAAATTTGTCTAGTTTATAACCATTACTGCGAGTCCTGCACTGTTGTTTTATTATGGTGACCTTGTTTGCATCACTCTTGTTAAAGCCTTTGATCCACTTGAACACCTCTATTAGATCACCCCGCACTCTGCGTCTTTCCAGAGTGTAAGTTAAGGTGCCTAAGCCTCTCTCCGTGAGGCAAATTTCTGAGTCCATGCATCATTTTGGTCATTCTTCTCTGTACTGATTCTAGTGAATTGATGTCCATTCTGTAGGACGGAGACCAAAACTGTACTGCATTGTCAAGGATGGGTCTAACTATCGCTAAATAGAGTTTAATAATTACCTCTGCACTTCTATTCGTTACCGTCCTAGTAATGAAACCTAATGCTCTGTTAGCTTTATTCCTGGCGCTAATGCACTGTTTCCTGGTTTTAAGGTTCGGACTCACTAGAACTCCCAAGTCTCTCTCGCACTCAGTTTTCTCTAAAAGCGTGTTATCTGAGCTGTATCTATTTCCGGGGTTGTGTAGCCCTACGTTTAACACGCTACACTTAGAGATATTGAAGTTCATTTGCCATTTCACCGACCATGTGAAATATTTGTTAAGATCATCATGCAGAATCTCTGCGTCGTCTCCTGACCTAATTAGGCGTCCTATTTTAGTGTCATCCGCAATCTTACTAACATCACTATTCATCCCGTCGTCTGAGTCGTTGATGTACATAATGAACACCAAGGGTCCCAAAACCGAGCCCAGGGGGACCCCACTAGTAACATTGCCCCACCTAGATTTTACTCCATTTATGGAGAGAGATAGAGATAGAGATAGAGAGAGAGAGAGAGAGAGAAAGAGGGAGGGTGGGAGGGAAGGAGAGAGAGAGAGAGAATCGTTGACACATGATGGGGATGCAAGGCGATCATCTTTTAGGTTCTCCACCCGTACGTACCCCTTCCTCTTGCCGCTCTCGCACCCAGCGGCCGCCAACCCCCACCCCCTGCACCCGCCCATATGTTGCTTCTTGTGCGTGCACCTGAACAACGACGCGACCTGCGTAGACTCGGAATGTGTTTCCTGCAGGTTATACGCAAAATCTATTTTGCCTTGTTCTGATTCATGCTCCTCCTCAACGAGGGACTGAGAGGAATCCAAGTGCGTGGACCGTGGGGACAATGGGAAGGTTGGTAGTTGGGGACAATGAGTAGGTAGGTTGGGTAAGTGAAGTAAGCTGGGTAAGTTTAGGTAAGTTGGGTAGGTTGAATAGTTAGGTTGGGTATGCTGAATTACGTAAGTTTAGGTACATTAGGTTAGGAAGTAGGGTAGGTTACGTAGGTAATTATGTAAGGAATCAGTCCGTCAGGCAGGCAGGCATGCAAGAGGATGAGCAGGTAGGCAGACAAATAGGATGAAATTTTTGGCAAACTAGCAGGTTGAGACATACAAATAGAGAGGCTGAAAAAGCTCTTTATACTGTTCCTAGGACAAACTACTAACTAAACTCAAATGACCTAGCAATTGGTTGAACAATGTTAAACTACGAGTTGTTCTGAATGGCCTGGAAATGTACGATGATGACCCCAGGGTTCCGCTTTTGGCTGGCACTTCCATTCACAGTTTACATCAGTCGTATCATAAATTGAATTCTAATTATCCAAATTTACAATAGATAGCAAGTTGCGTTAAATAACAAATGATCACTCATACCAACTGCATGTTCGAGAAGATACTGGCAAGCTAGATTAATAGACTGAAATGTGGCTCATAAAAGTTGTGTGCACAGGGAAGTACGACTACGCATTACTTGAAACGGCAAAACAAATAACCAAAGTTGAGAGTGAAAAAGATTTTGCAGCAATTATAAGTGGCGCCCCCCGTGTAGGGAGAAAAAGCCTTTGGCATATGTATGTATAAGTAGCGTCCTTAAATCATCGAATATTCCTGCCTCACCACGAACAGGTGAGAGTGTCAAACTCTCGGCACGACCACCTGACCTCAAAAAACCAACTATCATCAATCAACCGCCCACATTTGGTAGATGATGCGTCCGTATGGTGCCCAAATCTCCTTAAAGACAATGGCGATTGAAACACTCCCCTCTAATGTTCAAATATTTTCCTTTGTATGTGTGTGTGTGTGTCTCTGTGTGTGTGTCTGTGTACGCACGCGCGTGTGTGTGTGTGTGCGTGTGTGTGTGTGTGTGTGTGTGTGTGTGTGTGTGTGTGTGTGTGTGTGTGTATTCACCTTGGTCTTTTGGATCATGTGTTGGACTCGTGATCGAAAGCTATTTTCCCTCTTGGAAGAGAGCTCAGAGCTCGTATGACTGATCTATGGGTATTGTTATGACCTTTGCACACACACACACACCCAACTCCCCGCCCACGAGAGTCAGAGTAACGACCCGAAGCGCGGTGATACCGTAATAGTTTCGGGCCTGGGCAGGATTCGAACCAGGTACTGACGCACCTCCGTGCTGACAGTCCAGTACTCTATCAACCGCGCCACCGGGTCGTGTGTGTGTGTGTGTGTGTGTGTGTGTGTGTGTGTGTGCGCGCGTGTATAAACATGCGATCATACCTCACTTTCTTTGCTCCCCCTTACGCAGTACAATCTAATCATACATTTTGCCTTTCTCACATGCCAATAAAATGTTAATTCATACATCCAGTCTTTGTCAGCATTCCAGACCATCCACTAGCGGCGGTATCTGGTATGTCTAACTCATATCAATTCCTTTTGACCAATTTCCTTGTTATGTCATTGTAAGTGCCCACCGAACACAGTCACCTGAGTCGACAATGTTATTATTATTGTTATTGTTGTTGTAGTCGTTACCTAGACTGTCTGGCGAGCAATCCCGTCTACCCTAGGAACGCCACGGCTGGAACGGGGTTTTCCCACAAATCCTTTATAGAGTGTATACTGTGTACAATGTAGTCTTCCATAATGTGTTGTATAGTATGGGGTGAAGTGTTGCCTCTTGGACTGTTAACTGTGATGCGGTCATCCAGCCTCTTCTGGTAGCTTAGAAGGGTTGGATGGTGGCCACACAGCAGTCTGGCCAGGTGGACTCTGTCCTTTCGGGGGAGAGAGGATTCAGAGCCATGGATATCAAGGGGTCCGGCATGCAGCAATGTATTTTTCTTTCAGTAGGTTGATGAAGCACTGAGTGATATAATTATGAATATCCTTCTGAAAGCTGGTGTCTGGTGATTGTGGAGGTAGAGAAGAGAATACTTGTGTGTGATATTTGTATTTGGGTGTTGCTTTATTATTTCTTGGCCTGTGGGGATGTTCTGCTATATAGTGTAGTGGGTGTGATGTCTTTGTGGAGGCTGCGGCAAATGTTTGTGTACCTCTCATGTCAAGGTGATCCTTGATTTTGAGGGCTTTCGTTTTATGGTGTAAACGGTCTGTAGTTGCTGTGTTTGTGCAGCCTGTAATTGTCTTTAGGGTTTTGGTTTGTAAGGTCTGTAGGGTATTGTGGTGTGTCTTAATGAGATTAGAGAACCATGCGAGACATGCACAGATCATCACTGAGCGTATGCTTCAGTTGTATACTGTAGTAATAGTTTCTTTGTTTTTATCCAAATGTTGTTCCTGCAAATGATTTAAGCGCGTTAAGTCTAGGTGTGCATTTAGTCTTTATATTATGATGTGTTGTTTGAATGACATGGATATATCACACGTTATACTAAGAACCTTGGGTCTATGTGTGTGATACGAGAGTTGTTGATATAGAGGCGTGGTATGTATTTATGTTCCGCTGTCCAATTAAGAGGTTATTTGTAGTGATACAGGTGTTGCGAGAGAGAGAGAGAGAGAGAGAGAGATAGAGATAGGGAGAGAGAGAGAGAGGGGGGGAGGGAGTGAGTGAGTGGGAGTATCATCCATAGCAGGAGGAAGGGGTGACCCACCCACCCACGCGACACGGAATCGACGGACGGGCACACTGACGACTGACTAGCAGGACGAGTGGGGTTAAATCGGCCCAAATGAAATCGCCTGGTGTGAGCCACAAGGCGACGATTAAGGGCGAAAGGGTCCTCCAAATCTGAACGAACAGAGTCGTGCAACACCTACCACCACAGCAAAACCATTCAAGTGACTACTCGGTTAACCTAACCTAGTCTGGCCTAACTTAGACTCATCTAACTTGACATTACATAACCATACAACTTGCTGCCCAAACTCGCTCTTGTGAACAACGTCAACCCCCTCCCCGCTTCCCGCCACTACCTGAAGAGCAATCTAGGGGATAGGTGGGTTCCTGATCACAGGGGCCCCTATACATCATTCATTCATCCCTTCATCACGGGCTGTACTTTCAATCTTTTCACCAGACCTGGCAAATGCTTTCTCCCATTAGATCTAGAGTAGATTTTTACCTTGTCTTCTGCTTAAGGTAGGCCTACGGGCTCATCTACAAAATCTACCGGTAGCTTCCGTAAGCAGAGTTAATGAAGTTGGTCAAACTGCTTCAAGTGGGAGTAAGGTGTCGAGGGGCCACCCAAGGGAGTACGACGGCCCCGTGACCGCCTGGCGACCCAAATTGGGTTTTATTCAGCTGAGGGGAGGCAGGGGGCGTATTGGCTTTACATATTTCAAACTGGTTGATGTAATTTTAATATACTACTTCTAGAATATTGTTCCGAAGATGCTCTGTACTGTTCTCCTCTGTTCTTTTCTGTTCTCTTCTCTTATTTTCTCTTCTATTCAAGAATATTGTTCCGGAGAACATTTTCTGTTCTGTTCTCCTCTGTTCTTTTGTGTTCTCTTGTCTTATCTTCTTTTCTCTTCTATGTATCACATAAAAATCAATATACTAGAATTCAGTTTTCTAAGTAGATTCTAAAGAAATATAGGAGGTCGAGTGTTGATTATAATTCAGAAGAATTTTTTACAAAAACGGAGGCAGTCCCAGAAACCTCCACTTTGCCCGGGAGGCGACTCCTGATCTTCGAGATCGCTTGTGGAGTCGATGGAGACTGTTTCCGGCCGACGAAGATCCTTGGCTTCGGTGGCCGTGAAGGACTCGAGGAACACGATGTCTCCTTTGGAGGGTGCCAGTGCCTCCGAAGTCCCTTGGGAGACCGTTGGTTCCAGCTCTTGGAGTCCTATTCCCCCTTCGAGCTCTCCTGGAGATGTCTGTCTTTCACTTTCCTTTTCACCCAGAAGCTCCGCCTCCAATAAAGTGCTGTCCATGGCAGTCGTGTGCTCTTGGACGTGCTTCGGGCTCATTCCTTCGCTCTCCTCTGTCTTGGCCTCTTCAGGTTCCTTGGGACCCGGCTCTGTCGTCCTTCTTCGGTCTTCTGTGGGCAATATCTGTACTTCATCATTAAATCTCACTCTTTTTTTCGCGGGTGCCCTGCCGCTAATTCCATCGTCTTGAAGAACTTTTCTTTTTCTTGTATTCGGGCTTTCCTCTCCGGTCTTGCTTCCTGGGGTTGGGTCGCCCTCCTCTTCTTCATGAAGAGCTTTATTGATTTCCTCTAAATACTTGTAAAAAGCTCTACTCCCGTACCGGTATCTCTTCCTTGTGGCTACGGGTTCAAATTTGTCATTCCTATTTCTCTTCCTTTTATTATCATTATCACTGTTCCTTTGTCTCCCCTGAGGAACACAGGTGTCTTCGGAATCGCTGCCGCTCCAGGAACCGGAATCAGAAGACATGATGCTCGAAACTTAGCCCAACTAGGCCAAGATGGCGCTCGACCGATGATGACGTCACTTGTTGACAGATGGTCTACACAGATATCAAAATGGGTCTCGCACCAATTTTGTTGGTTCGGTGCTAACTTGTTAGCTAAGGTTACTTATGGTTAGGTGAAGTTAGGTCAGGTCAGGTCAGGTTAAATCAAATTAGGTTTGGTCAGGTCAGGTCAGGTTAGGTTGGGCTAGAATGGGAAGGTTACGTGTGGTTAAGTTAGGCTGAGATGAGTCTTTGATAGAAACAAAAATGGTCGCGTCATTATTAAAAAAAGAAAAGAAAAAAAAACTGCATGATCGTTTTCTTGGTGATTTCGGTTTTACATTGATACGCGAGTTAAAAAAAAATATGACGTTAGCCAGAATTGAAGTAGAAGTACCGTTACGTCATACGCGGCGGGGGGGGGAGGGAGTTCCATTGTAATTAGGTTAGGACAGTTTGTTTTCGATCACCCTCCCAAAGTCAGAACTATAGTGAGGAGAATTGAAAATATTAGGAAGAAGATAAATAATTGTGACAATGCTGTGGTGTTTAACTCAGTGTGTATGAAGGAAAACCTGCGCCCTAAGTATACGATTCTACGAATATATATATATATATATATATATATATATATATATATATATATGTTGAAAAAGTGGAAAAAGAGAGTTAGGGGTCTTGTTCCGAGTTTATTCTTGACGGGTTTCGCCTGTAGAAGCTATATTCCTCTGAAGAAGCTACAAGCTAAACCGGTCAGTAATAAACTCGGAACTAGACCCGTGACACTTTTTCCACTTTTTCAACTTGTCATGTCCCAACAATATATATATATATATATATATATATTTTGGAAGTAGGCCGTTAATAATGCATGCGTTGTTAAAGTCAACAGCTGAGATAGCATTATTCTGTTTATAGAATATCTTTTCTATGTTACGCACTAATGTGCGGTCGTCTGGATGCAGATTTCCGAGTAGGATACTGAAGTCCATGGTGTTTTCCTCTAGACGTCTTTCGGCTCTAATTAGCCATCTTCAGGAGGTGTTGTCTGGTTGAATTGTTGACAGAGAATGACGCGGTTTGATCGTGTGGCGGTATATATCGGCGGAGAGCGGAGTGCCCAAACGTCCGCCCGCCAATCAGCGCGCGGGGTGCATCCTCTGTCTTCTCGTTGGTAACGACGTTTCAGGTTGCTGTTGTATATTAATAGCGGGTTTTTGATTGTAAATTAGCACCGCTTCTGTCATCTTTAGTCTTCTGGTGTCATTATTTCTTTCAATGATGGCGGTGGTGCCTTCCATATGGTGTCTCTTAAGTGTTAGTCCATGCTCGTCGTGAAGCCGCTTCCTTTTCTACGGAAGTTTATACCAAATCCACCAATCTCGGATTTTGCCTTAACGGTGCAAGCGAGTGTCCTGAGCGGTATCGACGCAGCGTCATCAACGCCTTCGTCAAAAGAGCCCTCACCCACTGCTCAACATGGACCGCCACCAACGCAGAGCTCAAGAGAATAACCCAGCTTCTCAGCAACAACAATTACCCCATCCAAGAAATAGATAGTGTTATCCGGCATCGACTGAACACCTTTATGCACCAACAAGAACAACAGACAGTTACACAAAACATAAAACTCTTTTACAGTGCTACTATGTCTTCAGCCTACAAGGATGACGAGAAAGCCATCAAAAATATAATTTATAAGAATGTCACACCCACCGACCCTTCTTCAAAAATCGACATCGTCATCTACTACAAAACAAGAAGGACATCCAAGTTAGTTGTCAAGAATAGCTGCCTCCCTAAGACAAGTGAAATACAGGAGGTGAACGTCGTGTACCAACATACTTGCTCGAGTGGTGACTGCAGTCGCCTAAATTCTCGGTACATTGGCGTCACCACTACAACACTGTCTAAGAGAATTTCAGCACATCTGCAGGACGGCGCCATAAGAAGACACTACTTGTACGAGCATGGACTAACACTTAAGAGACACCATATGGAAGGCACCACCGCCATCATTGAAAGAAATAATGACACCAGAAGACTAAAGATGACAGAAGCGGTGCTAATTTACAATCAAAAACCCGCTATTAATATACAACAGCAACCTGAAACGTCGTTACCAACGAGAAGACAGAGGATGCACCCCGCGCGCTGATTGGCGGGCGGACGTTTGGGCACTCCGCTCTCCGCCGATATATACCGCCACACGATCAAACCGCGTCATTCTCTGTCAACAATTCAACCAGACAACACCTCCTGAAGATGGCTAATTAGAGCCGAAAGACGTCTAGAGGAAAACACCATGGACTTCAGTATCCTACTCGGAAATCTGCATCCAGACGACCGCACATTAGTGCGTAACATAGAAAAGATATTCTATAAACAGAATAATGCTATCTCAGCTGTTGACTTTAACAACGCATATATATATATATATATATATATATATATATATATATACCCAAATAATTTTCGACATATATACAAATATATATATTCTATGTATCAAGGGCTTTTTCCCCTTTATAAGGGAGGTAGTCAAATGAAAGTCACATACATACTCCCACCCATTCCACTCCCATCCACCACCCCTCCTTCCCTTTCATCAATTTTCATGGGTGACGGATCATCCATGTATCCCGCCTACTGCCCTGGGTCAGAAGCAAGGTAGTAAGACACGGTACATCCACAGAAGGCCACTTCACTGAATCTGCACACACTCCTTTCTCCGTCCCCTCACACAGAAAAAAAAGAGGGGGAGAAATCCCCTCGAGGTGCGTCAAAATATCCTTCACACATAAGCACCCCACCTTCCATTCCCTTCCTTGCAATATCATCTACATACAGTCACTCTCCACTCATCCCCATCTCCTACCTTCTCCCTTCCTTCCTCAACAGACATTCCCCTCTTGCTCAACGTCTCCTTCACCCCATCCATTCATCTCATCCTCGGTCGTCCACTCAATTTCATTCCTTCCACCCCTACCTCCCAAACCACTTTTACCAACCTTTCATCACTCATTCTTTAAACCATCTCTCCATTTCCCATTATAACACAGGCTCCACTACTCTCGTAAAAACTCTTCGCTGCCCTTAACAGCTTTATCCTAATCCCATATTTCTGTAGAACTTCCTACAGTTCCTTCCAGTCTATCCTGTCATAAGCATTTTCCAAATCCATAAGGACCAAAAAAAAAAAAAAAAAAAAAAAAACATCCTCATCTCTTCCTAAAGCTTTTTCACATATTCGCCTTACCACAAAAGTCTGATCCACGTAACCACTACCTTTCCCAAACCCACACTGTTCCTTACAAATTACTCCCTCTGTTCCTCTCCTCTCCTAAGCCTCTCTCTCTCTCTCTCTCTCTCTCTCTCTATATATATATTTATATATATATATATATATACAATGACAAATGAGACTATATATATATATATATTGAATAAGATATATAATGACAAATGAGACTTAAGGTGGAAGTAGACGAGGATTAATGGAAGAATTTTAATACTTCAATGCCTTGATCACAAAGCTTTGTTATAAAAACCTTCCCGGTCGAAACGATTTAGAATTGAAATTCTCCCATTAATCCTCGTCCAATTCCTCCTCCTTCAGTCCCATATATGCATATGTATATATATATATATATATATATATATATATATATATTATGTATATACATAGATATATATATATATATATATAAATATAAATACATACATATATATGTATATATATATACATATATATATATAATATATGAATATATACATATACATACATACATACACACACACACACACACACACACACACACAAATATATATATATATATATATATATATATATATATATATGTATATATATATATTACTTTCTTTCCTCAAAGAGTCTTTGCCAGATGGAACTGTATAGTTAACAACTGTCTTCCTCAGAGGCCACAAGCCTTTGGAGTCGTCCTTGTCCAAAGTTCAAGGGGTCTTCTACTGTTACCTTCCTCAACTTGTTCACGACTTCCACCAACTTCCTCTTAATTGGAGCCCTTCTCTCCTTGTACTAAGTTCCGCACGCGAAGGAAACCCTACTTGCTTCGATTTAAGAACATAAGAATGGAGGAGACTACGAGAGACCATAAGGCCTACACAAGACAGTTTCATGTCCTTTACCGCCTGTCATCCCTATCCATAAAGTTATCTTATCTCTTAAAATAATCAATTGTTTCAGCGCTCACTAGATAGATAATAAGTCTATTCCATTCGTTACTCACTCTGTTGATAAACCAGTTCTTGCTTATTTCTTTCTTACACTTAAACTGGTCTAATTAAAATCCTTTACTACGAGTCCTGCCCTGCTGTCTTAATATGATGACCCTTTCCCCGGGCACAGATGAGACAGGGCAACCCAGTGCCTCGGGGGATAAAGCGTCTGGCTTCGCACGGAATCACGACAAAGAGGCCTTTTGCTGAAACAAAATTCAAATCCATCTCCCACGTCTGTCGCTAACGTAGTCCTCCTATGTTGCGTTCCTCTGATGTGCTCTACAGTAAGAAGACAGATTCAAAGAAAGTCATCATTTAATAGAGTGGTTCTAAATATATTTATTCATTCATTCATGCATTTATCTATTTGTGACAATGCTGTGTTCATGTAGTCCAAGAGCTGGGGGCCATTTATTTTCTGGAGAGTACCAAATTTCTTATGGGTGTTTTTGGAAAGGGTCTACCTTAGGACATCTGAAAATGCGGTTCTTAGATTTGGCCAGTGGTGGGTCTGGGTTTTATTAACCCTTTATGCTCGAAAATGGACTTGCCAAATGTACCGAAAAAATGGAGGTAGGGGATACGAAAAGGGCCCTTACACAATTACCTCCTGGTGGTATGGTAACAAACTATATATCAAATTAAAGGTCTTTAAATGCTCTTTAAGATGATATACGACATATGCAAATTAAGTCCATATCTGGGTCACCAGGGGTCAAAAGGTCATGGACAATGCTCAAAGTCCGTCAATTTGGAATGGTTCCATATGTTGGCTAAATATCAGCCCCAGATCAGTAAATAGCCACTAGCTACACTTGAAATGTGAATATTTGATATCTAGGCAGTTTTTAATACTGATATGATGCCAATAATGCCAATATATGCAATGTAATAGGGCTTTGTATTGATCACTTAATTGCAGCGCCACCACATCAAGTTCAACATTTCGCCACCAGATGGCTATACGTTAGGGAAACATTTTTTCATGCAAATAAGCTTTATTTTTGATGAATATTATTTATTTGCTCTTGGACTAATGTATTCAGAAAGTTCATGTTTGATATAATGGTTGCCTTTTGATTTATCTCTGTATTTAAATGTTCATGCATCTATGTATTCATGTATTCTTGTATCTATGTATGTATTTATTTTCGTTTTTCTATTTATTTATTTATAGATTTATCTATTAATTCATTTGTGACGACCTTTCTCTAACTTACGTAGGTGTTCCCTTTAAAGCCTTTGCTAAAATAATTTATATTATTCCATTTGTTTTTAATTGAACATATACACGTATATGTATATAAAAATGCATTATATAAAATGAAGGAGTTTATAGTTGTTTTCAAATGTTATACACGCGTGTTTTTTTCAACTGAATTTAAGTAATCTGGTTATATTAAATTCAAAAATTATAATGGCTTTGGTCAATCAGCTCAGATTATCGAATTACACTAAAAAAATTAAAACTATGTTTTCATTCAAAATACTGATTTTTTTTTATGATGACTTATTATCGAAGTTATAAGATGAAGTTAATTATTACTGTTATAATATTGTTTTTATTAACATTGAAAATATGCAGGGATATATATCAATGTAGAAGAAAAGACTTTTTCTGTTATTTTCTCTTGTGTTTTTCAGACACCAACAGTAATCTGCTGATTTGTTTATGTCCTATTGTCCCTGAAACCTTTTTTCCATAGTGCGAATGTCTTGGGGGAACCTTCCACCTTATTCTTCGCTGTAGTCTCCACTGTTATCAGGAAAATAATCCAGATGTGATCTTAGAAAATGTATTTTTACTGACATACGTGCTCCCAGAGCCTTAAAAAATCTGCATCAGTTCTTAAACAATGAACACGTATTCTGAACTTCTTTTGTTTCTAAGGAAATTGTTCACAACTGATTGGAAGGGTTGCCATGTACTCCTCTCAGCTTCACTCATTACTCTATCCAACTGTTCATCCTACATTAAGCTTCTAATCTGAGGGCCATCGAAAATACCTGCATTCAATTTTGCATCGCTGACTTGTGGAAATGTCTGCCTTATGAAAGCAAATGCTGGACTTCCTTTATTGATGGCCTCAACAAAATTCTTCATCAATCCAAGTTTTATATGAAGAGGCAAATTTTGATGAGGGTTGACCAGTGGATCAACAACCACATTGTGTGAACCAGGATTATAGAGTTTCTCTAGATAGCCAACCACTATGCACATTATGTTTGTCATCTACTCGGCTATCCCACAGAGAGAGAAAACATGGGAATTTAGTGTAACCTCCTAGCATTCCTAATATTAGGGACACAACATGAAGAGAAATAATGTACATATAATGAAATATGAGATAAAGGAGATTAACTGAAATATATAAGCTTAAATTACACTGTGAAAAAATATAAAACGACATTAAATCTCCACAATTCTTCGAATTATGGTGACTGTACTTCAGAGCACTGAGTAAGATTTTCATATTCTCATAACTCTCACTTAATCGAACTCAATATGCAACAGGGTTGGATGCAATCTTATTACCGATGTTTAAGAGAACAGCATTTAAACTTTGACTCGACGAGTCAATAAAGAGTCTCCAATCCACTGGACTATATATGAAACTCAAGGCTTCAACTAGTCCTCCAATATCACTATAATATACTAATAAAGTGTTGTCATGAAGTGAGAAAAATGCGGAACTCTTCATCTCTTTTGCGATACCAGAAATATGTAGTTCCTGATACAAGTAAATTGCTTTCATCAAGGCGTGATCCAAGTAACTGGGCAGACCCTTTTGATAACCCTAAATCCCTTGTTAAGTCGTTCAGTTGTGCTTGGCTTAAAGGCTTTGGTTGGTTCTCATCGGGGATTGGAGGTTGACACGATGCAGAGGTGTCCATATCTTCAAGCTGAGTATCACTGTTCAGCGATATCCATGTCCTTGAGTACAATTGGTATTGGAATTTCTGGACCATGTTTTCACCGGCTTTCTGGCAGATGAAGTATCAAGATAAACAACATGGTGCTTGTTATTCTTATATACGCTTGTAAATTTTATATAGGTAAAATGTCGAAATAAGTCCCGCGGGTTTTTACAAGTGTGAGATATGTCCAAATTTATATTTTCAAAATACATTAATGAGAGTATCGAATCTAAGTTATCGTTATTATGTTTAAATCTGAATTTATCTCGTAGGTAAATCATGTAGAAATAGCAATCTGTCACATGATCCGTCCGTTTCATCTTGCCCTTACTCCAACGTCTAAGCTTTCAACACATGTTCTATAGCATGTATGAGGAACAAATATTTTATCTTTATCTCCAATTCGGATTCCAAAATAGGCGTGTTAACATGATTTTTACAAACTGAGTAATTTTCGAATGTTGATCAGGCATTCTTACTTTGCCACAAGTGTAGCAAAACCTGTTTGGAATATTTTTGTATCTCCTTTTGTTCACTCTCAAATCCCTCGAATAGAATTAAGGAATTTATAAAACACAGACACTCACAAGTTCACACACATATATAAGCGTGTGTATGTGTGCATGTGTGTATGTATAGAGTTACAAAGCTGCACACCTCCCATTCCTACTCTGAACGAGCACTAATCATCTGCTGAAATAACGAAAATATGACAACACAGCCATACAAATCGTTATCTGAGGTCTTTGAATGTATATCTACACCTTTCTATGGTCACTATTTACTTCTATTAACTTTATTGCGTAATTGAATAACAAATGTAACTTTTTCAGAAAATGACTTCGTTATTTGAGTAAAAGTAAATAATGATAAAAAAAAAAACACAGAAAATGGAAAAATAGATACCGTGAAAAGTAGAGCTGACCAAAGAAAACAAATTTCAGATTTTGACTTAGAATCAGTCCAAAAAATACTGACAGAACTTTTTTTTTTTTTCCTTTTTTTTTTTTTGTGGTGCTTCCCCAGAAAGGTGACTTTTGGCTAAGAGTCTAATATTTGAGAAACATAATCTATTTCCCACAAATATCTGCTGTCACTGTTCACTATTATTCATTTTCATTTTCGTTCCAATGAAAAAGAAATAATAATAATAGTAACAATAATGATAAGAATAACAATAGTAACTACAACTATAATAAAAACAGCAACAAGAACAACAACAACGACAATAATAGTAATAATAATAACAATAATGATAATAATAATAATTATGATGATAATGATAATAATAATTATAACATTGATAATAATGATAATAATAATAACAATAACAACAACAATCATGATAACATTCATTACAACAATAATAATAATAATAATATAATGGGTACTAACTAACATCCCCACGAGAACTCCCCCATCCCCCCCCCACGCTTTACTTCCAGTTCTGCCATGCATACATTTTTATTTTTTGATGCTTGAGTCCCCCTTGGCCACCATATCTCTTTCAAACAATGTCACTTCCTCCCCTCGCCCTTGCCCATTTTGTATTCAGCCAGCCCTCCCTCTGTGGCCATGTGACGGCATCTCCAGTATGCACACGTCTTTTCCCTCCTAACTTATTTGAAGAAAAAAAATCATTCAATGTCAGTTAACTGTTCTTTGTGCTGTCATTCCAAACGCTATGATTTATTCTTTGGAAATGCAGTCACTATTATTATCATCATCATCATTATTATTATTATTATTATTGTTGTTGTTATTATTGTTATCATTATCATTATTACTATTATTATTATTGTTATTATATTATTATTATCATTATCATTATTACTACTATTATTATCAATATTACTATTATTATCATTATAATTATTACTATTATGATTATCATCATCATCATCATTATTATTATTATCTATGTTTTTTCTTGTTCTTGTTATTTTTATAATATTTTTATAATATTTTTATTATTATTTTTCTATGTATTATTATTACTATTATTACACACACACACACACACACACACACACACACACACACATATATATATATATATATATATATATATATATATATGTATATATACATATATATTGATATATATAAATATATATATATATATATATATATATACACACACACACATTATATATATATATATATATATATATATTATATATATATATACACACACAATATATATATATATATATATATATGTGTGTGTGTGTGTGTGTGTGTGTGTGTGTGTGTGTGTGTGTATGCGTGTATATGTATATGTATATATATATATATATATATATATATATATTTTCTTTTTCTTTTTAACTTCCTCGCAAAACCGCATCGTGGCCACATCCTCATGGCCAAACGGACCCTAGCTATTCCCTCTCAGATGCAGCACGCAGGAGATAATTGCAACCTCACTTTACCAAGAGAGCAAAAAAAGTTGGTCCAACGTCAAGAGTCCATTTCCTTTTCCTCTTCCCAAGCTACGGACGAAAACAAGTACAAATACAAATGCAAAATCACAAACATAAAATATACAAATACAATTATGTGTTCATCTATTTATTCATTTAATTTCCATTTGTTTGTCTATTTCATTTAATTTCATTTTAATTTATTATACATATATACATATATATATATATATATATGTATATATATGTATATATATACCTATATATATATGTATATATATATATATATATATGTATATATATATAATATATATCTATATATATGTATGTATATGTATATATTTATATATATATGTATATATATATGAATATATATGTCTATATATATATATATATATATATATATATATATATATATATATATAATTGGCAACCGAGTTTGTATTTTCAAATTTCTGTATAGGAGTTTTCGTCCGATTTTGAACATTTTCGGCTCAACAATTCTGCAAAATATTAACTCTTAACATATTAGGAAATGACTATGGCAGAAGCAAGGAAATATACAACAAACATAGATAAAAGTTTTGGTAGAAACTGCTTTGACTACATCAAGTGTAGTCATTAATCTTTTACAGTAGAATAAATCAATTATTCTTCGAATGAAACGTTGATGGAGGAAGGATGAGGAACTTAGAAGTGGTGAAGGAGTCAGGTGAGGAAGGTTGGGAGGGGGAGTGTGCATCAGCTGTGATGTACTATTTTGAAGATTTAGTAAATATTATTGTAGAGGCTACAGAATACATATTAGAAGTAGATTGTAGGAAAAATGGTTGATATAGGGACATACATTCGAAATGGAAAGTCAAGGTGGGTAGGGGAAACTTAACAAATTATCTTTACATTCTGAGGTAGAAAACACATCATGGAGGATTTTTTTAAAAATTAATTTGATTTATTTATTTTTCAATTTTGTATTAAACAAAGTAGGGCCAGGAGTAGGGCGCTGGGTTCCAAAGGTGGCGAGTTCTGGGAGACAACAATGACCCATCGATGATTTGAGTTGTGAAATCTCATCGCGAGGGAGTGTTTGGTGAGAGCGCAGAAGGAAGAGACAGGCATCTCAACAAGAAAAGAAAGAAAAAAAAAAATAGAAATAAATAAATAAAATAATAATAATAATAATAATAATATAACAATAATAATGATAATAATATAACAATAATAATAATGATAATAATAATAATAACAATAATGATGATAATAGCAATAATAGTAGTAATAATAATAATAATAATAATAATAATAATAATAAAATAAAAATGAAATGAAATAAATAAACCAACAATAATAATAAAAGAATAACATAAAAGTAAATAAAGAGAGAGAAGGATTTAAACTGGACAAATTTAGGTACAAGAAGGAAATAGGCAAGAACTGGTTTACCAGCAGAGTGGTTGACGAATGGAATAGATTTCGTAACCTGATAGTGAGCGCTGAAACTACTGATTGTTTTAAGATTAAATAACTTTATAGATAGGGATGCCATGTGGCAAGGGACATGGAACTGCCAGGTATAGGCCTTATAGCCTCTTGCAGTCTCCTCCATTCTTATGATCTTATACGGGTGTGATCTTTATTGGGTATGGAACAGAGATGAAACTGTAAAAAATAGAGAATGGAAGAATATAAGGTCCCTGTTTGAATCTAGCGGCAACCCAATGACGTCCACTTGGCAGTCCGTATACACAAGGCAAAGGTAACTACTTTGATCACATGTTGAGAAAAAGGATTGTGGTACTCCCCAAGGCAGACGTAGCTCCTCTTGGGGATCGGTGCCACCTGCGTAGAGCCGGTGGCCATGAAACAAATGTCCTCAAAGTCAAGGACCACCTCGACATGAGAGGCACACAAACACTTGCTGCAGCCACCACAAACACATCACGCCCGCTACACTACATAGCAGAACACCCACACACACCAAGAAACATTAAAACAACACCCAAAGACCTGTATCACACAGATACTCTCTTCTCTTCCTCCACAACCACCAAATACCAGCCTCCGGAAACATATTCATAATCAGATGAAAATCCATGTGAACAAGTTGTATAGACACGGTAAAGGAAACATGGACTGGAGGTGAAGCTTTATTCCTGACGTTTCGTCTAACGACTTTCTCAAAGGAATGAGCATACTAGAAACATACAGAGATTATAAACCCGCCTCATGGCTCAAGGGGGTGTGCGAACGTATAGCGCTGCGTCCTGATTGGCCCGCTGAGACAGCCAATCACGAAGCGCTATATTCGCTGAAGATTTGGCCCAGGTGAAGCTCCCAGCCTTATTGTTGATATTCGGACGAGTGGTGATGTACGCAGCTTCTATAGATTTTCTGATCTTCTTATCCATACCTTCGTGTAGAATCTCGGCTCGGTTCCATTGTGGGAGGTGCCCAGACTCGTCAACATGCACCACCATTGCGTTGGTGAGTCTATGGTGACGGAGGTCGGCCTTATGCTCCCTGATTCTAGTGTTAAGGCCCCTCTTAGTCTCTCCGTAGTATGCTTTATCGCATGATGTGCATGGGATCTTATATACGACGTATATGCGTCGTATATAAGATCCCATGCACATCATGCGATAAAGCATACTACGGAGAGACTAAGAGGGGCCTTAACACTAGAATCAGGGAGCATAAGGCCGACCTCCGTCACCATAGACTCACCAACGCAATGGTGGTGCATGTTGACGAGTCTGGGCACCTCCCACAATGGAACCGAGCCGAGATTCTACACGAAGGTATGGATAAGAAGATCAGAAAATCTATAGAAGCTGCGTACATCACCACTCGTCCGAATATCAACAATAAGGCTGGGAGCTTCACCTGGGCCAAATCTTCAGCGAATATAGCGCTTCGTGATTGGCTGTCTCAGCGGGCCAATGAGGACGCAGCGCTATACGCTCGCACACCCCCTTGAGCCATGAGGCGGGTTTATAATCTCTGTATGTTTCTAGTATGCTCATTCCTTTGAGAAAGTCGTTAGACGAAACGTCAGGAATAAAGCTTCACCTCCAGTCCATGTTTCCTTTACCGTGTCTATACATATTCATAATCATATCACTCACCGCTCCATTAACACACTGAAAGACAACACACTGCTGCATGCCAGACCCCTTGATACCCACCCTTCTGAATCCTCTCTCCCACGAAAGGACAGAGTCCACCTGGCCAGACTGCGGTGCGGCCACCACCCAGCACTTCTAATCTACCAGAAGAGGCTGGATGACTGCATTGTGAACAGCTGCCCAGGATGTAACACTTCACCCCATACCATACAACACATAATGGAAGACTGCATTATACACAATCATGCACGCAAACAACACAACATACACTCTATAAAGGATTTGTGGGAAAACCCAGCTTCGGCTGTGGCATTCCTTGGGGAGACGGGACTGCTCGGACAGACAGTCTAGGGAACGACAACAACAACAACAACAACAACTTTGATCACACCTAAGCACACCCTGGCGCAAGCTATTCCCTTGTGAGTTGATCAGGGATTCGACACGTTTGTGAAATGTGTTTTCAGTTGAACGTCGCGAAACTCCTCTATCAGGAGGCTAGGACGGTTCCCCTTACAGAGGACTTTGTAGCGTGGAATTTAATGAACCATGCCTTTGGTCCGACTTGCCGGTGGCAGTGTTCGGACCACCATCACCTTGACCTCCGCCGCAAGTAGCGACGCTCTAACCCGCTCAGCCAGCGAGCATCCTGAAATTTGTATATTTGATAATTATGAGAAGAGAAAGGAACTCATCAAACTGAGTTGTTGAAGTGACCACAAAGAAGGCGGTTTGCATTTGAACAGATATAATTGGTCAAAGAAGTGTTTACTTTTTATCTATCTGTCATCCTATACATCTATTTACATATTTATACTTAAATCTTTTCTTATTTATCTATAATTTTTCATCTTTTTACATATTAATTCACTTATGAGTTCTTTTATTTTGTGTTTATTTATTTACTTATATATTTATATATTCATCTATTTATTTTGTTTATTTGTTTATCTATCTATTAATTTGTTTATCTACTCATTTACGTAATTTTTTTGTGTTACTAGAAATGGAAGTGGATAATTTCTTTTCTCATTTTTTCATAAGTTATTTTCTATCTTCTTGTGTGTAATTTCATTCACTTTAGTATCATGAAGTAATTCCAATAAGTAAAAAGCAGCGTAAGATTGTCCACAAATATAAAAGCGCTAGTAAACTACAACAACGATACGTGAAAA
>NC_134791.1:33914423-33916923 GCF_046742065.1 Oratosquilla oratoria | reverse complement strand
ATGGAATAATAATCATATATCAAAAGGCTTATAAGAAATGTGATGACCAACAAGAGCAGTGATTCTTTTTTCTGAATTATTTCTGTGGAATTGTAACGACCGGATTAATATCTATTTCAGGTTTTCCATTTCGTGGAAGAATTAGGACGGTGTACACAATATCTTTCACGAAAAGAAATATAACACTGTTTTACCTGGAGGCTTTGTATTCAATTTGGCTGAAGAGAAAACACATTTCCTTTGTATTATGAGATCTATAGGAAACAAGGTCAGTGGAAAGTTCTCGTTGTTCTTTATAACGATAACGACTAAAACTTTTAAAAGTTTTTATACAACAATTTATTTTACTATAATCATATATCTGTCTAGCCTTATTTTTACATTACATTTTTTGTCTTTATCATCTTACTGAGTGACTGACTGATTGATCTATTTACCTATTTACTTATCTATTGATCTATTATTACTTTTTAACAATTTTTATAACGATTACTCTTATCATCTTCATCATCATTATCATTATTATTATCATTACTATTAAATTATCATTGTTATTGCTTATCTCCTGTCTTCTCCCTTCTTTGCTCAACAGACATTCCCCTCTTGCTCAAGGTCCCTTTCACCCCATCCATCCATTTCATCCTCGGTCGTCCATTCAAGTTCATTCCATCCACCTCTGCCTTCCACACCGTATTATTATCATTACTACTTCCTTTTGCCTTCCTATTCACTATCAACGTCATTATGAGCTACCAATGTACACAGCCATCGGCGGTGTTCTATAACGTGATATAATTGATCTATGATGGTCTTTAATTAAGAAACGAAATACGGAGGACAGGGGAAGAACAAATATTATTTCTAACAGGATCAAAGGTTCTCAAAGTCAAGGTTTCTCAAATTCATTTTCTGTTTATTTACTAACCTATCTTTGTTTATCTATTCATTTATGAATTGATGTTCTTTTGTTATTTATTTATGTTATCAATTCATATATCCATTCACTTACTAAATTATTGTGTCCCTTTTATGATACTCTGTGAATCGATAAGTGCACATAGACCTCAGGTTAAGGCCGACTGACAAGAACTAAATAAAGTGGTCTGCGGTTAGCACAAAAAAATATATATACACACACACACACACACACACACACACACACACACACACCAAGGGCTTTATCCTCCTTAACAGGGAGGTAGCCAAGTCAAAAGGCATACATCCATTCCCACCCACTCCACTCCCATGTCCCACCCTTTCCCTCCTTTCATCTTAGCTCCTCATGGATGACGAGCCATATATATATATATATATATATATATATATATATATATATATGTGTATATATATGTATATATATATATATATATATATATATATATATATATATATATATATATTAGACAATGGAAGACGATGGACTGTCTCTTGAACCCCCAATGGAGCTGCCTAGTGTAGGCCTTATGGTTTCTTGCAGTCTCCTTCATTCTTATGTTCTTAAAGATCCCTCTTAGCTGAATTCAATCGTCTGACTCTGAAGTTAATGAAACGACTAAAGCGGCCATTCTGATGTAAAAGATCAACCCATAATGTGTTTGACAATCACTATGGGAGTGGGATTCCATTAGGACAATAAAATCACCTGACGGCAGCTAGAATAAAATTATATCTTTAAATGGGTCAAGATAGGTTCTCCTTTGGTTGAGAGACAATGGAGAGGAAAGGACACAGAGAACTTATTCTCGAGGTAGAGATTTTTTTTTTTAAACTTGAAAAAACGGGGAGGGGGAAGGATCGAGACGAATAGATTCCAAAAGGAAACACGATAAAAATGGGAATAGAAGAAGTTAGATGAACGTGGAAGAAAAGTAACACAAGCAGAGTAAACGAGGAACGATTAAAAAAAAAAAAAAAAATATATATATATATATATATATATATATATATATATATATATATATATATATATATATATATACAAATAAGGGAGAAGAAAGGAAAGGGGAGAAGAGAAGAATGGGAAGAGGAGGAAATTAGAATGATGAAGCAAAGGAACAGAAGCGAAGTAGGATACGAAGGAATGCAAGAAACAAAAATAAATAAATAAATAAATAAATAAATAAATAAAATAAAAATAAAATCCAGAGAGAATTAGGTGCGGGCTAGGAACGGGGGAAGGGGAGAAGAATGGAAAAGAGAGAAAGGGGTAAAGAAAGATGAAGATCGGGAAAGGAGAAGGGTAGGAGAACGGTAGGTTACAGGACCTTGGAGGGGAAAGTGAAGGGGAAAGGCAAATGAAAGAGGGGAAAGGGGGAAAGACAGAGGGGAATTCCTGGGAGGGGAAGGGGGAGGAGCCCTTGGCGGAAGTGAAGACTGATGATGGTGAGGGAAGAAAAGAGGGAAGAGATGGGAAAGGAAGATGAGGTGGAAGGAAAGGTATAAGGTGTCTATATAGAAAGGAGGGGAGAGGGAATCTTGACGGAAATGAGTCAGGTAGGAA
>NC_134791.1:33904423-33909423 GCF_046742065.1 Oratosquilla oratoria | reverse complement strand
GCCGAGGGCTGAAATAGTTTCAGCATCTATGCACTACAAGCCGACTCCGACTCTCGTGGGCAAGTTGTGTGTGTGTGTGTGTGTGTGTGTGTGTGTGTGTGTGTGTGTGTGTGTGTGTGTGTGTGTGTGTGTAAGGTCACAGCATTACCGATAAACCGGGCAATATATGAGCCTCTGAGTTCTCATCCGGGAAGTTAATTACTGTCGATCACGAGCCAAACACTTGATCCGAGATAGTTGTGAAACAAACCCAGACAAGCACATACCCGTACATGGTGAATACACTGTACTACATCATGGTGAGGTCTGTCATGTTTCAATCATTACCATCTTTACACATTTAATTAATTCAAGAATCAAGTGATTTCAATAAGCTGAGAAGTGAATCCTAGAGCAAATAGGTTTTTATTTGATCTACACCCTCTCTAGAATGTAGTCTATCCCGTGAGGAGCTAGGAAGAGCATCATCTATGCAGTGTATCATGTTACAGAATAGGGTAACAACATTGTTGTGCAAAGTCATAATCATATTCAATTCGCTTCAAGGAGTCATAGAATTTATTCAGATAGCTATTGTAATGATAGAAATTGATACTCGTTATACTATACAGCTTCCTTGGCTTTATTCAGTGTATAAAACAAAATCAAATAGCGCATAGATGGGAAATACGAGAGAGAGAAGCACGTACTAAGGCTGATTTGACAGGATGGCTAGTAGTAAATCACGAAGTATTCCACACCTTGAACGGATTCATTAGTATTGTTATGAGAAGGATGGTTTAACCTGTGTGAAAGTGAACTACACTGTGCAGTATTAGACAGTCAAACCTGACCTACTAGGTATTGAATATGTATGTGTACATTTATATATGTACATATATATATATATATATATAAATATATTTATATATATATATATATATATATATGTACACATATATATATAATACTGATGACCCACTTTCGGAGAAGAATAAGCGAAGATATAGAGATCTGTATATTTCGATCACTTACTGTGATCCTCTTCAGCAGCTGAAGAGGATCACAGATCTCTATATCTTCGCTTATTCTTCTCCGAAAGTGGGTCATCAGTATTATTTTACATATGTGCTACGACATATCTTTGTTGTGACATATATATATATATATGTATATATATATATATATATATATATGTATATAAGTATATATGTATATATATATATATATATATATATATATATATATATATATATATATATATATATATCTTTCCTGGGTGGGATTTAAATAGATTTCCGTGTTCATACAACAATAAGGGGAAAACAAGTTGCATAATTTTGATATGCTGTGGATCAGGCAAAACAGGCCACGCCTCTCCTCCCCCGACCAATCAACAACTGTCTTGCAGCCGCTGTAGGACCCTATCAACTAATGCGTTTCATTCGGAAGGGAAAGGGGGCGTGGCTTGTTTCGCCAGAGTTGCAGTGGCCGTAAGACAATGACAGCCCAAGTGGATCTAAAAATGCATGTACAGAAAATAAAATAATAAATAAACGAGCAAATAAATTAATTAATAAATAAACATATAAATAAATAATAACAATAATAATGATAAGAAGAGAAGCCGTAATTTTTGACGTGATTTCATTCCCCTGTTAAATTTTGACGTGATTTCTCACAATGGTTGAATAACAAATCTAATCACCATTATGATATTACGGTGTCTTATTACGTTTCAATATCAAGCTGATATCAAAAGTCAATATCAACAATTGAAATATTATTTGTTTGGTTGTCTTCCTCAAACTATCAATTCTTTTAATATTTCCCCTCTCTCCTTATCTTATATGCAGTTGGTATTGTAGAAACCACGCGTTATTGACCTGAAAGGACGAGCTGCAATCTGACGTGCATAAGTATCAGGTCAGCGTGGCCCGACATTGACCCACCCCAATGCAATTAGGGATAATCATGCACCGCGGGTGCTTGTCCACGCCGTGTATACATACGGCTTCACGTCACATATAAAATTAGTTCAGCTCTACTCATCCAAATAAACGACGAGGAATCACTAACCCTTCTTTACTTCTCACAGTTGCCCTCCCCGACACGCGGCATAATTATAACATTTACCCTAGGTGCTGAGATAGCCATTAGTTCTCTACAAAATATATTTCATTGAGGCAATATCTTTATTTGGTATTGTCACTCCTTCCAAGGATCTATCAATACCCTTACAATGTCATAAATATCATACAATACACGGTGTCCCAAAAAATTTACTCGTTCTTCGAAACATTTCATAACGATGTCAAATCTATTCGTCTACGTTATTAGCTACATGTGTCTGAAAAAAATGTCATAAGTTTGATATTAAATATAGTTTTACGCTTCTCTCCTGATCTAGTCTAGTCCGACTTTCGTGTTCGCAAACGTTCAATCTGATGACCACCACCTTCCAGTAGATTCAACAATGTTACGAAACGTTTCAAAGAATGAGTACATTTGATTGGACACCCTGTAACCAGGGTGACCAGATTTAGCATATCTAGATAAGTGCCGGCAACAAGGTCCTCCGGATGTACTATATTCAAGCGGTACGCTCGGTGAAGGACTATCCAGCTGTGGGTCTCATCTCCCTCCGGCCCAGTTCGTGGTACAAGCTCGTAGTCCTCCAAAACCAGGCTCTCCGCACCGCCTCTTCGGCCTCTCCATGGGCTAGTGTGTTAAATCCTAAACAGGAGGTGGGAATTACCGCTCTTCTCCTACGGACGGAGAGGCTTTCTTCATGCCTTCTCGTCCAACTTTTAACCGGCCCAAGGGACAGCGAAGTGAAGCTCTCCCTCCTGAGTGCCCTAGAAGCCGAGGGAGACCGCACCGGTCACTCCTGGAAGGCCAATGCGGTGAATGCGATCCTCGCCTTTGAATTCCGGGAACTGGTTCGGCGACGTGCTTTCATCCAGATTATGCCCCGCTCCCCCGTGGCGATCCCTTTGCACCAGCTTACAAAATTTCCACCTCAACGGAAGAAAGGCCAATTACGACCGGTTACGGCTCCCACCCATGGTCCTTGAGGCCATGAGGTCCATCAACCACTCCCCCTAGTGAGTTTGTATTATACTGACAGATCTGTGGACTCCGTGCTATGGAGAGTGAGTGACGGAAGCTCTACTCTTCAGATGGAGCTTGCTGCCATCTCCAAGGTCCTGGACAACACTCTCTGTGCTGGGCAGGGGGCAGTCGTGATCCACACAGACTCAAGGGGTGCTATTGACGTTATTCGGTCTAGGAAGACAACGGATGACGTCTACTTAACGACATCACTCTAACACTCGCTGCACCTGTTGGACCAGCATGGAAGGTCTGTAACATTTTACTGGATCCCCAGTCACATCGGGATTCCAGGAAACACTATTGCGGATGCTGCTGCCAAGGCATCGACAAGATTCAGCACAACCACACTGCCCCTGCCACCCACGATCACAGAGGTCAAGGGCGTCACCATCAAGAAGGCCAGATTAATGGCCAGGGCCAACCACTGCAGCCAACTTCACACTGTACTTCGGAATCAGCACTGTGATACTACCTTGTTACTAATTACGAGGCAGTCCACCTGCCTCCGGGTAGAAGGGCGGAATCTACCGTCCACAGGATCCGCCCTGGATATCGCTGTGGGTGGCAAGTGCTACGGGCGGGAAGAGACAATCACGAACGCTGTGAATTCTGTGTGGCCGAGGTGCAACAGCCCCTTCACCACTGTCTGCTAGAGCAGAGGTTCTCAACCTTTTACGTACCCCAAGAGTCATCAGACCATCGACCCATACCCCCATTAACATGACACTGAATATAGAATAGTAATATATTAAGACTAATTATACAATGACACCGCAACGGTTATCAAAGGGCTCAAATTGTAATGACTTTATTCATCAGTTAAGCATTAATTTACATAAAAAAAAACAATGTACAATGTTGTCTCTTTGAAGATTTAAATGTTTAAGGGGACCCCCCACCCAATTTTTTTTTTTTTCTGAAGGATCTTGCTGATTTTTTCTGTGTGATATCTAGGTCTGAGGAAACCTTCACAGCTTGAGTTTTATTCAGATCTGACCAGTAGTTTTTTATTTTTTAATAAAAAACGTAAAAAATACCATATTTTTGGGCTTCTTACAAATCCTATCTCCTCTTACAATTCTTATTCGATGTCTTCCATTTTACAGCAAAAGAATCTTCTATATATATAAAAAACAAAATATAAAGTTTTTTTTTAATATCTTTGTTTAACGCCGAGGAAAAAAAATATAAAAAATTATCGAAAAAAACGCAAAATTTTGACTTTGACACGTTATTAAAAAAATTCTATTTAACATATGCAAAAAAACTCTCTATTTCATTTTTTGTCATTTATCTAGCTATTAATAGAGACCTCATATGCAAAAATCGGTTGAAAATTGAGGGAGGAGATAGACTTTGTGTATCAAAAACTTACATTTTTCAGAAACGAGTGTTAAAGTTTTTTTTTTTCTTAGTTTGACTAAATTTTACATTGGACCTCCTAAGACCCATTGAAAACAGGTTCCATTGTATTTTCATGATGATTTTGCATCTTTCAAGTAACTCAGGCACTTTGTACCCTCCTACAGTGTAGGATATTATTCACTCAAAGTGAGGGTCTCATAAGCCGCCACCTCACTCTGTCGCAAAGTTTGAGTTCTTGGTCTAGAATGACCCAGCAAGGTAGTCTGATTGCTGGGATTCAGCTCTCTTTCTTTTCTTGAGTTTCCTTTCTGGTGTTGGAACAGGCTCTTGCTGCATCAGGGACATCACTGTGAGGTTTGAGACTCTAAACCCAAG
Source organism: Oratosquilla oratoria (assembly GCF_046742065.1). Lineage (NCBI taxonomy): Eukaryota > Metazoa > Arthropoda > Malacostraca > Stomatopoda > Squillidae > Oratosquilla > Oratosquilla oratoria. The sequence goes on along the minus strand of NC_134791.1, from coordinate 33,904,587 downwards.
GTGTTGCAACAAGGAGGCATCCTTGTAGCCACTTGTTAGCAAACAGTTGTTTGTGTAGAGACAACGTGTCTGATATAGGTGTAGAGGACAGAGGATCAGGTGCTGAGGATGTGGATGTAGATGGCAGGGAGAGAGCTGCTGGAGGGAGTACTAGTGGTGGTGGC
>NC_134791.1:33891923-33894423 GCF_046742065.1 Oratosquilla oratoria | reverse complement strand
AGTCTTTCGTGGGGGACGGCATCAAAAGTTTTTGCAAAGTCTAGATATATTAAATCTATATTGTTTCTTTTGTCATAACTCGAGATAACTGTGTTGTAGAATTCGAGTAAGTTAGTTACGCAAGAACGTTTCCGTCTGAAACCATGCTAGCTATCATTTATCAAACGGTTACTTTCTAAATGATGTTCGATAGCATCTTTGATGATAGTTTCCATTAATTTTCCTACGATTGAAGTCAAACTTAGGCCTATAGTTTTTTTTTCACCTTCTTTGAATATGGGAGTAACGTTAGCTAGCTTCCATTCTCTTGGGACATCTCCGGATATGATGGATTTTTTGAAAATTATTTATAATGGAACAACAATCTCATTTTTCATTTCCTTTAAGATTCTTGGATGCCAACCGTCAGGCCATGGTGTTTTATTAACTTTGAGTTTATCTATACATCTTTTAATTCTTTCTTTTGTTATATTTACCGTACCGAGTAAGTTTACCCTAGACTTTTCACAGGTTTCAGTTTGGAGTTCACTTTGAGGTGTTTCGTTTACGAATACCAAGCTAAAATAATTGTTTAAAATATTACACATTCCTTCATTTGAATATTCAAGTTGACCGTCAGCAGATAATAGTGGACCAATGTGATTCCTAACAACCTTTTTATCTCTAATGTAACTATAGAATTCTTTGGGATTCTCTTTGGATTTATCAGCGATGTTCATTTCGTATTGTCGTTTTCTTTTTCTTATTGTCTTTTTTAAATCTCTCTGTATTGATACATAACTTTCATAGTCATTAGATACACCCAAGCACTTATATTTCTTATAAGCCTGTCTCTTTTTAGCAATACTTTTTTCAGTTTCTTTGTCGAGCCACTTTGGGCGAGCCTGATTTGGGGGACGTCTGTCCTTAAAAGGAATGTAAGTATGAATCATTTTAGTGAGCGTATTTTGAAATATTTCCCACATCTGATCTACAGGTTTTTCGCTTAATTTTGCCTCCCAATCTGTAAGCTGAAGCTCCTTACGTAGTCCTGTTTACTGAGCTTTACTGAAATCGGGTATTTTAGAAACACAAGTATCTATCCTAAAAAAAATTAGGAGTTTGAATCTAAGTTGTGATCGCTATTTATAATAGTTTCACCGACTTCTACATCAGTTACCATTTTTTCGCGGCTAGTGATCAATAGATCGAGTAAGTTTCCATATCTTGTGGGCTCTTTTACATGCTGAACTAAGTAATTGTCATCAAGAAAATCAATCAAGCGACTACCTACAGTATATGGCCATGTTCAAGGGTCATCTAATCAATGTCAGTAAAATTGAAATCACCCATTATCAATAAATCCCGGTTGCAGAAACTAGACAGTTCTTGAAATAATAGTTTGTCGTCTGCTAATGATAATATCTTTGGCCTATATATTACACCTACATTAATTTTTTGTCCATTTGTTTGGGTTAACTCAACCCACAAACTATCGTATGCATCCTGTTTCACTTTCTCTACAACACAAGCATGAACATTGTTTTTAACGTATAACAGAACACCCCCACATTCCTCATTAAACCAAAATAATGGCAATTTCAGGACAATAATGGCTGAGGAATGAAGGTCGAACGCATTTGAAAAAAAAGCAAAAGAATAATTAAACGAGAAAGAATGTCTCGCATTTGCTAAAAAGAAAAATAGTAATAAAAACAAAGGAGAATTATCCGAAAAAAATGTGGTTACCAAGACCAATAAATAAGTAAATAAATGAACATACAAATAAATACACAAATAATGACGTACTTGTTTTTGTCATAGATCTTATATTTCTTTTACACAAATTGCTTTGTTATTGATTTATTTTAGAAAATATATAATTCTACTGGGACGGTAAAAGTATAATAAAAGATTAACACGAATAGTCGTCACAAAATAGGGAATGAGACACTTGGCATGGATAAAGGGGAAGAAAAAAAAAAAAAAAAAAAAAAAAAAAAAAAAAAAAGCGGAATGAAGTGAAGATGGAACAAATAAAACGATCCTCTTGTCTGTATGAATAAGAAATTGGAAAAGTATAGACACAACATGGAAGACTGATTCAGTTTGTCCCAAGAGTAATGTAACAAAGCGGAGGAAAAAACAAAAGAAAAGAAGAAAGAGGACAAAAAGCAGGAAAGTGAAAGACGTGACAGAGGACAATGTCAAAGAGAGGAGAGAGGAGAGAGAGAGAGAGAGAGAGAGAGAGAGAGAGAGAGAGAGAGAGAGAGAGGAGACAAGAAACAAAGAAAGAAGGCACAGAAAATAAACAAAAGAAAATAAAAAGAGAAAAACAAATGCAGAACACCAAACGTGAAAAGGGAGATAGATAGATAGAGAGAGAGAGAGAGAGAGAGAGAGAGAGAGAGAGAGAGAGAGAGAGAGAGAGAGTGAGAGAGAGAAAGACAAGAAACAAAGAAAGAAGAAAAGACACAGAGAAAATAAACAAAACAAAATAAAAAGAGGAGAAACAAATGCA
>NC_134791.1:33874423-33884423 GCF_046742065.1 Oratosquilla oratoria | reverse complement strand
ATGTCAACTTTCAAAGGAAGTTAAAAAAAAATCACGTACCTCTTAGCAATAAAATTGCTTGGCTATTGACATATAGAAATAGTGTTAAAACAATGTATGCATATTGTATAGACACGGTAAAGGAAACATGGACTGTCCATGTTTCCTTTACCGTGTCTATACAACCTGTTCACATGGATTTTCATCAATGTATGCATAGCTATATCAGTGACCATATACAGCTTTGAGTGTTTAACGACCACCTCTCTCCCTCACCTCCTCCTCGCTTCCTCCACATTCTCTTACTATCTCTTTTGTTATACATCTTCCCTCTTCGCTCCTTCCTCTTCCCTTTCTCCTCCCGTCTATATAATTTCCTTAACTCCCTTCCATCCATATTTACTGTCATCCATTATACCTGTTCAGTCCCTTCATCTCCATTTACTCCTATACACTCTCAATCTCTTCCTGGTTCTTAATCTGCCTCTCTTACTTTCTGTATTTGTTTCATAAACTGCCTTCCCAAGCCTGTATTCCACCAATACATTTATAAGGCTAAATCACTTGAACAATACTTTGCTCTTCTCCACACACACACACACACACACACACACACAGGGAAAGAGATATAGAAATAGAGAGAGACAGACAGACAGACAGACAGAGAGAGAAAGAGAAAGAGAGAGAGAGAGGGGAGAGGGAGAGAGACAGACAGAGAGGGGAGAGGGAGAGAGACAGAGAGAGAGAGAGAGAGAGAGAGAGAGAGAGAGAGAGAGAGAGAGAGAGAGAGAGAGAGAGAGAGAGGAGAGAAAGGGAGAGGGAGAAAGAGAGAGGAAAGAGAGTGTGCATATAATGAACCAAAGAAAGAAAGAAAAAAAAAAAAGCTCGGTAAAGAAATAGAAACAAAGCTAAAGGAGAAGGCAATTATAAAGAATTATTCTTTATTTACAAAATACTACTTAGAAAGGCAATTCTTGAATAGGAAAGAGTAAAAAAAAAATCCGTTGTGGTCTGGTTAGATTACAAAGAAAGATGCAAGGAGGAAATGATAAAATGAAATTACATCGAGAGTAAAAAGGAAACCTAGTTCCTGTGATCCAGAAGAAAAAGAAAGAAAGGAAAAAAGGAGGAATTGTATTTTTCTCAGAAGCTGAGAACGAAAGAAGAAAATATGAAGACCAAAGCCGAAGAAGAAGACTCCAAGGAGAGTTTCTGGTAATTAGAAGTATGAAAAATTAATCATCTCATCAGGAAGCTTGGAGTTTACATAATAAGCACGATAGGCCACCTCACGTAAGGTATCGTCTGAAATATTAACAAACCTCTTAACCTAAAAAAAAATTAAAAAATAAAATAAAAAAAACTCTTGAATAAAATCTATCAACTTAGAGGCATACTTCATCTTCATAAAAACCTTTACTATTTGGTTAGATAATTCTATAAAAATGTTTCTTAACGTGAGTTGATGGAAGAGTCTGTTCTTTATAGTTATAAAGGAACCGTGGTCCTCTGTACCAAGAGCCGAATTTATAAAAGATCCTAATCTCTAAGCCTAGAAATAAATCTTCTAAGTGGCGGAGATTTTACCTAAATCCCTATGTCGACGACCTAAATGCTTATGTCTAGACATTTTAGACATAAGCATTTAGGTCGCCGACATGTGGATTTAGGTAAAATCTCAGCTATTTTGAAGATTTATTTCTAGACTTAGACTTTAGGATCTTTTATGAATTCGGCCCCAGATGTCTAAGTATTGTTACACTACATAGACCCGACTACACTGGATACCATAGTAGGAAAAGGTTAAAACACACGGATTTATATACAAACAAAAATAAATGCCAATAATATATGCTTTTTGTAAAAGAATACATTATCTGCAGTTTAATATCCAAGTGTGTACTTGAAGATGTAGGTATAGATACTCTATGTACATTATGGCTGAATTACAAGATAATATACAGCATGTGGAAAATTAAATTAGGATAGCACACGCTTATTCTTGACAATATATATCATAATTCAATTAAACTGATTTTAATCTCTGATTCAGACAAATGTGTACTTGGAGTTGTAGTTCTAGATAATTGGTATTCAACGCGTTACTGCACGAGTAATTATATACAACACAATTTCGGGGTTTTGATATTTAATTGGAGAACCATTTATGATTTTTTTTTTATTCCTCGTCCCCATTGATCCAAGAACATCAAACTAATTTTCTTTCCCGACACATGTCGCATTGCACAACATTCAATCCCAATAACAACCGCTCGAAATGATTGGAAATGATGGTTACTTGAGTGAAGAAATATGAAAGAGTTATTTTGGTCACCGACATCAAAGGGGGTAAAGATGATCTTAATGATTTCAAAGAAAAAGTAAACAAGGAATAAATAATGTCAAAAGAGGACGCATCGAGCCGAATTATATAGTTGAAAAAATGGCTAGATTATTTTTCAACTTTATATTCTAACAGGAAATTCTGATCTATGAATACATCGAAATGAATTATGTAAAAAATCCTAATGAAACACAAAGGAGTCAGAAACATGGCCGCTTCCGTAATTGAAAAGAGTAAATGAAATAAAAAGGAATATTTCTAATTGGTCTTCAAAAATATAACCTAATTAATCGTGAAAAAAATAAAGACTTAGGTTTAAGACTGATTAAAAATTAGGGTGAATACCCTTCAGTATTGCTCTTAATTAGTGTATATTGAAATGACGGAAGGAAAAATGATAGACGGAAATACTAAAAGGTAACATGACATATAGAAATATGCACATGAATACAACCACACACGCACACACACACACACACACACACACACACATATACACAAACGTAGACAAACACAGATGAACAAACACACATAAAAACAAACACAGACACAGATACACACACATGTAGACAAACGTAGGTGAACAAACACACATAAAAACAAACACAGACACAGATACACACACACACACTCGTAGGTATAGGTGCACGAACACACAAAAACAAACCCAGACATCCACACACACACACACATAAACACGGGTACACAAACAAAAACACACACAAACAACACATGTACACAAGCACACACACAAACACACAGACATCCACACACACACAAACACGGGTACACAAGCAAAAACACACACAAACAACACATGTACACAAGCACACACACATATACATGTACACACACACGAGTACACAGCAAACACAGACACACACACACACAATCATGCGTACACACAGGTACACAAACACACAAAAACACACATACACATACACACACGCGCGCGTGCGCGAGTATATTTGCCTTTTGCGTCATCCGCAAACGTTAAATAGTGTTGCCAATTCTCTCCCCTGGATCCTTGATGTTGATTACGAGTCTGTCTGGTACCAACACCAGTCCCAGTGGCACTCCACATTTCACTGACCATTTTCTCTACTCTGTAGACATTCGCCTTATCGCTATCCTTATCAGTCACTAGGAACTCTTCCATTAGTTTCAGCATAATATATCTGATGTCTTCTCTATTTTCTGCTCTCCTCTTACAGATCTTTTACACTACCTTATCAAACTCCTTTTTCAAGTGCATTTGGTACACCTATTTTTGTATTTCAATAGGATATATATCACTGAAACAGATTTTTAATACAAAATAATTTAAATCATTGACCAAATTATATATCTGACATAATTTCATTAATCTTCATGTGTTCTAGCCACCATTAATCTAATTAATTAATCAAATTATATAACTAACATAATATAATTAAATTTCATGTACTCTAATTTTTTCTATATTATAATCCAGTGTCTCTCTTGTGAATACCCTTGCTCTTTAGTTCAAAGTTAATATATTGTGTATAGCGGTGAGATAAGTGAGTGGTTCATATTGATCACAGAACACGTGCTAGACTTGTGACCGGCAGCTATTACTCTTCCGGAGTAGAGCTCAAAGATCATATGTACACCAAACTGGGTAATGTTGTGACCTTACAGTCACGCACGCACACACACACACACACACACACACACACACACACACACACGGCTCGGTGGCGGATTGGTAGAGCACTGGCCTCACAAGTCAGAGAACCGGGGTTCGATTCCCCGGCCGGGCGGAGATAAGTTGGGTTTGTCTCCTTTCACGTGTAGCCCCTGTTCACCTAGCAGCGAGTAGGATGTTAGTCAAGGAGTTGTGACCTTGCATTCCCGGCGTGTGATGTGTGAGTGGTCTCAGACCTACCCAGAGATCGGCTAATAATGAGCTCTGAGCTCGCTGCCGTAGGATGGTGTCTGGCTGTCTCGACAAGAGGCTGCAGCAGATCCGTGGTGAATACACACAAACACGCACACACATCTTCTTGTTCAAGTAGAGCAGTAACAGTTTGCCTGCTCATGAAGTTTTCATGCCCTGAGCGTGGCTCGATCTCGGACCTCATGCGTGAAAAGTCAAGACACTAGCCACCACACTAGCAAGCCGTGCGTGTGTGTGTGTGTGTGTGTGTGTGTGTGTGTGTGTGTGTGTGTGTGTGTGTGCGTACACGCTATATGTATGTGTGTATATGAACGTTTCTGGAGACACAAACGTTACTTTCTTTAGTCCATCTTCTGACACATCTTAAAAGTTGAAAACAGTTGCCATACCATTGGTTAATGTTTAAGAACATATTCTAACGTTATGTATTGTTTGCCCCTTTATAGTTACCTTTGATTTTATCTGCATTTGTTTTTCTTCTTCTTTTTCTTCTTCCTCCTTTTTTTCCGCCTTCTTCTTTTTCTTCTTCTTCCTTTCTATTTCTATGCGCCATGGGAAATAGAATTTAAAATCAGGAGCAAGAAGAGAGAGAATGTAATGCTAATCTAATAACACGAAAGAAGGAAAAGATGCAACTTAAGATGAAAAATATATATATATTATATGGAAAATGAGACGTAGCTTTATCCAGGGCCCCAACATATGTTCAAATATCTTTTCTGTATTTCCTTCTTGACAGAATTTGCTGACAAAATCTTTCGCGCATATTCTATGCAAATCTTTCAGTAATCTAAATTCTTCGTCAAAGAGGTCTGTGATGAATTAGATTTTTATAAATACAAATTCAGATCAGCTTTACATAATTATTGTATTATAAATCAAGTTTGTTTATAGTATAAATGAATAAATAAATCAATAGATAAAATAGATACATGAAAATAAAAATGGACAAGCAAACAGAATAGACAAATAAATACAAACAGTGAATGAATAGACGGAAATAAATAGATAAATTAATAAATAAGGACCAATATAATGTCTTCACACGATCCTTTTCAGGACTTAGTATTCATAGTTCTCATCTATTTCTAAAACCACATTCCCACTCGTTTCCTTTCTTTTACAATAAATTTCCCCATGTTTTCAAGCAATTAATGGCTTTGTTCCCACCCCCACCCCCACCTCTCACCCCACCCCTCGTCCCCGTCGACCTTGAGCCAGCAGCCTCTGTGTTCATGATTTTCTTGCTAGTAGAGATCTTCCTGAAGAGTTGTTAGCACTACTCACAGTTGTTAGCACTGCTCTCGGTTGTGAGCAGGTTGTGAGCAGTGCTCACGGTTGTTGTTATTGTCGTTCCCAAGACTCTGGCCGAGCAGTCCCGTCTGCCTGAGAAACGTTATTGATGGACCGGGGTTTTCCTATGAATCCCTTGTAAAGTATATATTGTGTTGCAGGCGTGCATGATTGCGTTAATTGCAGTCTTCCATAATAGGGTATATAGTTTGGGGTGAAGTGTTGCATCCTGGACAGTCATCATTTGCTCACAGATGCCACGCCATCGCCAATTAAAGGTCACGGTATAATTAGCCTGTGGAACTTCATAACTTGGATCGTTATTTCAGGATGATGATGACAGTGGTGTGACGGAAATGTCTGAATGAAGAGTGTTCACTATAAACGATAAATCGTGTATTCCTTCATTTAGATATACACTTATTCGTTATCATCATTATTATTGTTATTTATGTTCTATTTTTTCGTTAAGGGAAATTATTAATGGATATATGATTCGTTCCTGACCTAAAGATTTGCCATTATGATGTATAAGATATTTTTTTTAATAATAAATTACGTTTATTGTGCTCTAAAATTCCTAAAATCTATTGAGCCATCTACATTTTAAACCTTATTTTGATATAAAACTTTCTATTATTTTCTCAATATATCATTCATTTTTCGTTGCACTGGTCTCAAATATTTGTGCAAAACATAAAATAAATAAACTAAAGAGAGAGAGAAAGAGAGAGAGAGAGAGAGAGAGGAAGAGAGACATATTTGAAGAGTGCTTACATACCTTCGATTACATGTTACATATCACCATAATCCACAAGTCTATAAATAATCATAACTCGTTTATGAATAATTATAACTCAGTTATTTTCTCAACATCCTCTAGACTTCGCTATTGCATCTGATATACGACAGCAGACATCTAAATGTGACCCAACACATATCACAGCTGTGTAAATACCTTGTATAGCTTTCGTTGTTAAATATTTAATATCTACAAAATGAGGGACAAACAAAACATTTCCCTCCTTTTTTCACCTCCTCGTCTTTAGAAAAAAATTAAAATAGCCAACAATCGGACAAAATAGCTTTTACCGCCCTATTGACAAAATGTCACAATTTGCGTATTTTAGAAAATTTTATTTTTTACTATATTTTCTATGCTAAGAAAATGTCGTTTGCCCATTTATCCGGGTTCATTCATTCATTCGTTCAATCGTGCATTCATACATTCAATTTTTTTTCACTCATTCAATAATTCACTTAAGCATTCATTCGTTTATTAATTTATTCACTTAGTCCCCTAATGAATTATTCTAATTCCTTATTTTCTATTCACTACTTCATTGATTTAATTATTAATATATTGATTTAGCTATCAACTTATGTCTTTATCTATTTATTCATTTATTATATTTATTCATGTCTACCTACATACATACATATACCAAGGCTTTTTCCCCCTTCCAAGGGAGGTAGCCACAAAGGGAAAGGCATAAAAACACTCCCACCCATTTCATCCCTAAATACACTCCACACCCCTCCCACCCTTCCTCTCATCTGAGCACCTCCTGGATGACGGGTCATCCCTGAACCCTGCCCACCGCCCTGGGTCAGAAGCAGTGTCGCAAGACACAGTACATCCACAGCAAGGCCGCTTCATTTAATCGGCGACCCCCCCTCTCCGTCCCCCTTTGCATATAAGGAGAGGACGGGGAGAAATCCCTTCGGGCTGCGTCAAAATTTACTCACACATACTACCCCACCCCCCACCCCCCCGCCCATTCCTCCTCATGCAGTCACAACATTATCCATATACAACCATTCTCCACTCACCTCTGTCTTCCGTCCTCTCCCTTCCTTCCTCAACAGACATTCCCCTCTTCCCCAAAGCCCCCTTCACCCCATCCATCCACCTCATCCTAGGACGTCCCCTCATGTTCACTCCCTCCACATCTGCCTTCCATACCTCTTTTACTAGTCTTTCTTCACTCATTCTTTCCATGTGTCCAAACCATCCTAATATTCTTTCATCAACCCTCTCTCCCAAATCCTTTTTCACCCCTGTTCTCCTCCTCACCTCCTCATTTCTCACTCATGTCTACCTAGTTATCTTTTTATCTATTCATTTATTATATCTATTCATATCTACTTATTCATCTTTTCATTCATTAATTTACTCATCTGTATATTTATCTTAATTTCTTTTCCCTATTTTATTTTTCTCTGCATTATTATTTCTTTATGGAACACACACACACACACACACACACACACACACACACACACACACACACACACACACACGAAAGTCCTTTGGAACACACTCTTCTGGAGTCAGCAGCCTTGTGCAACAGGTGTTGACACTACTAATTCACCATGTCTGGCTGTACTCCTTACTCACTACCCATCCATTCTAGAACGACTCAATTCTCCTAAATTGCTCGTTATCGGGGGCACGATTAACCACATCGCGTTTAGAATTGGAGTTTTGTCCTTATCCAGATCCTAAAGCCCCATTAACATTATCACGATTGTCATCAAATGTTGTGAATTTGAAAAGCTGCAGAGAGACTTCACCTATAGTATTCTAGACTTCACTAAGGACATTTCAACAATGTGTCTAATATTCGTATAGATTTAACTTTTCTTAGTTCGTCATTCAGCTTCTCAACTGATGACGCAAAGGTGATTTGACATTTGGAAATTTGAAAAAAATGAAAATTTGCAAACGAAGTCGTTTCTACTCAAACGAACTCACTTGAGTCGTGATAGTGTGACCGGGGTTTAACAATGAAAACTAATGATTTGGTTTAACGTCTCGAACTCCCCCTTATCAGGAGGCTAGAACGGTGCCCCTTACAGAGGATTTTGTAGTGTGGGATTTAATGAACTCTTCCCTTGGTCCAACTCGTTGCGGCAGGGTTCGAACCCACCCTCACCTCGACCTCCGCCGCAAGTAGTGACGCTCTACATCAAAAGACAGACATGAACACATGTTCTTGTTTAGGTATTTAAAGAACACTATTTCACTAGACAATATATGGATAGTAAGTTTAATGCTAAACCAATATAAACTAAGACTGAATAACGATAAGTTCTTCATCAAAAGACAGTCATAAACACATTATCTTGTTAGTGTATCTAAAGAACGATACCACTATTATCTCAACAATAGCTGCATAGTAAGTTCAAGGTCAATTATGCTCGGTACAATAATCGCTAAGCGATGATCGTTCATGGCTCAATGATGATCGTGAAACGATTGTCTAGAATACTAATTCTTTGATCTTGAATGATGGGGCTGTTTTGCTTCGAGCTGCAAAGTACGAGGCTGAGTAGTTTATCAACCGAACCTACCAATGCGTTTACCCAAAATATGATGTCAGTTAGTAGGATGCGAGTGATAGGCTAACAATTGTACCGAACAAAATGTACCTTTAACGCTTTGCTAAATCATTATAAACAACGGTTACAGTGGTTACAGACGGACGTCTTACGCTTGGAGCCCGAGTTCGAGACTAGGTCGACTAGGTATTTGGTTACTTATAACATGCATTTACAGCACTGAATTACCATCACCAAGAATCTGTTCTCTGTGAAACATAAGCTATACAAAAAGGTGGAGGGTAATTAACGAGAAAGCAAAAGACTTGTACCCAACTATACTAACATAAGAATAAATTCATTATTATTATTACTATTATCATCATTATTATCATTATTATTATTGTCGTTAATATTATTACCGTTATTATTATTATTATTATCATCCTTATTATTATCATTATCATCATTATTATTACTACTATTATTATTATCATTATTATTACCATTATCATCATTATTTAGTGCATTATCTAGTTCTTGTAGGACACGTGAGCTCTCTCTTTCTTTTCATTGGAGATTATTCTCCAGTAATAATAAAAAAAAAAAAAAAGGGGGGGGGGTATTAACACCAGACTCCATTAAACATGCAGACAACATGAAAGTTGAAGCATCAACATGTCTGGAGTGACGACCAGGGCAGAAACATTATTTCACCTTTAACTAGACACAAAATAAAGATGACCTTGACATGATACCATGACTAAGATTGATTAGCTCTCCTTACCCTCCACCCATCCACCCTCCATCTATCTCCCCCATAACCGTGGACCCCACACGATTTCGTGGATCCCACACAATTCTCACCCTATCTTAAGGCGTTTACGATCCCCTTCCCAACCGTCCCTCGCCGCGCTAATCGTTCCCCCAAATGAAGATGATCGAATCTTACACTACTTAATGGCTTCTTGGGAATGATATGATGGAGGTGGATTTCCCTGGGTTAGAGTGCGAAGCTGATAAGGCACGTCGTCTGTAACCCAATCTTCTTATTTTCATCCCGGGGAAGGATTGGACGTCGCTCTATGAAGCTGCTCTGATGAAGGGAGGTAAAATCTGATTTGTTGTACCTTGAGAGG
>NC_134791.1:33864423-33866923 GCF_046742065.1 Oratosquilla oratoria | reverse complement strand
TCAAGGATAGAAATAAATAAAAAGAAAGAAATTCCCTCTCTATGAAAAATATCTAATGATATTTAAATGATGAGAAATAATTAGATTTTTGTACCATTACTGGTTTGAAACTAGTATTTCAACTCAATCTAATTTTAGTGGAGATTATTTTTCGCGTAATTTTTCCTTTATTTTCTTAGTGTCACTGTAGTTATGCCTTTTTGCCCGTGATGTATTCTTTTATACCAATACTAAATTGAAATCAATGTTTCAACTGAATCTAATTTTGGTGGAGATTATTTTCGCGTGTATCTTTCTCATTGTTTGATTATTCTGTTATCTTTCATACCACTACTATACTTAAATCAATATTTCAACTTATTGTAATTTTGGTGGATATTATTTTTCGCGTTTTTCTTTCTCATTGTTGACACAACGTCGAGACTGTTTAAATTCAAACCAGGCTTAATGACCACCTTACGAGTCGATAGCCAAAAAGAAAAGAAAATAAAAAAAATTCTCATTGTCATTATGGCTATGTCGTTTTACTTTTTTATTCCTTTATTTTTCTATGTCATCTTCGTTGAAATGGAAGACGATCTTTTGTCCTTAAAGCCTTCCGGACCATTTCCTTTCTCATTTTTCGAATGATTTCTGTCTTTAACGAGTCAGTGACTTTACAAATTCGTCTTTTCTTCATCGACCCTGGCGCTTCCATTAGTTGTCATTATGAAGGGGTGATTGCAGAAAAAAAAAAAAAAAAAAAAAAAAAAATCACATTTCATGTAAATGCACCTACGGGGAAAAACCAACTTCATTTAAAAAAAAAATCATAGGTAAGAACATAAGAATGAGACTGCAAGAGACCATAAGGCCTACACAAAGCAGTTCCATGTCCATTACCACCAATCATCTTTATCCATAAAGATATCTGACCTCATCCTAAAACAATAACTAGTTTCAGCGCTCACTACATGTTTACTAAGTCTATTCCATTCGTTAACCAATCCGTTGGTAAACCAGTTGCCTATTCCTTCATCTAAATTTGTCCAATTTAAATCCACTGATCCGAGTTCTACCCTGCTGTCTCATTCATCAAGTGGACAGCAAGTAAAATAAAAGGAGTACGAATTTTCACGTGGGAATTAAAATCAGTAAAAAAAAAATTTGAGAACAATGTTGTCTATAACTGTACACAGCCGGAATGATCTCCCAAGAGAAATGGCCGGAGAGCCAAGTAATCCAAACCAAAAGAGACATTCGCAATGCAAGATGGGGCATCACGACAATAGATTCTATGTAAGGCACGAACGCACACACACACACACACACACACACACACACACACACACACACTCTCTCTCTCTCTCTCTCTTGGTGGCGCGGTTGGTAGAGACCCCGACTGTCACTACGGCGGTCCGGGTTCGAATCCTGCCCAGGGCTGAAATAATTTCAGTATCGCTGCGCTTCGAGTCGTTACTCAAACTCTCGTGGGCGGGGAGTTGGGTGTGTGTGTGCGTGTAAGGTCACAGCACACACACACCCAATACGATCGGTCATACGAGCTCTGAGCTCTCTTCCGGGAGGGAAATAGCTGTCGTTCACGGGTCCAGCACGTGATCCAAAGACCAAGGTGAACACACGAACACACACACACACAGTGTAAGGTCACAGCATTACCCTTAGACGGTACCATATATGAGCCTTGAACTCTCATCTGGGAGGGTAATAGGTGTTGATCATGTGTCTAACACGTGATCCAAGACCATGTTAAAAACACACACATACGCACACAAATACATACAATACACTCACTCGATGTAGCTTTCTTTATGATTTACTTGTGTTTGGGATAATTGTGTTTGTTCACTAGACATTCCAACAGTATCGCTCTAACCCACGACCTTAGAATTCCACTTAGAAATAGACCGAAAAGGTCGTGGTTTTTCTTGGGATGTACCCTCTTATTCCTCGCTGATGAAGACGAATATAAAATTCCATTGTGAAAAATGCGTTTCAAAATCATACAATTGTCCCAAATGAGTCGACGTTTTCCGTAAGAGGGGTGCATGGAAGATGAACTGGCAGTATTGTTGGGGAAAAGATATTTTTTTTTTTTTTCTTTTTTTTAAGGAAGTGAAAAGGATACGTATGGTGGGAATATGATGAGTAGGGGTGTGTCCAACCTCATGCTTATCAACCACGCTTTGCGAGTATCAGCTGTTATTTTTTTGGAAAGAAAATAAAAATTGTGATTCTCCCAACCTGATTAAAATGACCTGATATTAGACATCTTTGATGCTCATCACAACAACAACAAAAATGACCCGAGACAACACAAACCCACATACTACGATAGATTCACCAAATCTGATTAAAACCACCTTACGTCAGCCAGAATACAACAATAAAATCATTCCATTATATTACAGAAACAAAAGAGTCTTGACCCACGGAAGATGCCACGCTACGGTTTACAGTGACAAACAGAATCCTCATGATTCTGTGCATTCAGAGTCCT
>NC_134791.1:33856923-33859423 GCF_046742065.1 Oratosquilla oratoria | reverse complement strand
TGTGTGTGTGTAAAATAATTGAAATTCCGTTTCTAGATAGTGTTCTTTCTCCTTTTGTATTCAGATCTGTGGTCGCGCTATCTGTGTATAATGGATATATAACTTTTTCAGTTGTTCTTTTTCTTTTTTCTTTCCATTTTTTTTTTTTTTTTTAATTGTGATTTTACAACTCCGAATACTTTTACTTTGGTGTTTTTAATCCATTTTTTTTTTTTTTTTTTTTTTTTTTTTTTTTTTTGTCTACCCTCAGTAACCCTGTTACCATTTGATACTCAGTTTTTCTGCTTGACTTGTTGTACATGTGAGCTTGTATTTTAACTACACCTTTTTTTTTTTACTTTTGTATTTTGTAGATATATCTTTGTTTTTGTTATTCACTTTTTATCACTTTATCTGATATGGTTTACTTATTTTTTAGCATTTTGTACACATTTCTTTGTATTATTTTCTATTTTCATACATATACTAAAGGCTCTTTCCCCGTTATAAGGGAGGTAGCCAAAAAACAAAGGCATGAAATCCACTCCCACCCATTCCATCCCCATATACTCCACTCCCATTCACCACCCCTCCCTCCCTCTTATTTTGGCTCCTCCTGGATGACAGGTCACCCCTGCATCTCCCCCATCGCCGTGGGTCAGTAGCAGTGTCACAAGACACAGCACATCCACAGCAAGGCCGCTTCACTAAATCGGCGACCCCCCCTTCTCCGTCCCCTCATGCAGAAATAGAGAAGACGGGAAGAAATTACTTCAGGCTGCGTCAATTTATTTTTCACACATACTCTCTCACCCCCCACCCCTTACCCACTCCCCCTCATGCATCACAGCATCATCCATACACAACCATTCTCCATTCACCCCTATCTTCTATCATCTCCCTTCCTTCCTCAACATACATTCCCCTCTTTCCCAATGCACCTTTTACCCCTCACATTTACTCCTTCCACCTCTGCTTTCCACATATCTTTTACAAAATTTTCTTCACTCATTCTTTCCATGTGTCCAATCCATCCCAATACTCTTTCATCAACCCAATCTCCCAACTCCCTTTCCACCCCCGTTCTCCTCCTCACCTCCTCATTTCTCACTCTATCCAGCCTAGTAACCCCCATCATATTTCTCAGACACCTCATCTCAAACACATTCAAACTCCTCCTCTTTCCCTCTCTTATGTTCCATGTTTCTTCCCCACACAGTGCTGTCGGCACACTCGCCTCTTCATACAATCTCCTCTTAGCACCAATTCCCACATGTCTATTTCTCATTACACTTTTTAATGCCTCAAGGTATGTACCTGCTTCTTTCAATCTACATTCTATCTCCACCTCCACTCCTCCCTCTCCCACCACATTCGCACCCAAGTATCTAAAACTATCCACTTCCTCCAGTCTCTCTCCCTTAATACTCACTTCCAATTTGCTGTCATCCTCTCCCCTTGTACATCTCATCACCTTACTTTTACCCACATTTATCTTCAACTTTCTTCTTTCGTACACCCTTCCCAAACTCTGTCACTAACCTCCTCAATCCCTCCTCTGATCCTGCTACAAGCGTAGTGTCGTCAGCAAACAACAACAACTGGCTTATCTCCCACTTTTCTCCATTTTCTTTAACTATCTCCAATCCCCGACCCATTTCCCTTAAATTTACTTCTCGCACCACCCCATCCATGTATAAATTGAACAGCCAAGGCGACATAGCACATCCTTGGTGAAGTCCAACCTTTACCTCAAACCACTCACTCTCTCCATTTCTGATTCTAACACAAGCTCTACTCTTGTAAAAACTCTTGACTGCTCTCAAAAACGTTCCTCCTATCCCATATATCTGCAATACCTCCCACAGTGCCTTCCTGTCTACCCTGCCATAAGCCTTTTCCAAATCCATAAAGGCCCTAATATGGTTGATTTTATTATCCTTCTTGGTAAATGCATTATTTACTCTATTTTCTTTCTCCAATGAAATGCATTCGATATTATTTAACTTAATTTTTGAGTCGCAAAGAATACACAAATATTTCTATATTTAGTTTCAATTTATATATGTTCAATTTGAATATATCTAATCTATATATACTCATATAAAAATATATAAATATAAAAACATATATAAACAAACCTTCTTCAGATGAGACCATAATCATAATCTTCAGTGCTTTTGTAAAAAATTATTCAACGACAAAGATCTACCATAGATTAGGTGTTGATTTTATAGGTTGTATATTATAAGCACTCAGGAATTAAACTAATAACACTTTTAATTGCTACCCAATGCAATCTGCTAACAACCAACTCTCCGAAAAGAAAGAAAATAATAATAATAATGATAATAATAGTAGTAATGAATAAAATAAAAAAGATGACCATCAAGTCTCAAGGCCATATCAGGTTCAGTAGCATCGTACGAATTAAAAGATTGAAAAAAGTTGTGTGTGTATATATATATATATATATATATATATATATATATAAATATATATATATATATATATATATATG
>NC_134791.1:33839423-33851923 GCF_046742065.1 Oratosquilla oratoria | reverse complement strand
CAGCTTTCCTTTTATCCCACATATTTGCAATACCTCCCACAGTGCCTTCCTGTCTACCCTGCCATAAACCTTTTCCAGATCCATAAAAGCCCAAAAAATATCCTTACCTTTTCCTATACCATTCTCACATATCTGTCTTACCACAAAAATCTGATCTTCACAACCCTTACCTGTCCTAAACCCACACTGTTCATCACCAATCACTCCCTCTGTTCCTCTCCTAATCATCTCAATCAAGACCCTCCCATAAGCCTTCCCAACTACACTTAACAAACTGATCCCTCTGAAACTACTACACTCACACTTGCCCCCCTTTCCCTTGTAAAGTGGAACTATACAGTCCTCAGGCACTCTATCCACTCTTAAACAAACATTAAATAACCTCACCAGCCAGTCCACCATCATTGTACCTCCTTTTTTCAGACATTCTACATGACGTCTATCCAACCCAGTTTTCACACGGTATCTTGTAGACGATACTATTTTCTTCCCCGTTGGCCATGCCTTTGTTCTGGTTCTTAACAATATCTCCTATTTCGTTCCCTTGGTGATCGCAATCTTGACACCGGCTCTAGTGAACAACTGTCCCAACTCGCCTGAGTGGCTTGAGTTTGGCACGGACAAATATCCCCTGCTATCATTTTCAGTCACGTCTCCTCTGTTCCTTATGCTTCTTTCTGCTATCTTTAAAGCCTTTTCTCTAAGTCGATGGAAACTGTCCTATGAGCTACTACGGGGAAACCAGCAGAGGTATTAAAAAGGAGACAGTTGAGCACAGGAATGACGGCAAGGCACACCGAGTATCCAACTCGTTAGTGGTTCATGTAGATACTCATGGACACTTACCAGACTGGGAGAGAATAGAGGTGCCACAAAAAGGACTTCCCAAGAAAAGAAGAAAAATAACTGAAGCAGCTTACATCGCTTCCCATCCAAACAACAACCACCGCGATGGGTTTATTATTAACAAAAACGGCGAGCCGTTTGAGACTTCGCGAGGCAGAGCGGAGGAGGACGAGAGGTCAGGTCGACCATGGTGGAACGCGGAGAGCTCCGGCGGGTATTTGGGGTGTGAATTGTTTGAAAGTGTATGTACTCTGAAGAAGTCCTGGTAAGGACGAAACGTCAGAATAAATCCCTAACTGTTCCCTGTGTTTATCTCACCACCCATCCACTCATCTGTCTTACAATCTTCAATATATATGAGAGAGAATGTGGGTGGGGAAGGGCAAACGAAGATGTGTTAGGAATAGAGTTTATTGCCCTAACGTTGCGACCAACTTGGTCTCTTCAGAGGACTACAGCATTACAGACGGATCACAATTCTTATATTCGTAGTGAGAGGGAACCCGCCAAGGTATGAGCGTCATGTTTTCCCTTTGGCTAACGATTTAATTATTAGGACACTTGCTGCTTTCGAGAGGCATTTAAATCCGTCTCTGTCGTTGTTGTTCTTGTTGGTGGCGATATGTGCAGCTTCCACAGTTTTTCTCATTTTCTTCTCAAATCCCTCGTGTAGAATTTCTGTGTTGTTCCAATCAGGTAGATGTCCACATTTGTCCAGGTGACGAACCAGGGAGTTAGATGTTCTATGAGCCCTGAGATCGTTTTTGTGCTCACTCAAGCGTTTATTGATCCCTCGACCTGACTCACCGAAGTAAGATGATGGACAACCGTTGCATGGAATACGCTTGAGTGAGCACAAAAACAACCTCAGGGCTCATAGAACATCTAACTCCCTGGTTCGTCACCTGGATAAATGTGGACATCTACCTGATTGGAACAACACAGAAATTCTACACGAGGAATTTGAGAAGAAAACGAGAAAAACTGTGGAAGCTGCACATATCGCCACCAACAAGAACAACAACGACAGAGACGGATTTAAATGCCTCTCGAAAGCAGCAAGTGTCCTAATAATTAAATCGTTAGCCAAAGGGAAAACATGACGCTCATACCTTGGCGGGTTCCCTCTCACTACGAATATAAGAATTGTGATCCGTCTGTAATGCTGTAGTCCTCTGAAGAAGACCAAGTTGGTCGCAACGTTAGGGCAATAAACTCTATTCCTAACACATCTTCGTTTGCCCTTCCCCACCCACATTCTCTCTCATTTGTCTGAAATAATCTTAAATATATATATATATATATATATATATATATATATATATATATATATATATATAAAAGTGAATAGATAAAATAAATAATAGCGATATATAGTAAACAAACATAAATAATAATTACTTATGATCAATATTATATATATATATATATATATATATATATATATATATATATATGCTAATAATATATATATATATATATATATATATATATATGTACTCGTTAACCATGAAATGGTAGCCCCTATTGTATTACCTCTGAGTGTAGAAATTTAAAGAGAATATATAAAGACTGACATCCCTTCTAGACCTTCCAATATATAATTCACAATTTGCTCTTTTAGTCTTGAACTGTAGAAGTTCAAATGTGTTATCTTCATCATCAACATTTCTGTAAGATTTTACGAAGCTGAAGAAAATATGTACAATTGGAACTTCAGAAATCCGAGTGTGTGATATTTATCAAATATGTTCTACGCACGTCTCTAAGAAGAAAAATATAGTTCAGTCTTTAAGAAGAAAATATATATGAAAGAAAATGTATAAAAAAGGAGGGCAGGGGACTGGATAATATTCAGAGGAAAGATAAGGGGAAACGTGGTTCCAAAAAGGGGGTTAGGGGTAGGGGAAGGGGAAGGTGGGGTGGGCTACAGGCCAGACAACGGACGTGAAAGACAGTGCAATCTCGTTTGTAGACATAACATGCTCCGGCTCTTCTACCAAGTCGAAGACAAGACATCTGCCCAGGCTTTGTCTAGACCTGGAAGAACGAGCCAACTCCAGCAAAAGGAGCGTAAAATACTGCTTCTGCTCTTCACTGGGCCGATCTCGTCAACTGTCGTGAGTTCGTTTGAGTAGAAACGACTTCGGTTACAATTTTTCCTCTTCCGAATTCCCAAATGTCAAAGTACGTTTATGTCATATAGTGAGAAACTGGATGATAAACTAAGATAATCTAAAACTATACAAATGTTAGAGTCATCGTAAGAATATACTTAGAGAAGTCTAGAATACTGTAAACGAAGTCTTCTTCTACCGATTCAAATTCACAACAGCTGACGGGAATCAGATCGGAGTGAAGCGAGTGTTAGGTTTCATCTTCTTCAACACGGGTATGCTCTATTCAAACACTAACTCTCAATTTACATTCTTTTCCACGTATACCAAAGCCACATTGGAAAAACTTGTTTCATAGGTATTGGTTTACATTTGGTGACTAAATAATCTGGATTAATATGATTCATTTTTTGGTTACATATAGATTCATTCTATTGAATATATTCTATTCAAATCTGGGCGGGCGTACAGCATTCAAATTGGTTTCATTTTGCAAAGGTACATGAACATGGATACGACATGGGTCCCTCTAAGAGAAAAAGAAAATAAAAGAAAAAATAAATAAACGTGTGTGTGGAGAGAGAAATGGAAGTATATATATACACAAAAGAGCATTCAGGCAGGTAGAGGATGGTCGAGAAAAACTGAATAACAATAAAACAAAAAAATCACAAAGGGTTGGAAGTCCACACATAAGCACACACACACACCAGAACGCAACACACACATACACATACAAATAAGTACATAAACATGACCAAATACTACACACATGGGCGAGCACGCACGCATATACACTGCGCATACACACACACACACACACACATACACACATTTTCTCGGTGTTTGTTTCAAACCACCTTTACGTATTCTAGGATGAAAAAGAGGCAATGAGTATTGTTTCACGTTAAACAATTCAACATTGTCTAAATATAAAATCTAAATTCTATCACCAAAATTAATCAATTTTGTGTTGCGTGTTTATGCGTGTGGTTACCTTGGATTGTGGTTCTTTTGTTGAATGTTATACTGGTCAACAAATAATTTGTCCCAAGGAAAACAATAGCTGTATCTTATATGTTTTTGCATGCAGAATCCAAAAATAATGTCCAATTTTTTCCATCACCCACAGTTTTTGTGTTCCACGGTATGTTACGTTACGTGTGTTACGTGGGATAAATTTCAATCAAGCGATTGGCAACACTGAGTTTGGCAACATGCGTGAGATCGTTATGCTCTTTCAGCCAATCTGTTCGTCAAGTGAACCGTATTTATTGAGACAGGGAGATCTGAATGATCTTGTGCGAGATTTAAACATGTCAAAAAAGCAATCTGAACTTCTTGCTTCCAGGTTAAAGGGCTGGAATATTTTCCAGAAAGAATCAAAAGTTAGTTTTTATCGTAAGCAACATTGTGACTTTGAACAGTTTTTCTCACTTGAGGATGGTGTGGTGTTTTGCAATGATGTATATTCTGTTATGGAGGAATTTAACCATAAATATAACACGAATGAGTGGCGCTTGTTTATTGACTCTTCAAAAGTGAGCCTGAAAGATGTTTTGCTACACAATGGAAAAACTTTCCCTGTTTCTCTGTCCCATGCAGCTAACATGACGGAAACATACAAGAGTATGAACCTTCTTTTGCAAAAGATTAAGTACGAAGAACATAAATGGAATATCTGTGGTGACCTAAAGGTTATGGCACTTTTACTTGGAATGTAGCTGGGTTACAGAGTTTTGTTGCTTTCTCAGTGAGTGGGTCAGTCGGGATAAGAAAAATCATCATGAAAAGATTGTGTGGCCGAAACGATCTTTGACCCCAGGAGAAAAGAATGTTGTCAATACTCCTCTTGTTGATTCAGAGAAAATTTATCTGCCTCCTTTGGTATGGATAGAACTGGCAAGAGATTCACACATCTGAAAAATGAGTTTCCTAGAGTAAGTGACGCTAAAATCAAAGGTATTTTTGTTGGACCACAGATTAGGGAGCTGATGAGAGACCAGATTTTTGATGAAGAATCAAAGGAGCTTGAAAAGGCTGCATGGCTGTCATTTAAGAAAGTTTGCGCAGATTTTTGGAGGAATCACAAAGCAAATAAATATTCTGAAATAGTAAAAGAGCAACTGACATCCTACAAGGCCTTGGGGTGTAATATGAGCCTAAAAATTCACTTTTTAGACTCTCACTTGGACTTTTTCTTTAAAAATCTTGGCGCAATCAGTGACGAGCACGGTGAGAGGTTTTGCCAGGACATTCTGAACATGGAAACCCGGAATCAAGTGAAGTGAAGCTTTTTAATGTTGGCTGGTTACTGTTGGGCTTTAGAAAGGGATCTCCTACAAGCAAAATACACTAGGAAATCATACATTTCTGCATTTTAAAGGTAAGTTCAATTGAAATATCAACCTCATTTATTAGTTATAATTGTTTAAAAACAAATATGCTATCACAGAAAAAAATGCCTGATAGAAAAATTCTGAAAATATATTTGAAATCAGCAGGAAAAATATCTATCCAATTCACATATTTTTGCTTGTGGAACAAGTATTTTAATAAATTTTGTTGACCATTGTTATTATTCATATAGCTTTTCCTCTCTCAGACATTCTAGTCTCGTTTTTTTCTATTTTGTATAATGTTTTCTATTTGCGAACTGCAAGAGGAACCATTCATATTATATGTATTCTAGCCAAATTACCCGTGCGTTGCTGCGAGTTCGTGAATAATCCCTAACCTAACCATACCCCATATAGCTTTAAACACTCCCACTCCCAGGTATGCGCCCCCCACCCCGAAGGTTGGGAAACCCTAGTTTGAAAATACATACATACACAAACACAAATATCATATGTACACATTCCTTTGCGTGCGTGTGTGTGTGCGTGTGTGCGGACTGACAATAAATGTCTACAGCTAAAAGGTGAAGAAATGTATCTCGTTTATTTATCTTCAGAATATATATGGTTATAGGGGTTTATTTGCAAAAATCTAGGAGTTTGTGAATAATCAACTTCCGCCCGTACTAAATTAAATGAAAATAACCGATATTTCAACATTTGGTCAAATTATACAATCATTTTACATTTACATGCTTTCTTCTTACAAAAGCTATCATGGTTTGTGGCAACATTAATTTCACAAATATAAATAATATTTATGGACACAAACAATGGTTAGTTTAATCATATTAACTCTTATGTCACAAAAATAATACGCGACTTAAGGAGACACTACCAGTAGCGGCATGTTCCCTCATCATAAACCACCTAACTTTAACCCCTAACCCTAACCAAAATAAAATAAAAATTAATGAAATATAGTTATCCAAGTACCTGGAGTGATACGATATCAGAATATATATGGTTATGGGGGTCTATCTTCACACCCTAGGAGTTCGTGAACAAAACAAATAAACAAACAGACAGATAGACAGAGGCTACTTTATTATAGTGTATATATATATATATATATATATATATATATATATATATATATATATATATATATATATCAAGGACTACTATTACACAGGACATGCGCACCCAGATCCCTGGGTCCGCTAGCGGAGGCCATTGCTTTCTTTGTAACCTAACATTTTATATTGGACAAATATATCAAAACTAGAATACTAACATTGTATATAGGACAAATATATCAACTATTCACTTATTCAATGCAATATAAGTTAATATAAAATTTTATAGTGAAATAAGAAACTATTCTTAAGGCACTGTTATGCTTTGAAATGCCAATTTTAGCCGGACTTAACAGGTATTATTGTATGAGGTTAGTGGACACCAGGGTTGGCGATTTTTTTTTTTTTTTTATCGTTTTAAAAATATATAAAAAATATATTTTTTTTTATTTAAATCAGATTTATTTGATTTAAATAGATTTTTTTTTATAGATTTTAAATATTGTGGGATTGCTATCTGATATACGATCTGATTGCTAAAGGACATTTTGAGCATATCAATATAAGGAGCAGTGTCATATAGACTTGCCACAAGTATACAAGGAACGGTATAAGCCGTATGTGAGGACGGTATGCTCAGGTTCACTCGATTCCTCCAAGAGTTTTCTCATCTTGGTGACATTTGCTGCATTGTCTGTCACAACACTTCCAGTGTGACAACCAAAATCTTGTTCAGCCTTCTTGATCGAATTTTGTACAAGTTGTAGAAGATATTCAGCAGTGTGAGGTTTCCCTGATGTGTCTATTGTGTCAACTAAATAAATCTGACCAGTAGATGTTGTTAGAGTGACACATATTATGGGCTCATTATATGGATGTTAGACCACCCATCAACTGAAAGACATACAGTTTCAATATTCAGGTCATCTGCACACTTTTTATATGCCTTTTCATACACAATATTCAAGTACTTATCAGCAATATCTTTTCTGGATGGAGGAATATAATCTGGCCTCAGCTTCTGAGCCATCTTGAGAAACTGAGTATGCTGAACAACACGAAATGGTGAATTTGTAGCAAATATAATTCTTGCAACTTCTTTGTCGATATTTTCCTTTTGAGAGGCTGAAGTTTTTATGATAAATCTGTACAGAGATGTTGATGACTTTCTTTTAGACGAAAATGATTTAGCAGAAGTGGCTCCTGTGGAGGAGTCTGATAGTGACCTTTTTAATGGTGGAGTCAGATTTGCAGATAATCCAAGTGGAGCCGATGATGAAGGGATTGAGGCTCTTGATACAGATCCTGAAATGGAAACAGAAAATTTTAGCATATTGCATAATTTATAAATGAATAAATAAATGAATGAATACAGTGTGATTTAGGCTAGTTTGAGTACAGTAGTTATTTTTTTAGATAATGATCATATTCACACAAGCCACTAAAGTATTTGGAAATAATTAATAGGATATGAAATAGGTGGGCTTGGAATTCAGCCCACACAGGATTCAGTCCACTTTTAAATTCACTAAAAATAATGGGTTAGTTGGGTTAGGTTAGGCTAAATTCCTTTGAGCTGAATCCCATGTGGGCTGAATTCCAATGGAACCTATGAAATATATTACACAATGTTGAATGAAATGAATAACAATCATCTAGGCCCCAAAGTTGAGTGGATACAGTATATCATAGTGATATAGTCATTACCCAAATTTAGAAGTAATGAAGTTGAAGTATCATCTCTTTAGGCCTTCACATTTTTATTGCACATGCTCTCCATTGTTCACCAAATTTATATGGTTGCGTATGAAAAGGGAGAAATGCACACAATATAAGTAAAATGATTTACCTGGGTCATCAATTTCTTCTTCTGTATGCTGTGGCTGACCTTGTCATTTATCTCTGTGAGATTTTAATCTTGACACAATGCCCAGTAATTCCTGGCTGCAGTCTTTGCATTTAGCTCGGTACTTTTTGCCAGAAGTTGTTGGTAGTTGAATAAGTCAATAGTTGATATATTTGTCCTATATACAATGTTAGGTTTCTAGTTTTTATATATTTGTCCAATATAAAATGTTAGGTTACAAAGAAAGCAATGGCCTCCGCTAGCGGACCCAGGGATCTGGGTGCGTACGTCCTGTGTAATAGTAGTCCTTGATATATATATATATATATATATATATATATATATATATATATATATATATATACATGTATGTTTGTGTGTGTGTGTGTGTGTGTGTGCGTGTGTGTGTATGCGTGTGCATGTGTGTGTGTTTGTGTGTGTGTGTGTGTGTGTGTGTGTGTGTGTGTGTGTGTGTGTGTGTGTGTGTGTGTCCGTGTGTGTGCGCGTGCATGTGTGTGTGTGTGTGTGTGTGTGTGGGCGTGTGCTCACGTGTGCGTATCTGTACATCTGGAGATCACCGTAATAAATGTATACAAAATAAGCAGAGGACAAAATCTTAACCAACAAAAGTACTTTGGTACATTGCTGTGTTTAAATGCACAAAAAAGGCATACAGACGAAAGGGGATATGCCAATAGGTAACGAATACGGAGAGGTGGATTGACCCTACCTGACCTTAATTTATCTGATATCAACTTAGTTAATCTGGCGAAAACGACCCATAATTCATATCTATATTGCCTGTATGTGTGCCTGAGATCAAACATGATTAAGTCATATTCCTCCCAGGTAAACATTTTAATTTGCCTAAAACTAAAGTTCCTAAGGTTTTGGAGATAGACCACCATAACCATATATATTCTGATAGGTGAAGTATGGTTAGGTGAGTGATTAATCACGAACTACTCCTAGGTTTTTACAGATAGACCCCTATATCCATATATATTCTGAAATCTTATAACCCAAAGTACTTGGATAACTATCTTTCATTTGTCTGCCTGTCTGTTTGTTTGTTTGTTCACTAACTCCTCCTAGGGTTTTGGAGATAGACCCCCATATTCTGATACCCTATTACTCCAGGTACTTGGATAACTATATTTCATTTCCAAAAAAGAAAAATTATTTTGGTTAGGGTTAAGGGTTAAAGTTAGGTGGGGTATGGTTAGGTTAGAGATTATTCACGAGCTCCTAGGTTTTTGCAGATAGACCCCTATAACCATATACATTCTGAAACCTTATAACCCAAGGTACTTGGATTACTATCTTTCATTTGTCTGTCTGTCTGTTTGTTTGCTTGTTTGTTCACGAACTCCTCCTAGGGTTTTGGAGATAGACCCCAATAACCATACATATTCTGATACCCTATCACTCCAGGTACTTGGATAACTATATTTCATTTCCCCCCAATTTTTTTTTGGCTAGGGTTAAAGGTTAAAGTTTGGTGGGGGTATGGTTAGGTTAGGGAATATTCATGAACTCGCAGTAAGGCGCGGGTAATTTGGCTAGTACATATATATATATATATATATATATATATATATATATATATATATATATATATATATATATATATGTAATCAATATGAGTAATCCTAATATAAAATAGAAAAAAATACAATACTGATTACGCAGGAACCAGTTTTGGGTTGTTGTTGTTGTTGTTGTTGTTGTTGCAGTTATTGATGTTGTGGTGGTGAACGTGGTGGTGGTGACAGTGGTGGTGGTAGGAAGGGCAATGGCCGTCGTGGTGATCATAGTGATGGTGGTGGAGTAGTGGTGGCGGTGGTATAAAGGTAGTGGGGTTGGAGGAGTTGAGAGCAACGATGATTATAATGAATCTAATGGGCGGAGTGATGATCACACAATACGCGAACGGAATAACAGAAACACGACAATCAGCGGCAAGGCGAGCGACACTTGTTTATGATCTCTGATCTAGAATTACGGATCACTTTCTCCTCAATGTTGAGTCGGATCGCATCAGATCACAGATTCTGATAGCCCGTTCATTCTTGGTATCGAACGGGAAAAATTAATTCAACTGTCAGAAAAAATGAAGCTATGACACGAAGCCAATATTACAAAATGCTGAAGAAAAAAAATACAATCGACTATATGATGTATTAAAAAAAAAATTAATAAGATAAAAAGTTCCGGGATAGAATTAAAATGTAGAAGACTGCAAAGGAATTCCATACTAATTTTATTTTCAGTTAATTCTATTTCATAAAACATTCCATAACTTTTATATCTACCTCCTTATGATAAAAGTAAATTGATGAAATTATGTGATATGAAATGTATATTTAGTGTTACATGAATAATTGTCACCCCAGGTCGCCCACATGAAGAATCGTCACCCCCATGACATCCACCTGAAGAACTGTCACCCTAGTACACCGAATATCAACAGTGGAATAAAGATTAGGTTAGGTTAGGTTAGGTTAGGTTAGGTTGAGTGAGGGACATCAACTTATACAGCCAAAAAATCGTAAACCCAGGATGCCCCACATGAAGAATTGTCATCCTACGATAGCCTATATGAAGAATTATTACCCTATCGAAGTCTGGGATGACGGTTCTTCCTGTGATCCCATATTTCTTATAGAAACAAATTCGTCACATTTGAAGGATTTAATTTTATTCAACTCTAGTTAATCTTACCCAGTGGGTACCGTGTCGAACTCATGAGCAAGTCGCGAGTAAGATTTCCGGGACGCCCAGCGTGCTTCTTGTGTTGGTTCACGATTGTCCTGGGAAGGTGGGGAGGTGACCCAAACATCGGCCTTAAGGAGAAGAAAAAAAAAAAAAAAAAAAAAAAAACGCAACTGGATGGACTTGCCCTACAAGGTTTTCTCAATTCACACTTCGTGAAAATGGAATGGTGAGTTTATCTTAGAGTAACTTTCGGTCTTTAAAAAAGTGTGTGTTGGAGTGTGCTATAAATATAGATACATATACACTCTGTATACACGTTATATATGTATACATACATATGAATATGTTTGAATACATAAATATACATGGGTGGTGGATGTAATTAGTTCTGCTGTAAGGCAAATACAAGAAAGGAAGAAATAAAGTGGAAGTAGTTAGGACAGAGGACTAAAGCCCTGTTCATACTAACGGTTTGAACCGCATAGTCAAGGAAAAACTGCGTGGTCGTGTGTGGTATTGCCGCAACGCTGGTTATTGTGAACGCCTCCGTTGACTTACATTGTCATTTAACCGCCGCGGTTCAAACCATTGGTGTGAACAGGCCTTGAGCAGAGGATAGTGTAGTTAGTAAAACCAAGTGGAGTGATAGGATGATGAGAATTCACTTGTTCCTCAAATGAGAAAGTACATATCAGGTATGTACATACTCCAAATTGAGTTTTCAGGAAGAGGAAGAAAGTTGCCATTTTAGGGTCCCCGGCCGGGCCTCTTTTCGGCGGCCGCGTCCCTACCCTCGGCTCCAACAGCTTAATCCTCGCCCCAGTTCCCGGATCCTTGATTCCGGCCCCCAGTGCTTAAGGCCGGAGCTACACTATACCAGTAAGTATATTTTCCCTACTGTAGAACCTAAGAGGCACATCAGATTTAGCACACACACACACACACACACACACACACACACACACACACACATATAGAGATATATATATATATATATATATATTATATATATATATATATATGTGTGTGTGTGTGTGTGTGTGTGTGTGTATGTGTGTGTGCGTAAGAGGGCGAGAGAGAGAGAGAGAGAGAGAGAGAGAGAGAGAGAGAGAGAAAGAGAGAGAGTGCTTGTGTGTATGTGCACAGACTACCCGTTAACCCGTTGTGTCAATATCTCACACCAAAAGCAACCAACCGCCCACACTCCTACCAACTCGTTCTTTTGATAATAAACAAACCGGAATCGTGGGATATTTTATCGATTCTTTTTAATTAGAATATAAGATGTGTATTTGTAAACAAAGACGTTTAGTCGTTTCTTTATCTGTCTCCCCTTCATTATTTATTCTATACTACGGCCTACTCCTTTCTTCATCCGTTTCATTATCATCTCTTCTGTTCCTTTCTCTCATTCGATCTTTCATCCGGGATATCGGCAGGTCCATCATATAATAATTCATCACTTCGCATATTACTTTGTTCATTATTGCATTATTTTACTATTAACGTTTCATTATTATTTTTACGCTTTTTTCACTACCACAGTATTCCAGAG
>NC_134791.1:33826923-33836923 GCF_046742065.1 Oratosquilla oratoria | reverse complement strand
GACCTCACTCAGACGCGGGGCTAACTGGGGTGGCGGAGGAGGGAGGGGGTGAGGAGAGGGGAGGATGTAACGTCCGCACGAGCTTATTTATTGCTGGCTCCTCAGCCTTGATGTTACCTCGTTATTTACGAAAATTAATGTTGATGATGTACTTACTTTTTTGGAAACCAAACTGCAACCGTTTCAAGACTCTTTCCCCCTCCCTGTCAACAAAATTCTTGCTTTAGTTCGCCTGTGTGTTTCTTCAAATGTTTTCTCCTTTCAAGACCAATTCTTCCGTCAAAAATTCGGTTGCAGTATGGGTTCCAATTTGTCTCCTGTTTTGGCCAATTTGTACATGGAGTATTTTGAGTGTACCCTTTTGCCCAGCATCAAACCGCCCGAAATGATTTGGCTCAGGTACGTAGACGATATCTTTTCGGCATGGGATGACAGTTGGGGCCCATTTGAAGTGTTCCATGATAAATTGAACCAATTGACCCCGAATCTTAAATTTAAAGTTGAATGGGAAGAAGGACACCAAATCCCTTTCTTGGATATTTTGTTAAGAAGAACTGATGATAATTTATTCTTTACAGTATACCGTAAGCCCACCCATTCAGGCAGTTATCTCCACTTTTTTAGCAATCACCCTGACAATGTCAAGAAAAGTGTTGCCTCTGGCCTTTTCTTGAGGGCTTTCAGGATTTGCAGTCCTCAATTTCTGGACCAAGAGATTGAGGTGATCAAATGTCAACTTGAGAAGTTGGCTTATCCACCTTGGTTTCTGGACCAAGCCCTCAGTAAGGCTAGGGCCAACCATTTTAAAACTTCCGTCCCCTCAAATTTTCACCGCTCCTTTAAGGACATTTTAAAAATTCCATTCAATAATACCATCAGTTCTTCTACTAAATTTTTTCCTCGTGAACGTCTCACTATTGCCTATCACTATCCTAACACCGTACGTAAGCAAAATGTGAACGTTCAACAAAAGACGAATGAAGTTGAGTCACCTGGTGTTTATTGTGATTTGGTTTACTTGGGTCAAACCGGGAGAGACTTGAACACTAGATTGGCAGAACATAAAAGGTCAATTAGGTATGGGCAGGAAAATTCGGCTGTATTTCTTCATGTTAAAAATAAGAATCATTCTTTCGACTGGGGTAAGGCCAGATTAGTGTTCAAGTCCCACTGTGGTTTCAGGAGGAAAATAGTCGAATCAGCATTAATTGAGGAATGCCCTAATATTAATATTTCTAAAGGGCAGTGGACACCTGACATTATCTCACGCGCAGCAATAAATAAGCTAGTGCGGACGTTACATCCTCCCCTCTCCTCACCCCCTCCCTCCTCCGCCACCCCAGTTAGCCCCGCGTCTGAGTGAGGTCAACTGTCCACATCTCTTCTTACTGTAGTTTATAAGTCCCCTCTGTTCTCTATCTTATGTACTTTCCTGAAGAGGGCTACAGTTGATAGCCGAAATATAGGATTATTCTTTATTCGAAGTTTATTCTTTCTCCGACTGTGGGTTCCTGTGTTATATATATATATATATATATAATATGTGTGTGTGTGTGTGTGTGTGTGTGTTTGTGTGTATATGTATGTATATATATATATATATATATATATTATACATATATATATGCACACATGCATGCATACATATATACATACCAAGGACTACTATTACACAGGACGTGCGCACCCAGATCCCTGGGTCCGCTAGCGATGGCCATTGCTTTCTTTGTAACCTAACATTTTATTTTGGACAAATATATCAAAACTAGAAACCTAACATTGTATATAGGACAAATATATCAACTGTTGACTTATTCAATGCAGTATAAGTTAATATGAACTTTTATAGTGAAATAAAAAAATATTTTTAAGGCACTGTTATGCTTTGAAATTACTGTATGAGGTTAGTGGACACCAGGGTTGGCGATTTTTTTTTCTTTTTAAAAATGTAAAAAATATATATATTTTTTTATTTAAATCAGATTTATTTGATTTAAATAGATTTTTTTTTATATTTTATATATTGTGGGATTGCTATCTGATATGCGATCTGATTGCTAAAGGACATTTTTAGCATATCAATATAAGGAGCAGTGTTATATAGACTTGCCACAAGTATACAAGGAACGGTATAAGCCCACAACAATTTTCAACAAGATTTATGTTGAAACTTGTTCTAGGTAAGCAGCTTCTCACTGAGTCAATTGCTGCTTTGGAATCAACCAGGAAGGATGTCTTCTGAACCTGGCAGAGTGGTTCCTTCAGGCAGAAAAAATTATCCTGGCTGGAATTATTTAGAAAAACTACCAACAACTTCTGGCAAAGGGTAACGAGCGAAATACAAAGACTGCAACCAGGAACTACAGGGCATTGTGTCAAGATTAAAATCTCACAGAGATAATTGACAAGGTCAGCCAC
This sequence comes from Oratosquilla oratoria, assembly GCF_046742065.1. Lineage (NCBI taxonomy): Eukaryota > Metazoa > Arthropoda > Malacostraca > Stomatopoda > Squillidae > Oratosquilla > Oratosquilla oratoria. The sequence goes on along the minus strand of NC_134791.1, from coordinate 33,834,505 downwards.
AGCATACAGAAGAAGAAATTGATGACCCAGATATATCATTTTACTTATATTGTGTGCATTTCTCCTTTTTCATACGCAACTATATAAATTTGGTGAACAATGGAGAGCATGTGCAATAAAAATGTGAAGGCCTAAAGAGATGATACTTCAACTTCATTACTTCTAAATTTGGGTAATGACTATATCACTATAATATACTGTATCCACTCAACTTTGGGGCCTAGATGATTGTTATTCATTTCATTCAACATTGTGTGATATATTTCATAGGTTCCATTGGAATTCAGCCCACATGGGATTCAGCCCAAAGGGATTTAGCCTAACCTAACCCAAGTAACCCATTATTTTTAGTGAATTTAAAACCCTAGGAGTTCGTGAACGAGCAATCAAACAGACAAATTAAAGATAGTTAACCAAGTACCTTGGGTTATAAGGTTTCAGAATATATATGGTTATAGAGGTCTATCTGCAAAAACCTAGGAGTTCGTGAATAATCCCTAACCTAACCATACCCCACCTAACTTTAACCCTTAACCCTAACCAAAATAATTTTTGGGGGAAATGAAATATAGTTATCCAAGTACCTGGAGTGATAGGGTATCAGAATATATATGGTTATGGGGGTCTATCTCCAAAACCCTAGGAGGAGTTCGTGAAAAACCACCCAGACAGACAGGCAGAGGCTACTACTTTATTATAGTAGATATGGATACATACATACATATATATATATATATATATATATATATATCCATATATATATTATAATTGCATGCATATATACATGAATATATGCATGCATATATACACATCTAAATGCATGCATTCAAACAAATATACGTGTATAATAAATACATACAAACAGTTATAAATATAGATATGTATACATACATACATTGATATTTATATTTCCGGGTAGTTAATTGTGTATAAATACATACATACATAGACACATAGATACATACATATGTTAATCTATATCTCATATGCTCACCAGTTCATTCCAGTTACGTGGTATTGGATATTAGAAACCCAATTTAATTAACAATAGAATTTTCGTAATTGCACAATTCTTTTACGAATTCTCTTGCAGTTGTCCGCAATATTCATTTAACTTTTTTTATATAATTTTTTAATCTACTTCTCTGGGAGTCATAAAAAACTCGACTAGTTAATGCATTTTTTACCCTGTGCACTTTTATTGTATTGGTTTACTGTCATGGTTTATTTTTTTATTTTATTTACAAATAAGCTTTCTTGCGGTTGGATTTTTTTTCTAAGCTGGATTAATTTAAAGTGGATTGATTGATTTAAGCTGGATTAATTTAAACTGGATTGATTTAAGCTGGGATATTCAAAGCTGAAATTTTTTAAGCTGGATTTCTTCAAGCTAGATTACTTTAATCTAGATTATTCTAAGTTGGATTTTCTTAATATGCACCTTTTAAAGCTGGGTTTTTACAATCCGGATTTTTTAAAGCTGCATTTTTTCCAAGATGGATTCTCTCTCTCTTTATTTTTCATCTGCCAAGAATGAACAGGGTTTAAGAAATTATAGTTAGATATGACACGAATATAAAACCTGGGGGAAACTGGAGCCTTTAGTCAAATATCTCTTCCTTTATTGATCATGATTGGCACACGCAGAGTAATACATTGTATTTATCTCTTCATAAACACGCCGTGAGCACGTAGCCTTTATAAGTACGACGTTTCATTTGTTATTACAGTTTCATCAAGTACATGTTACAGCTTTATCGTGTATTTGATATGTTTGTAACACAGGAAACGTCGTACTAATAAAGACTACGTCCTTACATGGCGTTTCTCTAGATAGACTTGTCGGCAACTACAATCTTCATATGTCTATCTCATACTGGACACCACCTGGCGAGTTCATCCATCTTAGGAGTAGATCCCAGCCTGAGCGAGAACTTGGACAATCCAAAATTCGAATCACATGAAGAATCGCCATCCCAGACTTCGACCGGGTGACAATTCTTCATGTGGGCTATCCTAGGGTGACAATTCTTCATGTGGGCCATTCTGGGTTTACGATTCTTCGGTTGTATAAGTTGATGACAATAAGCATAACCCTCATTCAACCTAACCTAACCTAATCTTTATTCCACTGTTGATATTCGGCGTACTGGGGTGACAATTCTTCAGGTGGGATCTCATGGGGTGACGATTTTTCATGTGGGCGTTCTGGGGTGACAATTCTTTATGTGACCCCAAAATTCGTTCCGACAAGTAACTAACACAGTCCTACCTAGTGACACCTCGCTGGTGGTGGCCTCGTATTCGTTTAGTTGTGGGTTCGAGTCCCGCATGCCTCTACATTTCCTGGTTGTGACTGCTAATTACCAGCGGCCGAAGCCGTCATCTTTGCTTTATGATGCGTTTTGGGGACTGCTGGGGCAGGTAACAGTTACTGCTAGGAATCGGAGAGGAGTGTGGGATTCGAACCCACAACTAAACGAATACGAAATCTGGACGCATCTGATGACGCCATCCTCTTGCTCTATATAAGGAAATAATTGAATGAAAATGGCAGACGTCAGCTAGAACATACATAATAGTCGTGAAAACCACTGGCAGGTTTAATGTCACCAACATTATCCTCCTCAAAGTTTTATGGTTAAAGAGAGTGTCCCGTGAATGGGGTGGGAAAGTTGAGGACAGAGTTAAAGGGAGTTCATATACTCCCACATCGACCTCCAGTCCAAGAGAAGACTCTCAAGGTTACAGAGTACATTGACAACGATATGTGAGGAGCGTTTTTATCCAGACGCTCGCGTTGTGTGGGTGACATTTCATTTTGTGTATTCACCTGATATCAGAAGTGTCGCAATCTTCAAAATGATTATATATATAAATATATATATATATATATATATATACATATATATATATTAATATATATTATATATATATATATATATATATATATATATATATATGTGTGTGTATATTTCTTTTTTAAGGCTTAATTCCTCGTGTGTGGTAGTTTTGTCCTTCACTGCAAGACGATGTGGACTCTCTCTCTCTCTTACTCTTTTTTTCGGTATTTTTCTTTTGTCTTCTTACTCTCTTTCTTTCTCGCTTTTTCTCTCGCATTTCTTCTATCTCTCTCTCTCTAACTCACTCTAACACTTTCTCTCCTCACTCACTCTCTCTCTCTTTCCTTCTCTTTCTATATATATCTAAGCCGGTCAATTTCTCCTTTTCCTTCGTTCTATTATCAATCTTCTGTTATTTTTTCTCCTTATTTCACCACCTGCTATTCTTCCCCTTTCATCCTTCACCTTCTACTCTCCCTCCATTCTCCTCATCTCCACCTCTTCCCTCCACTTCCCCCATCCTCCATCTCATCTGTACCTCCATTTCCCCCCATCCTCCACTTTCCTCATCTCCACTTCCACCATCCTCCTCCCTCCATCCACTCACCTCATCTCCACTTCCCTCCCATCCTCCACCCTCCTCTCCCTCCACTCTCCTCATCTCCACTTGCCCCATCCTCCTCCCTCCCTCCAGTGTCCTCACCTCAACTTGCCTCCCTCTGCAATCCACATCACTACGATAATCTCGATGTCGACTCCATTAGCTTCTTATACGAAAGTTTTTTTTTTCCATTTCACCTTTTTCTTTTTACTTCGTTTTCGAAGTAATCTTCCAAAGATTATTTCCGACACGCTCGAGAATAAATCTCCTTTTTCCTTCATCATCATCATCATCATCTTCTCCAACAGATCTGTTTTGCTTCCATCGCTCACTTCTGACTTCTTGGCGTCAACGTCTTTTTGTCCGGCGTCAAAAGTCTTTTTTGTCCGGCGCAAAATTACAAAGAAATCTGAGATTTCCCTTGCCAGATAGATTTCCTCGGTTGTTCTACCCTCCACCTCTTGACTTGACCCTCCCTCCCCTTTCGCCTCCTCTTCCTCCTCCTCCTCCTCCTCCTTGCTCGAACAAGGAAATCCTATTCCGTAGTTCCCCTGAGGTTCTACGACAGTTTCGGTTCTTCTTAGGCTCCTCTGGCACTTGATGTCAGGACCTTTTCCACCTGGTCCTCCTCCTCCCCTTCCTCCTACTCCTCTTCCTCCTCATTCTCCTCTTCTTCCTCCTCCTCTTCCTCCTCATTCTCCTCTTCTTCCTCCTCCTCTTCCTCCTCATTCTCCTCTTCTTCCTCCTCCTTTTCCTCTTCCTTCTCCTACTCCTCCTCAGGTTCGCGTTTCTGCTGTTTCTCTGTCATCAAAACCATGTTGGGTTTCGGGTAAGGTAATTTCCTTCCCTCTAAAACACCTTTCTTAGGCTTCTTGTTTTGTGTGCTCCATGTCTTGTTCTTTTTCCCTTCTATCCTCCTCCCCTCCTGTCACAATCACCCTCTTCTTCCTTAACCTCTTTCTTCTCTTCTCCTCCCATCACCCCCAGTCTCTTCCCCCCGCCCTCCTCATCCCAATCCTATCACACTCAGTCTCTTTTTCCCAATCCTCCTCCTCCTCCTCTTCCTTCTTCCACACTCACTCTCTTCCTGTCCGACCCTCCCCATCTTCTTCCTTCTCCTCTTATCACAATCAGTCTCTTCCTCTCCAACCCTCCTCTTCCTCCTCCTATCACATCCAGCCTCTTCCTTTCCATCCTCTTCCTCCTATCACACTCCCTTTCTGCGCGACCCTCCTCACCCTCCTCCTCCTCTTCCTATCACATTCAGTCTCTTCCTCTCCAACCCTCCTCCTCCTCCTCCTCCTATCACACCCAGTCTCTTCTTCCCCATCCTTCCTCCTCCTCCTATTCTTATCACACCCAGTCTCTTCCTCCCCACCCCCTCCTTCTCCTATTCTTCCTACTCCTCGTCTTCCATTCACTAATACATCTTTTCTTCTTCTTCTTCTTTTTATTATTTATATTCCCCCCCCTTGAACTGTGTCTTTCAATTCTACTTTCCATCTTTTCATTCTAATTACCTTCTTCGTCGTGTTGTTCCTCCTTCCTCCTCATCGCTTCCTTCTTCTGTTACTCTTCTTCTTACTTAATCTTCTTTTATTTTCTTCATATTTTCTCCGACTCATCATTATCTCTCATCTCCTCTCTGGTCCCTTTTATCTCTTGATTAACCCCCTACCCTCTCCCTTGTCATTTGTCATTTCCCCCTTTTTATTGTCATTTTAATTCTTTATTGTCTTAAATCATCTTGAGCCTTCATCATTTGTCTCTGTCTCTCTCTCTCTCTCTCTCTTCTCTCCCTCTCACTCATTCTCTCTCTCTCTCTCTCTCTCTCTCTCCCTCTCTCATTCACTCTCTTTTTTTCTTTTCCGTAACAAGTTGCTTCCCTTTTACATTTTCTCTATTTTTCCCTTTACTTCCTTTCATTCTCTTTTTTGTGATTTTCTCTTTTCTTTTCATTTTCTCTATTTTCCCTTTACCTCCTTTCATTCTCTTTCGTCATTTTCTCTATTTTCCCTTTAATTCCTCTCATTCTCTTTCGTCATTTTCTCTTTTCTCTTTAGTGCTCTTCGGCAGCATTCACCGACGCTTTCTCAATTCCTTCATCTATCTCTTCTTGTTTGCCAACACAGGGATAGAGACGCTGATAAACTACAGCCCATCACAGCAACAATCTTTCCTTATTACCTTGACTCACCGAAGGCTCCTATTACTGAACACAGAAATGGAGGAGACTACAAGGGACCATAAGGCCTACACTAGGCACTTCCATGTCCCTCACCACATGTCATCCCTATCCATAGAATTATCCAATCTTCTCTTCAAACAACCAATTGTTTCAGTGCTCACTTCATGGTTACTAAGTCTATTCCATTTGCTAATCAATTTTGTTCGTAAACCAGTTCTTGCCTATTTCCTTCATAAACCTAAATTATTCTTTTTTTCACTCCATCCCATTTCACCATCACCCACTCCAACCCCACAGCGACGCAAGATTATCCTAAAGAATAGAAGCGCTGGTAAACTACATTCCGTGATTCTCTCATTATGAGATACCTTTTCCTACTCATATTCTTATTTAGAAACTATTGTATCAGTTTCATAAACTCCTTAAAGAGCCAAATCTCAGAAATATTCTCCTTTTAAAAGTCACTCTCAAATTCATATTCTCCCTTTATAAACTCCTTAAAGAGCCAAATCTCAGACATATTCTCCCTTTAAGAGTCATTCTCAAACTTATACTCTTCCTTTATAAGTCATTCTCAAACTTATACTCTCCCTTTATAAGTCACTCTGACTCATACTTTCCCTTTATAAGTCACTCTCTCAGACTCATACTATCTCTTTAAAAAACACTCTCTTACACACATAGTCTCTCTTTAAAAGCACATCTTTTAACTCGTACTCTCCTTCTGTAAGTCACTCTCTTATACACATACTCTCCCTCTATAAGCGAGCCTCATGAATTCATACTCTCCCTTTAAAAACCACCCACTCAAACTCATACTCTCCCTTTATAAGCCACTCTCTTAGACTCATACTCTCCCTTTATATGCCACTCTTTCACTCATACTCTTCCTTCAAATGCATACGTTCAAACTCATACTCTCCCTTTAAAGCCATTCTCTTATACTCATATCCTCCCTTTAAAAACACACCTTACACATACTCTCCCTTTACAAAACCACTCTCTTAGACTCACACTCTCCTTCTATAATCCTCCCTCTTAAACATATACTCTCCCTTTATAAGTGAGCTTCACAAACTCATACTCTCCCTTTAAAGCCATTCTTTTATACTCATATTCTCCCTTTAAAAGCACACCTTCTGACTCATACTCTCCCTTTATAAGCCACTCTCTTGGACACATACTCTCTCTTTCTAAGCCAGCCTCACAAACTCATACTCTCCTTTTATAAGCCACCTCCTCAGACTCATACTCTTCCTTTATAAGGCACTCTCTGACTCATAATGTCCATTTAAAAGCACACCTGCAAACTCATACTCTCTCTTTAAAAGCCACCCTCTTACACTCATATTCTCCCTTCCCTTTAAAAGCACACCTTTTTACTCATACTCTCCCTTTATAAGCCACTCTCTTAGACTCATACTCTACATCTATAATCCACCCTCTTAAACATATACTCTCCCTTTATAAGCGAGCTTCACAAACTCATACTCTCCCTTTAAAAACATTCACCCCAAACTCATACTCTCTCTTTAAAAAACATTCACCCAAACTCATACTCTCCCTTCAAAAAAGCATTCACCCAAACTCATACTCTCCCTTTATAAAACCACTCTCTTGGACTCACACTCTCCCTTTATGAGTCACTCTCTGAAACTCATATTCTTCTTTTATAAACCACCATTTTTTCCCTTCACATTTTCCGTAATGGCGTGGTTCCCTCACGACAGCATCCAACCCCCACTACCGTTTTGGTGTCGCCGTAAATTTCGGCCACGTAAGTTACGAGCCTTTTACTTATTTCCATAATTGCAAGTCGAAAGATTCTTAGGGATTTTTTTAATTTTATGTTTATTGTGATTTTGAGGGATTTTCGTATTTTGAGGAAGATTCTAACTATTTAAATATTTTTAAAAAGGGATTTAGATAGAATGCCGTGTTAGAAGATAC
>NC_134791.1:33801923-33816923 GCF_046742065.1 Oratosquilla oratoria | reverse complement strand
GTAGGATTTCCATTTCCCATTATGTTATTTACCTTTGTAGGATGATTTCTTAGTTTCTTGTTATGTTATATAAACGTATATGTGTTCTCTCCTCTCTAGTTTGACTCTAACATTTATGTACAATATATCAAGGATCTAGAATAAGTGTTGGTCTGCTTTTTTATAAGTCGTGTGTAGTGTATATTCTGTGTTTGTGTTTCTGTGTGTGTGTGCTCGCTTGCGCGCGTAAACTACGTCAACCTAGTTATACGAGGGGAAAACCTTTTAGTATGTATATATTTACAAAAGAAAAAGTATTGTGGAACACCACTAAATCAGTGGGGATAGCCTTAATCAAATTTGATTAGTGTTTTAGAACGACCTTGCAGCAGACAACCCCAATGCAATTCCTTACAGTTTAATTCTCCTTTCTGCCGTTGCGCGCGCCATTAAAGGTCTAATTCATATCACCTCATTTATATTGTGGATATTATGCCCACCACTTCAGGGCAATTCTCTGCGGCTTTTATTTGCTAATCATTACTCTCAAGCTCCTTTTTGAGGCAGAGATAATGAATATCAAGGGCTTGCTCAGATTTGGCAGCAATTATCTGGAATCTAGTTTTCAAAGTGTTTACTCAGTACGTTTGGTACTTTCCTGGGTCTACGAGGCTCTATGAATCGTCATTTATCTTAACTTTCTATTGATTTCTTTTTATTTATTGATTGCCTTTCATCATTCTGATGTCTGTGTTAAAAAGGAAATAGGCAAGAACTGGTTTACCAACAGAGAAGGAAATAGGCAAAAACTGGTTTACCAACAGAGTGGTTAATGAACGGAATATACTAACAATGTGGTGAGCACTGAAACAAACTGGTTGGTTTAAGATAAGGTAACAAGATAACTTTATGGATAGGGATGAAAGATGGTAAGGAAAATGGAACCGCCTGGTGTAGGCCTTACGGTCTTTTGCAGCCTCCGCCATTCTTGTGTTCTAATGTTTCTATGTTTATATTTATTCGTGCTATTGTCATATTATTTAATTCAGTTGGAAAAAATCATCAAAATGTGAGTTAAACCTAGTCTAGTAATTTTCTAAATTTTATATCCAATTCCTACAATATATATATATATATATATATATATATATATATATATATATAAGAAAGCCGTCAAGCACTTATATTCAGCAAAAAGTTATTTATAAAGGATTACACAGGAAGAGCATATCGACAGAATACGTTCTGGTCTATAAATAGGTCAGATGCTAAGAATAGATAGTTTTAATTATACAAAATTTTAAACCCAATTTTTCTTATATGACTGAGGTTTTAAACCGAAATGATGCCTTCCTGTGTCAAGACTAACTAGATATTTTTTATTGTCCCAACGATGAGTATATTCTAAACTCGGTTTTCAAACCGTTAAACTCGGCTTTGTTCCCCGTTCCATTTTAAACGTTAATTTACACACACATTTCGTTATTTCTGTTCTATTGCCCTTCATCATCATTTCTTTCAAGCTAATTTGCTCTCTCCCTCTTTCTATGCCAAGTTGATTCGGATTTAATTTGTCTGTTCCCTTACACTCCCCCTTTTCCTTATCACCCTATAGTTTAATATAAACTTTGTGAGACGTTCATTAGATTAATTTCCTGTTTTCGTTATGAAACTATCTCGCTCGTGAATAAACTTAGTCGGTATCAGGAAACAGTCAGCGAGATATATAGTCAGCCTCCCAGAGCACGCCGGCCATGCACGCCATGTATCTTTCATATAGCTATTCCAATATATTCAGAACAGATGTATTTTGCGAGAGTTGGCTAGAATACGGAAATGAGTCTATATTTCAAATGAAGCTTGTTAGATCTAGGAATGCGCTTTGTTGTCTAGATGTGCAAGATAGCATCAATTCATTGCCTCACTAACAGGTGCGCCCTGTTCGTTTCAATCATCTCAGAGGCAAAGGACAGTGATGGCTCATCATCCACGATGTGCTGAAATAGGAGGAACATTAAACTTGGTTTTAATGTGTAATGCAGTGTCTATCCCCCCCCTCTCTCTCTCTCTCTCTCTCTCTCTCTCTCTCTCTCTCTCTATATATATATATATATATATATATATATATATATATATATACATATATATATATCTCTTCATGGGCTCCTATTGTACCTAGTGGTAATTTCAGTCTGGATATTTTATTCCTCTACATCAAGGATTCTCAACTTTTCCGCCATTATTAAGCCCTTCGGCTTTATGTATTTCTACATTTACCCCCTTACTTTCATACAAAAAGTTCATAGCTATCATAGAGAAAAAAAAAGGATTGACCGAGTCTCCTTCTCCCCTCTTCCCATGCACACACGCACACACACACACACACACACACACACACACACACACACACACACACACACTTAGCATTCTCTCTCTCATACACACACAATTTACAAAATGAATTTAATTGAATTACTATTCAACAAGATGCAGGGATGACCCGTCATCTAGGAGGTGCCAAGATAAGAGGGAGGGAAGAGGGTGGAGGAGAGTGGAGTGTATTAGGGATGGAATGGGTGGGAGTGGTTTTTATGACTTTGTTTTTAGGCTACCTCCCTTGTAAGGGTGAAAAAGTATATGTATGTACTATTCAAGGATTAGGTACATCAATTATTTACCCCTACCCATGTAATTTTTCACACCCAAGGGATAAATTTACCCCCTGGTTAAGAATCACTGTTCTACGTGGTATTTTTGTTATGGAAGATTCTTGGACAAAGTCCACCCCCCACCCCAAGGGAAAATATTCCCCGTAGGGACAAGATATTCCTCGGTGAAAATCCCACTGGGAAAAAAATCCACTCAAGAAAAATATCACCCTAGGAAAAAATCTTTGTCTCTGTTGATTAATTTAACTTGATTTAATTTAACCTAAAAGAAACTAACCTTTGTTGATGTTAACTAAACCTAACCTAACCAACTTCTTTTCCTCTTCACCTATGATTACTTTAATTCATGCTTAGGGGTATATTTTCATTCGGAGGGATTTTTTTTCGTGAGTACTGTTTTTCTGCGGGGATTATTTCCTACTGGGAATTTTTTCCTACGGGGGATTATTTCCTGCCACCGGAGATTCTACCCTTGTCAACAATACCCCGTCGCACTCCTCCGTGGGGATTTTCCCAATATCGAGGGGATTAATTCATCTTTAATAATAAACATCTGATCACCACTACAATACTTGAAAAGCAGAAAGATGTTTATAAGTTCTCCTCTCTAAAAAAAAAACAATATATACATACATACATATGTATACACACACACACAATATATTATATACATACACACACACACACATATATATATATATATATTATATACATATATATATACATATATACATATATACATTCATATATATATATATACATATATATATACACATATATAATATATACATGTATATACATACATATATATAAATATATATATATATGTATATATACATATATATATACATATATAATATATATACATACATACATAATATATATATACATATATAATATATATATATACATACATATATATAAATATATATATATATATTTTTTTTTTCAACCACATTAACTTTTTACTTTTAATTCCATGTCATCACGAACGAGACTGACAGTGCGCTCATCGGAGACATATATATGAAATTAAAATCTCTTCACTGTTAGTCTAGAACCTGATCAGAAGCTTATGGATTTTATCGATTTAGTATTTTCATAAAAGAGAAAGAAAAATACTGGATAACTGTCCAATTAATAAGATCCAAGAATATAAAACAAAAGATTTAATATAATAATGAAGAAAATGGGAAAACTCGTTAGAAAATCAAATCAATCCCTCCTGAGTAAAGTAGACATCTTGACTCGTAAAAAAAATGAGTCCATTCCGAACGAATACATCTGAAAAAACCTAAATGGAAATATGTGAACAACTTTCCTTCCTTCAACTTTTCATTTGCAAAGTGACATTCCTTTTTTCAATAGCCGGATGTATACCTATAGAAAAGAATCAATACTGATTGAAAAATCTTCCTAACAATTAAAGAAGGCGTTGATTATATAACCAAGCAACTTTGCTAGATTAAAATTGCATTACGAACACATGGATATGCAACATATCATACACACATACAAACAAGAGCATACATACATACAACACATGAATGCACATTGGCACACACACACACACACAGACACACACACACACATACTGTATATATATATATATATATATATATATATATATATATTATATATATGCATATGTGTGTGTGAAGAAAAAAATCACTTGGACGCGTGATTCTAGTTATGCAGAAAAGCCACAAGGAAAATAACAAGAAATAGACCGAGCGCTTTCGTCTATTTAGACATTTTCAAGGTACAGAGTTACAAACAAGAGATTAGGGTATATACAGTGGAAGGTGGATCTCTCCCCGTGACCTACATTTTTCGGTCATCGAGAGTTTGGGCAACAACTTTCTTAATAATAACATTATCCAATTTATACACCCCTTCACTTATATTCAAATTGTTAACAAACGTATTCCTGAACAGACTAGACTCTATGATATATATTTTTAATTGTGAATTACTTTTGATAATTAATTTAGCACCCTCCCAATCAATGCAATGGTTTAGATCCCTAAAGTGAACAAATAACGCGTTGGTCATTTGACCACTTCTGACGCTGTACTCGTCTTGTTTTAATCTTACATTAAATTCCTTTCCGGTCTGACCAATATAACATTTATTGCAATATTTACATGGAATTGAATATACACAACCTTTATTATTTTCTGATGAATTTCTAACTAAAGACTTTTGACTGTATTGGAGTTTTTAAAAACTACTTGAATGTTGACATTCTTAAGAATGTGAGATAATTTGATGAAGTTATCATTATAAGGAAGAACAAGTAGGTTTTTAGAACTAAAATTCTTACTGGTTTTATTCTCAAAATAATTTCACAAAAACACATTGACATCACGACAATTGAAGTGCGTGAGCTCTTGAAATTTTATGACAAAATAAATAAATAAATAAATAAATAAAAAACGTGAATTTGACATTTGATCTTGCGATTCCATTGAAATGGAGACCGAGATTGTTGGATTATTGCTATGGAAAAATGAGGTTTGTATGGAATACTTTAACAATCAAACTAGAAAAGAAACTTAGTCTTAATCAAGGAAAATGAATGGACCAAAAATGCTAAACCAAATTTTGTGATCACCTTGTCCAACAAATCGCTAAGTAAATATCTTAAGTGTGCTTTGAGGTATGGACTTTCGCTGCATCCAAACAGTTGGATAGTGTGAGTGTATGTGTGTTACTCTTGAAAAGTTTGGAGATGTAACAAAGGTTTAGTTTACAATTCCATGTCATCAGCCAATCAACCCACCTGCCCCAAACGATTTCTCATGGGATACGATAATTAAAAGAATAAAATTTTGCATGTCACCAAAGCAGGCAAAAGTAATAGTGTTGTTATTTTTTAATAAGAGTGACTATATTGACAAAATGGATGATTTGTTAAGTGGCTCATTCAGAGTTCTCAAGAAATAGCTAGGACGTTTCATTTTGAGAATAAAACCAGTAAGAAATTGAATTCTAAAAACCTACTTGCTCTTCCTTACCATGATAATTTCATTAAATTACCTCACATTCTTAAGAAATTCAACATTCAAACATTTTCTAAAAACTCCAATACAGTCAAAAGTCTTTTGATTAGAAATGCATCGGAAAATAATAAAGGTTGTGTATATTCAATTCCATGTAAAGATTGCAACAAATGCTATATTGGTCAGACTGGAAAGGGATTAAATGTAAGATTAAAACAACATGAGTACAGCGTCAGAAGTGGGCAAATGTCCAACGCGTTATTCGTTCACCTTAGGGATCTAAATTCTAAACAATTGCAATGATTCGGATGGTCCTAAAGTAATTGTTGAAAGTAATTCACAATTGAATAGAAATATCACAGAGTTCAGTCTGTTCAGGAATACGTTTGTTAACAATTTAAATTTAAATGAAGGATTGTACAAATTGGATAATGTTATTATTGAGAAACTTGTTGCCCAAACTCTCGATGACAGAAAACTGTAGGTCACGAATAGAGATCCACTTCCACTCTATACATATATATCCTAATCTCTTATTGTAACCCTGTACCTTGAAGATGTCTAAATAGACGAAAGCGCTCGGTATATTTCCTGTTATTTTCCTTGGGAGAGAGAGAGAGACAAAGGCAGAAAGAAAACCACGATTGCAGCTGGGAATAATAATAATAATAATAATAATAATAACGATAATAATAATATTAATAACGAGCAACAGACTGATCCCGACCCCGCTGCGCGTCACCGTTCTCGGTCAATCAGTCGTCTCCGTTCCCATGACGTCACCACTCACTCAGCCAATCAGGTACCGTAGGGGACTGTCCCCTTGAGGGATTTCCGGTTTCTGGTCCGAATCAGATCGATATCAACAGGAATTATTTTATCAGTTTATAGATAAACAAATAAATACGAATAAAATAAAAAATATGTTTGCGTGTTTATCAATTTCTCTATTATATTTCGTTCACACACACACACACACACATATATATGTGTATATATATATATATATATATATATATATATAAACACATTACATATATATACACGAACATATCATATATATATATATATATATATATATAAATATATATATACACACACAAAAGACCCCGGGCTATTCCCGTCCCAGCTTCACCGGGGCGCTCACTTTGCCTTTAGCGGCCTTCGGCGACTAGATGCTTTAGCGTAACGCGTGTTCCCACACCATCAGTATCACCATCGCCATCATTAATACCCATGCAATATTTTCAGATTTCGATTATTCCTACATAATATTTTATTTTATGTACCATGATATATATATATATATATATATATATATATATATATATATATATATATATATATATATATATATTATATATATATATGGGAGGGTGGTAAAGAAACACACAAGTCAGAGCTGAGTTCATTCCTCGAACATTTCGGTGTTGTAAACCCTCCTATCTTCATCTGTCCAGATGGATAATACACACACACACACACACACACACACACACACATATATATATATATATATATATATAGTCTCTCTTTCTGAATCCGTCCTTATTCTGGACCAAAAGTCTTCCATCGGCTTCCTTTGCTGCTGTAGTCCTTTTTAGCCCATTTATGCTTATGTCAACACATAGATGACAAAGTCAACACTTGTGTCGTGATATATTGTTTGTTTTTGTCCCGTCAGGAAGAGGTTTCATTCTTCTGTACAACCGTGTATTGAAGCAACACGTCAGATTTTTCCCAAATATTTTTCCAAGAGAAGATGAAGGAGAGGAGCCTACGCCAAGAGGCTCTGAGGAGCTTTGTCCGAAGTCGTCAACTTTGTCCTATGTGCTTTGAGAACTGTTGGGGCTGATAACAGGGGTATATCTTATTCTTAGAAATCAATCTATTAGCTGACTTAGATCCTTTCAGTTAACGTATCACTATTAATGTTATATTTCTTGTGACCTTATATCTCTCAATGAAAGGTAATTTCTAATATAACTTTTATTCACGACGGTCCTCCATATAAATTGTATCGATATATCGAAATATTTGAGATTCACAAACTTCACAATCTAGATATTTTCAAGTAAAAACTTCCATATACTATATTTTTTTTGCGGGAGGGGGGGTGTTGATGGAAGGTTTCTGTCAAAAAAATGTCATACAAGTCAGCGCAAAAATGATCCATAAAGAAGACGTTCTGCTTTAACATTACCATAATAAAACAAGACATTGTAAATATTACTGTTGTTTTTTGTATATACATATATGTATATATATATATGTGTATATATATATATATATTTATATATATATATGTATATATATATATATGTGTGTGTGTGTGTGTGTGTGTGTGTGTGTGTGTGTATTTACTATACAAACTTTCAATAACCAATTATCAACTTACTATCTATTCATTAATTATTCTCCTATCAAGCTTTCTTCTAGTTTAAAACACATTCCTTGGACATGATTTCCGAATTGTTATAGAATCCGACTCTCTTATCAAATAAATCTATCAGATAAATATTCTTCTCTTTAAAAATGTCGTTATCGTTAAATCATCTCGCGCGTATCAGTCATCTAAATCCAAAATCAATGAAATTTTTATCTTCCAGTCGTAGAAAAGGAAAAAGAAGAAAATGAAATAAACAATAGGCAGAAACGGTTCGCTGTCAGTGAGGTCTTTGGCAAAAAACGATCGATTTGGGGTCCAGAGGAAGAAAAAGAAGAAGAAGAAGAAGAAGAAGAAGAAAAATAAGATAAAGAAAAAGAGGCAGAAAATGAAGGAGAAGATGAATCAGAAAAGGGAGAAGAAGGAAAGGAAGAAAATGAAGGAGAAGAAGAAGATGATGAAGCAGAAGAAGAGGAAGAGGGAAAAGAAGAAGGAAAATAAGATGAAGAAATAAAGGCAGAAGGAGAAGATAAGGTAGAAAAGGGAGAAGAAGTGGAAGAAGAAAAGGAAGAAAAAGGAGAAGATGAAACAGAAGAAGAAGAAGAAGAGGAAGGAAAATAAGATGAATGAGAAGATAAAAAAAGAAGCAGAAGGAGAAGAAGATGAAGCAGAAAAGAGAGAAGAGAGAGGAGAAAATGAAGAAGGAGATGAAGCAGAAAGAGAACAGGAAGACGAAGAAGCAGAAGAAGAAAAAGGAGAAGACAAAAAAAAAGTTGAAAAACTTTACTTATCTGACTTATCAATGAAGTGATTGATCTACTAATTTTCCACTCATTAAACATCAATTAACAACTGATGTTTTGTCATAATATTAAGCATTATTCCTTCACCATACAATATACAATCTATAAAATAGATGAATACATTAATAAAGATAAAAATGTTAATAATAATAATATTAATAGTGATATAAAAATAATAATAACAATAATAATAATACTAATAATAATATCAATGATGTTAATGATAATATTAAATAGTGATATAAAATAATAATATAATAATAATAATAATAATAATAATGATAATAATATCAATAATAATAATATTGATAATAATATTACTACTACTACTACATACATACATATACCAAGGCTTCTTCCCCCTTACAAGGGGGGTAGCCAAAAAGAAAAAGGCATAAAATCATTCCCACCCATTCCATCCCTGAATACACTCCACACCCCTCCACCCTCCCTCTTATCTGAGCACCTCCTGAATGACGGGTCATCCCTGCACCTTGCCCACTGCCCTGGGTCAGAAGCAGTGTCGCAAGACACAGCACATCCACAGCAAGGCCGCTTCATTAAATCGGCGACCCCCCCTCTCCGTCCCCCCATTGCATAAAATGAGAGGACGGGGAGAAATCCCTTCGGGCTGCGTCAAATTTTGCTCACACATACTACCTCACCCCCGCCCATTCCACCTCATGCAATCACATCATCCATATACAACCATTCTCCATTCACCAATAATAATAATAATAATAATAATAATAATAATAATTAATAATAATAATTAATAATAATAATAATAATAATAATTAATAATAATAATAAAATAATAATAATAAAATAATAATAAAATAATAATAATAAGATAATAATAAAATAATAATAATAATAATAATAACAACAACAGCAACAACAATAACAGCAACACGTTCACAAAACCACATTTCCACGAAACACTACTCCCTCTGCACTTACTCTTCAGTTCCCAGTAATGATTCTAATACAATATCTATACGATCAGTCGACGGTTAAAGGAGAAATTCAAAACATAATTGATACAAAACCCCTTTGATATACGTGTATTATTCAGCCTGGGGCACTACAAACCGAACCAGTGTCATGATGCTGCTCTTATTGTGTGTTTGTGAACAGAGAAAGGAAATATTGTTAAGTGGTAAAGGCTAAATCGGTAAGAAAAACTAATATAGTCAAAATAGTATAGTAATGATGATAATGATAACAAGAGTAACAACGAGAGCAACAACAGCAATAAGACAATAATAACAACAATGGTAACTATAACAATAACAACGATGATAATGATGGTGATGATGACGATGACGATGATGATGATGATGATGATGATGATGACGACGATAACAACAACAACAACAATAATAATAATAATAATAATAATAATAATAGTAACAATTATGATAATAATAGTAATAATAATAATAATGATAATAATAATAATAATACTTATGATAATAATAATAATATTCTCTCGATACCGTAATCCTTTGCATAGACTTCTCTCAAACACACGGCTGATTTTATCGAACTTCTCATATGGCGGACACTGACCCGAACGGGGAGCTTGACTTGCTGAGGCTCCAAGATCATCTACCACCTAATGAAATCACCAAACGCTTACGACAACATAATCTAAACCAGACGCCACGGTACTGAATGTGTTCAAATGGAGAAAATCAATTGAGTTTGTTGCGAATGGTAACAGTAGCCCTTGGTGTGAGTAAAAGTGGTAGTCCAATGACTGTACATATACATACATACGTATATACATACACACATACATAAATACATACATATTTACATACATTCTTACATATGCACATGCATACGGACATACAAACATATATACGTATATACAAATCTACATAAGTATATACCTACATATTTACACACATACATATGCACATACATACGTACATACATATGTATATATACGTATATACAAATCTACATAAGTATATACCTACATACGTGCATACATATGTATATATACGTATATACAAATTCACATAAGTATATACCTACATACGTACATACATATATAACATGTACATTACATACATACATTCATTACATATACCAAAAAGACCTTTCTCCCTAATAAGGTGGGTAGCCACCCTTCACCCGTCTCGCATTTTGGGCAAAGAGACTCTGAATTAAAACATTGAGTTGCAGGAGAAGCAGCTCCCATCTCTAATTGCGGTACGGAAACGGGGTCAGCGAGGCGAGGGAAATTGTGGGGACTAGAGCTTAATACAAAATGATTAATGAGATACCTACTGCAACCGTACGAGGAGGAAGGACGGCCACCGGGAGGGCGGTCTGGAAAAATGACGAAGTGTGGTTCATGGAAGGAAAAAGTGAGTTGGGAGGGGGAGGGGGAGGAGAAGGAGGAGGAGGAGGAGGAGGAGGAGGAGGAGTCTTATACAGGGACATGATAAACTAGAAGGTTTAGATGCGTCTTAAGCAAGGACAAGAACTAGAAAGAACTTTTTTGCGTTTATGTAATTAAACAGGTAAATTAGAAGAAAGACAAGGAGCGTCCAACAGGTAAACTAGGTAGACGAAGTGCATCTTATACAACGATAAGATGTACTAGATTAAGGTTAATGTGCGTCTTATATATGCAAATAACAATATGACGAAACTAGAAGGTGTTTCATGCATGGGGAAGGTACTCTAGAAGGGAGTCTTATAAAAGAACAAAATAACATAGAAAAAGGTTTAGGTGCGTCTTATATACGGGAAAGGTGAACTAGAGGAAGTTGTGTCGTATCCAAGGACATGGTAAGATCCGTCTTACTTAGAAGACGAAGTATTTTTCTTTTCTTTTTCATTTCAACAAAACTAAAAAGAAAGTGAAGAGGGGTATAGGGTTCCCAATGATAGTCAAAACTATAGAATATCGTAAGAATGGAAATGGAAAAATGTAAATATATATATATATATACGTTCGTAAAGAGCTGGAGTCCAGGAGCCATGATATCGGAAAAATTTCAAAACACTGGACTCAGAGTAACAGAATTTATTACCGACGTTTCGAACCCTGTCCGGGGTTCGTCCTCAGGGTTATACATAGTAAGCAAAAGGATTCATTTAAATAGTGTACCGATGTTCTCTGGGACAGGTCCCACCGGAGTGTACAAAGTTGAACAAAATCAGAACCCATTCCGAATGACAAAAGGTAATTACAAATTTGTGTAAAGCGTCACCCAAATGAAAAGAATTGACAAAAACCTCATAACACATGTCATAATAAATGGAACAAAACCAATTCTAAACGACACCCAGAAATTGATAACAGAGTAAGTACAGAGTGTCACCCAATGGCTCCACCGAAAATAAGAAATAAAATTAAAAGGGGCAAAAAGAAAATATCAAATGGCACAGACCAGACACAAAAGCACTACACGAGTCATCTGTCACCGCGCAGGGAAGAAAAACTACAGCGGACGCGAGACAGGCGGCAACTAGGATTACCTTACCATATGTGAAGGGGGCTTCTGAGGTGGCAGCTAGACTATTGAGGAAACGCGGTGTTGAGATAGCTCACAAGCCCGCCAATACTTTACATGGTGCTCTCACTAAGGTAAAAGATACGGAGGAGAAAGAGAACAAGACGGGAGTGGTATATGATATTGGCTGCGGCAACTGTGGTACTCGCTACATAGGAGAGACGGGTAAGAAATTATCGACTAGAGTGAGAGAACATCAACGAGCTGTAAATCGTAAAGATGGTAGCTCGGCGATATTCAGGCATTGCCAGGAGGAGCAGCACGAGATGGATTGGGACAACGTTGAAGTGAGATACAGAAACAATAAGAAAGGAGAAAGGTTATTTTTGGAAGCTTGGGCCAGCGATAGCAACAGGGTCAACAGATGCATCAATCTAAATCCAATTTACAAGGGAGCGAAAGACAGGCAGGACAGAAGGAGCAGTGAGCGGAGGCCAGTGTAGTGATATTATGCCGGGACTGTGATGTTTGGCACACGTGGGCATTTTTAGTAGTCCCATTGTGATGTTACTTTATATAACTTTATCATAATTTTCCTTTTCTTTTATCGTTCAGAATTGGTTTTGTTTTGTGTATTGTTTTGTTTCGCTGCTGCTGAGTTAACTGTCATTTTGTTGGGTTTGGCTTCATTTGCTTTTTGTCCACTCCCCCCCCTTTTTCTTTTTCATTTTTATTTTTATTTTCAGCGGACACTTTTTCACGTTGCAATTTCTTTTTGTCATTCAGTTTTGGTGGCGTTTGT
Organism: Oratosquilla oratoria; assembly: GCF_046742065.1. Taxonomy (NCBI): domain Eukaryota; kingdom Metazoa; phylum Arthropoda; class Malacostraca; order Stomatopoda; family Squillidae; genus Oratosquilla; species Oratosquilla oratoria. The sequence goes on along the minus strand of NC_134791.1, from coordinate 33,803,800 downwards.
TAGTTTTGATTTGTACTGATGAAGGGAGCGAAGCACAAGCAGGACAGAAAGAACGGCGGTTGGCGACCCATGTGGTGCTTTTGAGTCCGGACCGTGATTTTTGATATTTTTATTATGTCGGTTTGCTATCTATTTGCCTTTTGTTATTCTTGTGGACACTTTGTAATCAAATTTCTTTGCGTCTTTTAGTCTTGGTTTTTGTTTTTGTTTTATTCTATGGTTTGATTTGTACTGATAAGTACATACAGGACAGTTAGAGCGGTGACAGATGACTCGTGTAGTGCTTTTGTGTCTGGTCTGTGCCATTTGATATTTTCTTTTTGCCCCTTTTAATTTTATTTCTTATTTTCGGTGGAGCCATTGGGTGACACTCTGTACTTACTCTGTTATCAATTTCTGAGTGTTTGAAATATTTCCGATATATATATATATATATTTCTTTAAACACCATGATATCACTATTTATCTCGAAGTAATGCCCAGAAAGTATAAAGAACAAGACCAAAAAACAAAGTGAGGTCACACCTGTTCTTTGATTATGCGGTACCGCCATGGTGTCAGCGCGGTTCAAACCGCTAGTATGAACAGGGACTTAGGGAAGACGGGGCGAATTAGGCAGATAAGCTCTATCTTCAAACTAATTTAATTACATAGGTTTACGAAGAATCCGCGACTTAATCATGAGCGTCTGAGGAATTCGAGTAGTTTTCAATCAACGAAATCTGAATAATAATTAGGTTTCCAATTAAGGTATTTCACGGAAAGGCGAGTGCATGTTATGAGCTATATTATAATTCAGGATAAGCATGCATTTTGTGCTGCTCCAAGATGGCGGGTTATAATTTCTTCCTGGGGTTTATGTAAACCTGGGGGTTATATAGTTTAAATAGTGAAGTCACAATAGAAAAATAATCTTATGATAATTCTTATTTGATAATAATGAAAAAAAAAACCAGTATGGTAGAAGTTCCAAAGAGAGACAACAGTGATACATAAGTACGGAATTACCTGAGATAAGAGATTAGGAAATCTTTGTGTGTTATGCGGGATGTGTTTCAAATATCAGAAGGTGGGTGATTACAGCGAAATTACAGTGAAGTTACAATGATAAATCATGTACCGACGAGACACCTTTTAGTCCATACCGAAGCCGAATGAAAACATAAATAGGTAAATAAATAAATAAATGACTCATATATTTCATGTAGTCAACTGATAGACTCCTGAACAGGATCACTACCGACCGCGACCCCATTCAACGAGGAACTACAGTAGATAGTGGAATGTCCAGTCTTATCATTCTTATTACCCTTTCCCTAGTTTAAATACTGTCTTGGAATTTCATTTAAAATCTAATTTACAACACTACTGACTCATCTGCTGATGTATAATCGGAAGCGTGCTTGTGTCGCATTCACTTAGTTGTGGGTTCGAATCCCGCACTTCTCTCCGATTCCAAGCAATGACTGTTGCTCACCTGCCCCAATAATCCCCAAGGTGTATGACAGGGCAAAGGTGACGGGTTCGGCCGCAGCTACTCAGAGCCTCCTGTCGTAGACTCCTCACTACCACCACATTTAATAAATAAATATCTAGGGTTTACATTTAATTTTATTTACAATATTACTACCTCTAATGATATTTTTTCCTGTTGAGTAGAATACAGAGGTAACCATGTTGATCACGTAGGATCCAAAGACCAGGATTATATATCTTCGTTAAGCATATAACTAAATAGTTTACGAGTAAGTTAGGGAGTCAATGTTTACTACACAAAGCGAGTTTATTCAAATCGGAGATTCCTTTGTTGAAATGTATGTAGCCTTTACTCTAGGCCATAAAGCAACAGCCTATTGTTACGTGGAGAACAACGTAAT
>NC_134791.1:33776923-33791923 GCF_046742065.1 Oratosquilla oratoria | reverse complement strand
AAAATAAATAGTAGGCATTACAGCATCTTGCTTACCTAAACGAATCTTAAAACAACTGTACTACATTACACTGCCTCTGCAAGGAATTTATTCCATTCAAATAAATATAACACTTTTAAACAACTTATCTACAGATAACACTGACACACTCAAACATGATAACTTGTTGATAAATGACGCTAGGAATATGGTAATATATTCACAAATACTAATGTTGTTTTGATCAAAATTGTGGTCAAAGATAATATGAATAAGGACGATAACGCAAAAATGCAATTAACTGCGATTCCAAGATTATTTCATCCGTAACACTAATAACTGTAACTCAGCAACTTAGAAATTGAAGTGAAAACTGATAATTACCATTAAACAAATCAAAGATAGACCCTGTGTAGAAACTACATTAGATGTGTGAGAATTATATTATACACTGTGCCTCAACAAATATAAAAAAACATAATTGGTTGATGACCTGCCTCAAGATAATTACATAAAGAATTCAAGGAATCAAATAATCTTAGATGAGGTAATTCCTTCTGGATATAATGTAAAATGAAACAACTTGAGAAAGGACACTATATATCAATTAATGAAACGAACATAAATTAAAGCTGCTTGTATGTTTTTAAACATTCGAAGTTTCCATTTGTAAGTATGAATACACGCTTACACTATGCTGTCGCCCGGAGGGTGATAACTGTCGATCACGAGTCTAACACATGTTCTAAGACTGTGGGGAAACATACACACACACACACACAACCACACACACACACACACACACACACACACACAGCTCTCATTTAGGAGAATAAAAGCTGTCGATCACGAGACCTACATATGATCCAAGACCGTGGAGAAACAAATATACACAGACACAGACACACACACACACGCGCGCGCGCGCACAAACTCGCACGCACACACACACACACCTCGTGGCGCAGTGGTTGGAGTTCCCAGCTGCTACTACAGAGGTCCGGGTTCAAATCCCGCCCAGGGCTGAAATAACTTTAGTATCGCTGCGCTGCGAGTTGTTACTCTAACTCTCGTAGGCAGGGAGTTGGGTGTGTGTGTGCGTGTAAGGTCACAGCATTACCCATAGATCGGTCATATGCAGCTCTGAATTCTCTTCCGGAAGGGAAATAGGTGTCTATCACGAGTCCAACACGTAATCCAAGACCATGGTGAATCAAAGACCGTGGAGAAACACATACACACACACACAAAGACAAACTGAGCTCTCATCCGGGAGGGTAATAGCTGTCAATCACGAGACCAACATATGACCCAAGACCTTGGAGAAACAAATACACACACAGACAGACACACACACACACACACACACACACACTCACACACACACTCGCACACACACACACACACACACACACACACACACACACACACACACACACGCACTATTCAGAAAAAATATAACAAAATTTCCAGATAGATCATCTTAGGTAAAAAATGAAATAAAATAAAATAAAATGACAATAATAATAATAACAATAACAATAAAGTGAGCAGAATAAAAGAGTCACATAATCACAGAGCATTTCAGCAACATATATGGAACATTGTATGTGATTTTTTTTAAATATAAAATTTGAGAAGAAATAGTTGTGAAACACACGAAAAACGTTCTGAGATTACCCAGGAAACAAATGCAGAGGAAATTAAACTATGAAAGAGATAAGAGTACAAGAAATATAAGAAGCAGGAAGGGGAAATGATAACTATGAAAGAGAGGGAATAGAACAAGGAAGAGAACTGATAGACAATAAAAGAAAGGGGTGGGGGTGGGGAGGAAGACATGAAGGGGAAATTGAATCAAAATAGAAAAATAGTGAAAAATAAGGAGGAAGAAGATGAAGGCAATGGTAATGGACCGCTTACAAAGGGGATTAGAATCATAAGATAAAGGTAAATAAATAAACAAATAAATAAATAAATAAATAAATAAATAAGTGAATGAATAAATATAACAAAAAATAGGAAGCTTCAATAAATGGGAAATAGAATAGAAAAATGATTTGCCTAATCAGACTAATCATGTACATTCAACCTAATGACCCAAAATTTATTTTCGTAACACCTAAATGACTTCAGGTGAGGACAAAACAATAAAAGTAGACTTGTTCACGAAAATAAAAAATGAAGTCACAAAGACTTATTATGAAATATTATTCGAAAATAATAATTACATACTAATGTCGTTTAAACTTTTTGATTGATAACACATGTTAAAGTACATAGATTAGTACAAAGGAACTGGCTTCATTTAATAAATAGGTAAATATCAAGAACTTCATAGAAATACAAAGAAAATGAAGATTTAGAATAACTGGAAGACATAAATGAATGATATCAAAAGACTCTTGAAATATACAGCTATTTCCCTCCTGAAAGAGAGCTCAGAGCTCATAGGTCCGATCTATGGGTAATGCTATGACCTTGCACACACACACACACCCAACTCCCCGCCCACGAGAGTCAGAGTAACGACCCGAAGCGCAGCGATACCGAAATAATTTCGGCCCTGGGCAGGATTCGAACTGGGTACTGCGAGCACTATCGTACTTCCCAGTCCAGCGCTCTACCAACCTTGCCACCGAGAGAGAGAGAGTGTGTGTGTGTGTGTGTGTGTGTGTGTGTGTGTGTGTGTGTGTGTGTGTGCGCTTGCGTGTGTGTGTATGCGTTTATCCTTTCCTATATAGGTTTGTGTGTGTCAGAGAATAAACCAGAGACAAAAAGAGAAATAGGCACCCACCCAACCCCCGGAAGAAATGGTCGATTGAAAAATGAAAATTCTATTTTTCTTATCGGTTTTCGATAAGAAGAAATGGAAAGGTCATTTGGTGTAGTCTTGTCCATATCCTGCGGCTGCCTTCTGGAATTGGTCCGTGACCAAAGAAGAGGAAACAGATATAGATTACTGTTAGGGAATGCGGCTCTCTTTGAAGACGGACTTTGGGGAGCAGGAAGATCGACAAACAGATGCTGGAAAAGGGTCCTTACTTGATTTCGGTTTTGGAATACTTATGTAAAGAGGAGAGAGAGAGAGAGAGAGAGAGAGAGAGAGAGAGAGAGAGAGAGAGAGAGAGAGAGAGAGGGAAAGAGAGAGAGAATGTTTAACCTTACTTGTTTAAAAAAAATGTACGGAATAGGAAACAATAATAATAATAATAATAATAATAATTATAATAATGATAATAGTAATAAGAATAAAAAAATAATAATCAATAATAATGATGATGATGATAATAATAATAATAATAATAATAATAATAATTATGATGACGATGATGATGATGATGATAATAATAATTAGTAATAATAATAATTAATAATAATAATAATTATGATGAAGAAGATAATGATAATAATAAAAGCAAAAATATATAAATAAATTTGTGCCAGGCATAGATAACCTCACCCGGCTATAGTTTCGTTCAACTTGATACTAAAATGCTTTGCAGTGTATAGTTCGCGTAAACAAATTCCTACATGTTAACAAAAAAAAAATCTACCAATTAGCAACAAATTTTTAATCACAGCTAGCTAACAGTAATTGGAGAAAGAATACTAATTATCCCCTCTCCTTATGTCAGGGGACCAAGTGTCAGCCCCTCGAGGCTGCACCTTCAGATGAAGGTGATGCTGTCGATGCATTTTGAAGACGGACAGGAAGGGAGATGTCTCTCTTTGATCTCCGTCACACAGGACCAACACTAGAAGGCACCTGTCTTTGATTTCTCAGACATTTTAATTGAATCATTTAAGGACAATTGCCCAAGTGTCCTGGGAGTTAGAAAAATAATAGAAACAAGATAAGGTTAAACAAAATATATTAAGATAAAATGAAATAAATTAAAATAAAATCAATATGAAAAGAAACTAGATAATTAGATAAATAAAATAAAACGGAATAAATATTAATATACACACACACACACACACACACACACACACATATATATATATATATATATATATATATATATATATATATATATATATATATAACAATGAGACGTCCTACATGTTACACACGCTACCACCTTCTGGAATCTGACTTAGAAAATACATATATTTCAGAAGAATGAAGAAAATCAAAATGATAATAGCAATAGTAATAACAACAAAAATGCTAATAATAATAATAACAGAAAAAAATAATAGTGATAATATACATACATATACCAAGGGATTTTTCCATCTTACACGGGAGGTAGTCAAAGTCAAAGGCATAAATCCATTACCACCCATTTCATCCCCACAAACTTCTCTCCCATTCACCACCCCTCCCTTCCTCTTTTCTTGGGTCCTGGATGACAGTTCATCCTTGCATCTCATCCACTGCCCTAGGTCAGAAGCTATGCAGCAGGACATAGCACATCCACAGCAAAGCCGCTTCATTTAATCGGCGACCGCCGCCCTCTCCGTCCCCTCATGCAGAAAAAGAGAAGACGGAAAGAAATCCCTTCGGGCTGCGTCAAAATATCATTTACACATACTCCTTCATCCCCCATCCCCCACCCATTCCCTTTCATACATCACAGCATGATCCATACACAATCATTCTCCACTCACCCTTATCTTTTGTCTTCTCCCTCCTTTCCTCAACAGACATTCCCCTCTTTCTCAATGCCCCTTTTACCCATTTCATCCATCTCATCCTTGGTCGCCCGCTCATGTCCACTCCCCACACCTCTGCCTTGCACACACCTTTTACTAATTTGTCCTCATTCATTCTTTCCATGTGTCCAAACCATCCCAATATTATTTCATCAACCCTATCTCCCAACTCCCTTTTCATCACCGCTCTCCTCCTCAACTCCTCGTTTCTCACTTTTCAGGCATTCCATCTCACACATTTAAACTTTTCCTCTCTTATGTTCCATGTTTCTGTCCCATACAGTGTTGTCGGCACAACCACCCTTTCATACAATCTCCTCTTAGCATTCGTTCCCAAATGTCCATTTCTCATTACATTTTTAATCCCCCAATGCATTTACTTGCTTCTCTCAATCAACATTCTACCTCCACCTCCAATCCTCCCTTTCCCGCCACATTCGCACCCAAGTATATAAGCTATCCACTTCCTCAAGTCTCTCTCCCTTAATACTCACTTGCAATTTGGTGCCATCCTCTTTCCTTGTACATCTCATCACCTTACTTTTACCTACCTTTATCTTCAACTTCCTTCTTTCACACACCTTCCCAAACTCCGTCACTAACTTCCTTAATCTCTACTCTGATCCTGCTAACGCGTAGTGTCGTCAGCAAACAACAACTGGTTTATCTCCCATTTTTCTCCATTTTCTTTAACCATCTCCAATCCCCTGCCCATTACCCTTGCATTTACCTCTTGTACCGCCCCATCCATGTATAAATTGTACAGCCAAGGCGACATGACACATCCCTGGCGAAATAAAAATAATAACAATAGAAATTAAAAATAATAATAATAATAATAATAATGATAGTAATATTATTATTATTAATAATAATAATAATAATAATATTGATAGTAATATTATTATTAATAATGATAATAATAATAATAATAATAGTAATAATAATATCATTATTAACAATAATAATAATAACAATTATAATAAGAGTAATAATATCAATAATAATAATAAAGAATAATAATGGCAATGATAATGATACATAAATAAATACGAAAATAAATAAAAAAGCACAAGGTGGAAGAAATACTCTGGAAAAAATTTACTAATATTTGTCAAGCAGCTAAATCTAAAAGAATAAAAATAATAACAATAGAAAGGAAAAATTATAATAATAATATTGATAGTAATAGTATTATAGTAATAATAATATTAATAATAATAATAATAGTAGTAGTAATAATAACATCATCATTATTAACAAAAATAATAATAATAACAATAATATAAATAATAATAAACAATTATAATGGCAATGATAATGATACATAAATGAATACACAAATAAAAAAGCACAAGGTGGAAGAAATATTCAGGAAAAAACAATCTACTAATATTACCTCAAGAAGCTAGATCTAAAAAAAAAAAAAAAAAAAAAAAAAACTGAGGAAAAGGCTTTGAGGTATAGAATCAAGGAGGAAGACCTGAAAAAAGAAACCATTGATGTCAAAAGAGTCAGCAAGCGATGAAGTTCCACATACCAATTTAGAACAGGATCTAAGATTTGAGATGGCTACAGAAACAAGATATGCACTTTTTTCATTCTGAAGAACTTTCACCTTGAAAGATATTTTTCGACCTTTTGAAATCTGAACTCGGAACAAAGAACAAAAGGAGATCGTTAGGGACGTAGTGAGTGAGGATTTGGGTGAACGTTCAATGTGCTGTATATGGAAGAGGATATTCTTATCCTTTGCGATGGGGGCTGGTAGTAGAAACCTCCCTCTCTCTCTCTCTCTCTCTCTCTCTCTCTCTCTCTCTCTCTCTTTCTCTCTCTCGTTTGAAAATAATATCAAGACAAGTTTGGAAAGCTGATGATGTTGATGGTGTGGATGTCCAATATTTTTCAGGAGAGAGAGAGAGAGAGAGAGAGAGAGAGAGAGAGAGAGAGAGAGAGAGAGAGAGAGAGAGAGGAGAGAGAGGAGAGAGAGACATTTGGCAGGAGACTAAAGGACACGTCACACTAGGCCGATTGTCTTCAACTCTTTTGAGTTCGTTCGAGCAGAAACGACTTCGGTTACAATTCTTTTGTTTTTCGAATTAAAAAAAAATCAAAATATTTTTACGAGATTGAAAGACGAATTAAGATGAGCCAAATGAAAATACAAATACTGAAAATATTGTTGAAATATTTTTAGAAAGCTTTAGAATACTGTGAACGAAATCTTCTCCAATTTATTCAAATTCACAAGAATTGACGAGAATTGGGCCAGCGTGAAGCGGCTTTAAGACAAATAATAAAAGAAATACTTGAAAAGGAAACAGGAGATTGACTAAAGATTTAGGAATAGTTTGTCATTTTTTCTGTCGAAAACAAAATATATACTTTCTTTGAGAAGGATTACTTAAAGATTTAGATCAAAAGTAATCTTTGTAAAGAAGAGTTTAAAAAAGAACACAATGTACAAGAGATGGAAGGAAAATGAAAAAAGTAAAAGAGGAGTACAGAACAAGAAGAAATTTTGAAATAAAATTAAAAGAAGGCAGGTCAGATGGGTAAAGCAATTTTAATGAAAGAAAAAGGAAGAAAAAGAACAAAATGAAAAAGAAAAAACATAAAAGAAAAAGAGAAAAAGAAAAAGACAAAAGGGACAAAAATAGATAAATAGGAAACAGAGAAGGAACAAAAAATAAGATTTAAAATTAAATACAAAGAAAGAAAGAAGAATAAGAAGAGGAAGAAAAAGAAGAAGCAGAAGAAGGAGAAGAAGAAAAAAAAGGAGAAGAAGAAAAAGAAGAAGAAGAAAAAGAAGAAGGTGAAGAAGAAAAAAGAAGAGAAAGAAGAAAAGAACTTCTCTAAAGAATAGGTTGGGGATGTGTCCTGTCCACGGTACAGTAGTCAGAATCCGCAGCGTGGAAGATGAGCGCATCTCACGAGGGGCCCAGCGAAGTGAAATACTGTGGCTCTGAGACCCCTGTCAATACTCAAGAGGAAAAGGCTGAGTTTGCGTGGATGCAGCTCTCCAGGAGGCCGGGCGACAGATGGCTTCCAAAAGAAGCTGCAAGAGGACCAGGTGCCAAGAAAAGTAGAAGAGGATGGGACAAGGGGAAGATGCCCTTCTGAGGTGACCTGAAGAAACCGCACAATGGCAGATGGCTTCCAAAAGAAGCTGCAAGAATATCAAGAGGTAAGAAAAGTAGAATAGGATGGCGGAAGGGGAAGATGACCTGAGGTGACCTAAAGAAACCACAATGTGACAGATGGCTTCCAAAAGAACCAGGTAAAAAAAAAAAAAAAAAAAGAGGATGACGGGGCAAAGGTAAGATAACCTGAGATGAACTAAACAAACCACAAAGTGACAGATGGCTTCCAACAGAAGTTCCATGACCAGGAGGTTAAAAAAAAGTAGAGGAGGATGGGGCATGAGGGAAGATGACCTGAGGTGACCTGAAGAAACCCCAAAGTGGAAGGACACCGAATTATCTTCAAGGACACCTAACAACGGGAGGAAGAAAAGGATGTCTCAAGTACGAAAACCACACACGAAAGCAACGAAAACTATAACCCAAACCGGAGCTAAAACCCGACAACTGTTAATACAAATGGAACGGAGGAATGAAGACGAAATTAAAAACGAAAAAGAATATTTTAACCAAAGAAGATGCTGAGGCAAGATGATGAGATCGCGTAGACAGAAACGCCCTCCGGGTTTATTTTGGACGTATCCATATGAGCTTCAGATCACCATAAGGTAAAGAAATGTGACAGCCCAATAAAAGAGGGATCTTGAGGAAACTTCTTCGGTTTCCAGAGGGAATGGAAGAATGACAGAAGGCTGGGAGCAGATCTGTTGCAATAAATATTTTAAAATAACAACAATAAACAGTATAACATAACAATAAATAGTATAACATAAAGCATTGCCAGAAAATTTTGTTAAAGGAGCATCCAGAAGTAAAGTGAAGCTGTTTGATAGGATTTCCCTCCTCAAGGAAATTAATAAAATCCAGTTTAGACATCTACATGTCCTTTACTTCTTCATTCAACTTCTCGTGTGTGCATTCATCAATATATTTGTTTGTTTGTTTACTAATTTACTTATTCATTCATTTATTCATCTATTTGCTTGTTTACACATTTATCTATTAATTTATTTATTTATGTATTCAATTATTTATTCTATATATTCGCTTTTCTAGATTTACACGAGAAATCTACTGACGGAGTGCATTCTCAACTAAGTATTGAGTTCAGAGAAGACTTGAAACAGAATGAATCACAGAACTCAATGGATGAAATGTATCAAGGGCAAAGACAGAAGGGAGCGCACAAGAGAGGAGAGAGGGAGGATTTTACAAGAACACAATAGGTTACAAACTGCAAGAGATTATAGTGTACACAGAACGTGTGAGAGAAGAACGGAGGGCAAACGTAAAGAGGGAGGGAGAATAAGGAGAAAGAAGAAAGGACAAATAGGAAAGAATCTACACAAAGGAAGGAGGGCGAAGGAAGTGGGGCAGAAGTAAAGAGATTTTGAGGTGAGAGAGAAATGGAATAAAGATGAAGGAGCAGGAGAGCGTGAAGGTAACTGAGGAGGAGGAGAAGGAGGAAAGGAAGGGGAGGAGGAAGAGGGGTAGGAAGAGGAGGAGGGGGAAAGGAAGAGGAAGAGGAGGAAGAAAAGGCGGAGTAGGGTGTGGAGGAAGAGAAGGAAAAACTGTTGGAGGAGGAAGAGGAAGAAGAGGAGGAGGAGGCGTAGAAGGAGGAGGAAGAAGAGGAGGCGGAGGAGAAAGGAGGTGGAGGAGGAGAAGAAGGAGGAGGAGGAAGAGGAGAAGAAGGAGGAGGAGGAAGAGGAGAAGAAGGAAGAGGAGAAGAAGGAAGAGGAGAAGTTGGAGTAGGAGAAAGAGGAGGAAGAGGAGAAGGGAGAGGAGGAAAAGAAGGCGGAGAAGGAAGAAGGAGGAGGATGAAGAGGAGGCAGAAGAGAAAGGGGAAGATGGCAAAGAATAGATGGAGGAAGCGGAAGAGGAGGAGGAGGAAGAGGAGGCGGAGAAGCTGGAGACGGAAGAGGAGGCAAGGGAGGCGGAGGAAGAAGAGGAGGAGGAGGCTGAGGAGGGGAGGAAGAGGAGGAGGAGGCGGAGGAAGAGAAGGAGAGGGAGAGGAGGCGGGGAGGCGAAGAAGGAGGAGGAGGAAGAGGAGGAAGAGGAGGAAGAAGAGGAGGTGGTGGCGGAAGAAGAGGAAGAAGAGGAGGAAGAGGAGGCGGAAGAAGAGGAGGAGGAGGAGGAAGAGGAAGAGGAGAAGGAGGAGAAAGGGGGAGAGCGTGGGGGATGAGAAGAGAACCGCTGAAGAGGACAGAACGCAAGAATTAATCTCTGTAGTGTCTGAAATATGCAGAGTAATGATATATTTGGCCCGATTCATTTTAGTGGAGAGACACAAAGTTTCTGCATAGATATACTCTGAATGGAAATATAAATCTCTACGTAGGATTCTGACCGTGAAGGAAGTCTTGCTATACCCCTACGGGGAGAAAATACAGAAGACATGTGTATAAAGCCCTGTTCACACCGGCGGTTTGAACCGCGGCGGTTCAATTACAATGTGAGTCAATGGTAGCCGTTCACATATACTACCGGGTATTTTCTTTATTGACTACACGGTACAGCCGCGGTTTCCGCGCGGTTCAAACCGCTAGTGTGAACAGGGCCTTAGGAGGAAAAACTAATGGAAGGAGAGTGTTGGCGTCCTCAGATGTAAGGATATAACTGCCATGGCAACTGTGCCAAGAAAGACCAAAAGACCGAGGATAATATAATTAGAAGCAAGGACAGGACAAATTGTCTTACAATGACATCAGGATGACACACTTCTCACGCAGTCGTTATCTCTTCTTGTATTCAGAATTCAAATTCAATTTACTAAATTTCTATATTATCTCGCGTGTATATTCCTATTTACTAGATTAACTTATTCTTTTTTTTTTTTTGCTTGATATTTACGCCATTCTCTCTACATTTTTCAAATATTCTTGTTTCAATCTTTACCCAAAATTAACTTTTGTATTTTCTTTTAATTCCATTCTTTTTCTTTTCCCTTCTTGCTTTTAATTTTCTGCATTCTCCCTCTTTCCTACTCCTTATATATCAACAAGTTTGTTTGTCTCCTTCCTCTTTCTCTTTACTGTCTTCTCGCTTCTCTCTCTCTCTCTCTCTCTCTGTCTCTTTTTGTCATTTTGTTTCTCTCTGTCTGTCTAACTATGTTATCTTTCTTCTCTCTCTCTCTCTCTTTCGAATACTGAACTACAAAACGTCATATACTTAACTATAGTATTCTTATTGTGAATAATTGCTAGAGGCCTAAGACTTGTAAATGCCGTTCAGGTGCATTCAAATTACACTCGACATGACGTCATAAACAAATTGTCCGAATGTCGAGTCGAGGACTATCGGCAAAACCTTTCTTTGACGACGAAGCTTCAAAGTCACATGGGCTGGCGGCCACAAGGAGAGAAAAATAATGATGGCCAGGGAAATGGAAAAAAGGGTCTTGTTTGTTTACACAGCGATTTCTTCGGAAGGCTTGATGCCCGCCAGATACGCGAAGCCAAAGCCGAAGTCGTTTCTCAAGGAAAACGGATTCGTAGCTTCCCTAGTTTTATCCGCCATGTTTTCACTCTTTCAATCTTCACCCGACATTTTTTTTTATATTTTTTTTCATTTATAATTTATTCCTAGATTTATTTCCTCTGCAATTTATCCAGTCCCTCATTTCTCTCTCTTCATTTCTGTTCTTTTTAATATCTTATTTATTTCACAAGAGTTGAATTTACTATTTCGATATTACTGATGAAGCTTGGATTTACTATTTCGATATTACAGATGAAGGTACACTGTAAACGTTTTGTTCTATCATGTTCCTGGTTTTGAACATTCTTAATCTCTACCCTCCATCAACTTTGTTCTTCTTGTCTCCCCTTCATGTTACACTGTTCTCCCGCTTGTTCTTCCTTGTTCACCTCACACTCGGAATTATATACAAATATATATACAAATACCTTCCGCTCTTCTAGTCTGCCACTACATGCAGGTTAACGTAACCAATTACTATGTCTGCTGTCTTGAATGTCAGTCTCTCATTCTCTCTCTCTCTCTCTCTCTCTCTCTCTCTCTCTCTTCCTCCAAGTCATGCAATGCAGATGCTGGCTGTCTTTCTCTTTGACTTGACGTTTCCATTTCAAGTCACAAACTGAATTCACGTCTTATTTCTCTCGCCTACTTTCTCCTAAATCACCATTCCCCCCAGTTAAGAACATAAGAACGAAGGAGACTTCAAGAGACCATAAAGCCTACACTAGGCAGTTCCACGTCCATCACCACCTGTCATCCCCACCCATAGAGTTATCTAAGATCTCTTAAAACAACCGATAGTTTCAGCGCTCATAAATGGTTACTAAGTCTATTCCATTCGTTAACCACTATGTTGGTAAACCAGTTCTTGGCATTTCCTTTCTTATATTCTCTCTCTCTCTCTCTCTTATGGAGTTTATGTATTATGCCTTTTCTAAGCACTAATAAAAATTAAATTTCGAGCCTAAATGGTTTACTTTTTTTTTAATCGCCCACTTCGATTTTCATGATCTTAAAAAAAAGAAAAGAAAAAAAAAAAGTCTCCACTCTACTACCGTTTACTTCTTTTTCATTGTTTTTTTCATTCATGATGTAAAATTTGTCTTGCCAAAACCGTAAATCAATCTTCATTTTAGTCTTTTAGATATTCATTACTACAAATAAGAAATCCTCTAAAAATAAATTAATGAATAAATCTACTAACATATAATAATATCTAGTCTGAGTTTTTCCTCTCCTTTTTGAGGTGCGTTTTGGGGGACACCTAGGACCCGTCAGCTGGGGTTCCCCTTATATGTCCATTACACCAAATGAGTGTGGGCACCTTCACAGTGAAACAGGTTGCACATACCCTTTACTGAGTGAAGTACGATTAAAGACAATGCGTGAAAATCCAGCAGAAAGCAAGAGACGCCAGAGACGCTTCTGGAAGTGGGTTTCTACTATTAAGAAGTCTTCTAAGAAGGAACTGATAGAGAAAGCAAAGTTAGCAGCAGCCTTTCGAGGTGCTCATAAGGAGGCTTTCCCTGAGTTATACGGGAAGACTAAATCCTTCTCTGTCGGAAAGAGTATAAAGAAGTTTCATGCAATACTTCTTCTGTTCAATGAAAAGTTACGAGACGAGCCAGATTTTGAATATACAGATGCAGAGTTTGGTGTCTTTGAAGTAAAATCTGGTGAGAATGTATCATATGTCAGTGATGCGTTTACCAACATTGCTTCGCTGGGCACAACAGTTTTGTTAGACATGGAGGTCCTTCATGTCACATCAAATATCAGATGCACTACTTGGAGAGAACATTCGGTGAGCATCAGAGGAAGAGAAGATACGTGGGAAAAGAAATTGACAGAAGAAGATGGACTGCTATAATGAATAAAAAAAGCGACCTAAAAAGACAATTGGTAAACTTAAGCCGAAGGCGGTTAAAGAAACACCTGAAAAAACGGTTCTTGATCCGGTGGATCAAATCCTTGACTACACGAACAACGATACTGGGACTGTGAAGCGAGCGAAGCGAGCAGCGGCGCAGGCCAAGCGCCCACGGCGTACCCGTGGTGGCGAAGCTGGCACTTGTAAATAAATAAATAAAATAAATAAAATAAAATAAAATAGTGCTTGCTGGTCACGTATTTGCCTAGTTGTGGGTTCGAATCCCGCACTCCTCTCCGATTCTCATCAGTCCACTAAGCGAATAGATACTATGAGGATAAAATTCAATATATAATAAAACATATTTCAAGATATAACAAAAACATTTACGGGGATGAAATCTCCCGAGGGAGAGATATGTAACCCATACACAAAGCCAATAAGGTATTCAACAAAATCATGGAAAAGAAATAAGAGGTGGATATATGGACACTTTAAATTCAATATGTGATCATAGTTCAATATATAATAAAGGCATTTATGAGGTTAAATTTTCCTGTGGGATGAATATGTAAAGCCGGACACAAAGCCAATAGAGTATTCAACAAAATCATGGAAAAGCAATGAGGTGGACATATGTCCACTGTAAATTCAATATGTGATCAAACATTGTTTAATATGTACTAAAAGCATTTATGAGGATAAACTGTTCTGTGGGAGGAATATACAAACCAGGACACAAAGCCAATAGGAAATACAAGACCATGAGGAGAAAAGCGGAAGGGAACATAAGTCTACTTTAAATTCCAACAACGCAACAGAAAAAATAGAAATACCACGATAGTACGAGTGAGAGGTACTTTGGTATGTGAAATACTGCCAATATTAAACGAGAACAATAATGGAAAATGTAAATCTACAAATTCCTACTCACAGGTTGGTCATCAGCTTATATCACAGTAAAGTAATGCCGTTGCACATTAGTAAATTAAACTTTTTATCCCACCGTCGGAAAAGAAGACACTAATGTCGAAAGTTCTGTATATTTCGATCACTAACTGTGATCCTCTTCAGCAGAATGAGTACATAGTGGAAGACATATACATATATACAAAAATGTGAGGTGAGAAAAAGGAACAAGGGAAGAGCTCAGGTTACGTGACCGACGCTCCGCGGGTCTTGTGGGATTTTGTCCCCTTGGAGTAAATAAGGTAGTAGTTGATTGACAGCTGAGGTGGTAATGCAGTCAGGTGACCATTGACCGTTTGAAATATTAAAATTAGGGAAATATTTAATCAGGGAAGACTCGATTATTTTCCTTCTGAAACTACATTTTGATTTATAAATTATTTCAGCATCATCCCAATGTATGCGATGATCTTTATTTGCAGTGTGCTGAAATACCGCGGAGCTTTCTTGACCATATTTTACAGAATTCTTATGTTCTTTGATTCTGGTTGCCAAGTCTCTTCCAGTTTGTCCCCAATAAACATTATCACAATCTAAACATGGTAACTTGTAAACACCTGGGTTGATGTCACTTGATGGTCTACGGTGTACATTAACTATTTTTCTGAACAAGGTATTAGGATAATTGAAGATGACGTTGATATTTTCTTTTGGTAATAATTGGGACATTTCATTTATAGAGTTATTAAAAGGTAATTTAATACATTTATTATCCCATTTGTGTTTGTTAGTAGAATGGGGAGTAGATTTATGAAAACTTATTTTAGCCTTGCTAAGGGCTTTTTGCAAGAACCAATCCGGGTATCCTAATCTTGTAAGTTGTTTTCAAACTATTGTTATTTCTGAATCTAAATATTGTGGGCTGCAAATTCTGAGTGCTCGTAAAAATAAGCCCGA
>NC_134791.1:33751923-33771923 GCF_046742065.1 Oratosquilla oratoria | reverse complement strand
CAACTCTAGGAACTCTTCTTGGACTTCTTCAGCTACATCAGCTACTTCACATTGAAATGGATTCCTGATGAATTTCCATGCTTCACGCTTGTCGTCATATATCTGGGAAGTATCTGACGAATTCCGATTTCAAGTCCCTTATATGAGTGATTATTTGCTCTTTTAACTCAGAGTCGAGGTTACTGTCAGCGAGAGCCGTATCTAAGTTTCTAAAACTGGCTACATTTCCCTGTAGAACTCGACATTTTCAAAGATCGAGTTTGGCCATGAAGGTACGAATGGTGTCATGGTGCACGAGGATATTGATGTTTTTTCCTTTTGAGGCATTCAATGCCTCAAAAATATCAACCAGATGGGCTAAGGTTGCATGAAAGCCTTCAGACTGAAATTTGTCATAAAGGTCTACTTTCTGCTGTGAATCTAGAAATATTTCTACTTCTTCTCGTAACTCATAAAGCCTTCCAAGCATATTTCCTTTTGACAACCATCGCACGTTCGTGTGAAAAAGCAAGGCTTCATGTTCGGATTCCATATCCTTACACAGCAGTTTAAAAAGACGACTGTTCAAGGCTCCAGCTTTGACAAAATTGACAATCTTGATAGCCACATTCAAGACGTCCATCATTTCAACAGGCAAAGTTCTGGATGCTAAGGCTTCCCGATGAAGTATGCAGTGTGTACTCATTACGGAAGGATTTCTTTCTTTCACCTTTGTGACAAACCCAGACCGTAAACCACGCATGGCTGGTGCTCCATCAGTACACACTCCTACCAGCAACTCCCAAGAAAGCTGATTTTCCTGGAAAAAATCTGATATAACATCAAAAATAGCTTCTGCTGTTGTGAAACTTTCCATCGGGTGACAGAACATAATTTCCTCTTTTATATTATTGCCTGATACAAAACGAGCATACATCAGAAGCTGAGAACACTGAGCGACATCAGTCGTTTCATCACACTGGATGGCAAAAACGGGAGGCTCTTACTTGGTCGAGAGTCTGAACTTTGATATCTTGAGATAATTCATCTATCCTTTTCTTGACTGTATCATTTGACAGAGAAATCTGGGAAAGCTTATTTGCACTATCTTTCCCCAAAACGAGTTCTGCTGCACATAATATACTTGGTTTTATGAGACTCTCTCCAATGTTATGACTCTTCTTGCTCTTTGCAATCAACATAGCGATCTCATAGGAAGCCTCAACAACCTTTGAAGATTGCTGCCGAAATGACCCACTGTCGTCCAGTTTAGCTCGCTTCAAGGTGTCTTTTTTAGTTTCAAAGAATGCCTTCGGCTTGTCAACTAAAGCAGGATGTGATGTCCTCAAGTGGCGTTCCAGGCGTGAAGGCCGCATTCCATCATTGCTCAGAGTCTTGTAACATATCACACACTGTGGAACCTCGGTGTCACCCCTTTGGAGAGACACAAATCCAAATCGAATGTAATCTTCAATGTACTTCCGTTTCTTAGCACTCATTGCAAAATACTTGATGTTTTGTATCTATGTAAATATGTAGAACAAATGAGGCCAACACAACAATAAGCAATAATCACACAACGACTGGTGAAATGCAATTGTCTCAGTCACACCGTCACACACATTGATAGCATCGCGCGAGAATTTACTAGCCAATCAGCTTCCGTCTTATCATGACGTCATCGTATGATTCAACCGACGAAGACAACCTCGGAAGAAACGCTCTGCCTAAACGGGTCTCACTCTAACGGTTCATTAGTAAGAAAGAATTCTGTAATAATTCATATGCTTATGCCTATAGTACTGGCCCATGCTGTTGTAAAAGTAATCACTAACTGGAAAAACTTATACTTTTCACCCGAAAGCTCGCGCCCCGCCCTGGAAATGATCCACGCCCCCCTGGTTATGAGTCACTGGTGTAGAGGAAAGGGAGGCTTTTGGGATAAATTTAAACGAGTCCATAGTGTGTTTTGGGATAAATGTCAATGTAGTAGTATTGGGATGAACCAGTAGACATAAGTACACATGGAAGAGGATAGTGGATGGAAGGGTGATTGATAAGGCTTTAATGTACTATGTCGTGGTATACAGGAGAAGAGTAGGAAGGGATCTGGATGTCCATATTCCTTGGGGAAAGAGTAGAGGAATATTAAATCATTAATTTGGTGGAAAGTAAGTTGAGAGTGGAGGATAGAGAAAGAAGAAAAGGACAGAAGATAAGGATGTGCTTAAAGTAAAATGTTTAAATGAAAAGGAAAAGGTACAGGAGTACAAGGAGAAGATGAGAGTAGTGTGGAAGGTGGTGAAGGATATAATAGTGGGAGTTGAAGAGGAATAGGGGTGTTTCAAAAAGGGAGTAACAAAGTGTGCAAAGAGAGTATGTGGAACAAGGAGGATAGGAGGGAATAGAAGAAAGGGTAGTGAGTGATGGGATATGGGGATATGAAGTGATGGTTGTTGAAGAGAAGAAGTGAGCATTCACGGACGAAACTTGGATATAAAGAAAAATGAAGAGAAGCAAAACATAAGATAAAGGAGGCAAAAAGGAGAGCGGATGTAAAATGGGGAGGAGTACGACAGAATTTTCTAAAGTAATGAAAATATATTTAGAAAGAAATTTAAGAGAAGGGGAGGCGAATCAAGTAGAGAAGAAATGGTAAAAAGTGCAGATGGAGAGATGATAACAGAAGAGACGGTAAGGGGAAGATGGGCAGAGTATCTTAGGGAGCTGCTAAATATGGAGGATAGGAAGGGAGTGGTGATAGCAGTGGGAGGCGCTAAGAAAATGACAGTGATGGGTGAGGAAAATGGAGAAGAAATAAGAAAAAATAAGGTGAAAGTAGTCAATAAAATAATGAGAGCAGGTAAGGCACCTAGGTTAGATGGGTGTCATGCGGTATGTTTGAAGAAGGGGGGTACAGTAAGAGTGGACTGGTTATTGAGGTTGTTTAATCAGTATCTAAGAAAGGATAGAGTGCCAGAGGACTAGAGGAATGCCTGTATAATTCTGCTTCCCAAGGGAAAGGGTGACAAATATCTGTGTAGTAGTTTCAAAGAGGTAATTTTGTTGAGTGCCGCTGCGAAGGCTTATGGAAGAAATTTTTACTGAGAGGAATAAGAGAGGAACAGAGGGAGTATTTGATGAGGAATAATGTAGGTTTATGAAAGGTAGGGGTTGCGTGGATCAGATTTTTCTGGTAAGATGGATATGTGAGAAAGCTTTAGGAAAATTTAAGAATGTTTTGGGGGCCTTTATGGATTTGGAAAAGGCTTATGGCAGGGTGGACAGGAAGACAATGAGGAAGGTTTTGCAGATATATGGGATCGGGGGAAACTGTTAAGGGCAGTCAAGAGTTTTTACGAGAGTAGTTGAGCCTGTGTTAGAATTAGAAATGGAGACAGCGAGTGGTTTGAGGTAAAGGTGGGATTGCGTCAGGGATGTCATGTCGCCATGGCTGTTCAATGTGTACATGGATGAGGTAGTACGGGAGGTGATGACGAGATTAATGAGCAGGGGATTGGAGATGGTTAAAGAAAAAAAGGGGGTAGGTGAGCCATTTGCTGTTTAATGACGACAATGCGTTTGTGGCAGGGTCAGAGAGGGGATTAAGGGAGTTAGTGATGGAGTTTGGGAAGGTATGTAATCGGAGGAAGTTGAAGGTAAATAAGGGTAAAAGCATGGTAATGAGATGTACAAGAGTAGAAGGATGGCAGCAATGTGGAAGTATGTCAGAAGACAGGCTGGAGGAAGTGTATAGCTTTAGGTGTTTGGGGTCGTATGTGGTGGGAAAGGAGGAGTGAAGTGGAGAAAAATTGTAGACTGAGAGAAACAAGTGTCTTGAGGGATTAAAAAGTGTAATGAGGAATAAGCATTTGGGGATGGATGCAGTGAGGAAATTATATGAAGGGGTGCTTGTGCCGACAGGACTGTCTGGGGCAGAGACATGGAATTTAAGAGACGCAGAGAGGAAAAGTTTGAATGTGTTTGAGATCAAAATCTGAAAATTATGATAGGGGTTACTGGGTTGGATAGAGTAAGAAATGAGGAGTTAAGGAGGAGAGCGGGAGTGGAAAAGGAAATGGTAGATAGGATTGATGAAAGAGTACTGTGATGGTTTGGACACATGGAAAGAATGAGTGAAGAAAGATTAGTAAAGGAGTTGTGGAAGGTAGAGGTGGGTGGAGTGAACATGAGGGGGTGACGGAGGATGAGATGGATGGATGGGGTGAAAGGGGCGTTTAGTAGAGGGGAGTTGAGCAAGGAAGCGAGAAGGCGGAGGATTGGGGTGAGTGGAGAATGGTGGTGAGTAGATGACATTGTGATGTAAGGAAGGGAGTGAGTGGGGGATAGAGGGGTTAGGGAGTGGTTATGTATGAATGGTATTTTGACGCATCCCGAAGGGATTTCTCCCCGTCTGTTATTTTTCTGCATGAAGGGGCGGAGAGGGGGTAGGGTCGCCGATAAAGTGAAGCGGTCTTGCAGTGGATGTGCCGTGTCTTGCTGCATTGCTTCTGACGCAGGGCAGTGGATGGAATACAGGGATGACTCGTCATCCATGAGGAGCTAAGATGAGAGAGAGTAAAGGTTGGTGGATGGGAGTGGAAAAAGGTGCGCATGAAATAGATGGGTATGTGCCTTTTGACTTTAGCTACCTCCCTGGTAAAGGGTAAAAAGCCCTTGGTTTATAGATAAATCTTTCTGCATTAGGTATCCGTATTTTTTTTTTAGTTTTACTACAAGTGATATTTCTTTCTTAACTCTTTTGTTTTCTTCTGCGTGACCATTATTTGACTCTTTCGTTTTTCTCAATGTTTGCACCTTTTTTAATGTCTATCTGTTTCCTGACCTCACCGAAACCTTCCAGAAATTTTAGCTCAGTCATTTCCCATTATCCCTCCCCCCCCAAAAAAAAAAAAAAAAAATTCTTTGGGTAAAAATTAACTTTTTCTTTACATTTGTTCTTACTAACCCAGCGATATTACTCTAATTCAAAGAATCTCATGATGAGAGATTTATACGAGATTAAAGTCCCATCACAACTTAGACGTAACATACCTTCTGGCACTGGAATGACATTTGCATTACTTTACCAAAAGTAGGTCAGGTCATTAAAGTCTTCAAGTATTTTTTTTTTTCTGGCTCCCAATGCATAACATCAGGATTGAAGCCTCCCCCACCGCTTATGCTAATCGAATATTCT
Organism: Oratosquilla oratoria; assembly: GCF_046742065.1. Taxonomy (NCBI): domain Eukaryota; kingdom Metazoa; phylum Arthropoda; class Malacostraca; order Stomatopoda; family Squillidae; genus Oratosquilla; species Oratosquilla oratoria. The sequence continues at coordinate 33,766,744 of NC_134791.1, read as the reverse complement.
GAACGTTTTTTTTTTTTTTTGTATTGTTTCTTTACTCCCAATGCATAAACCCAAAATTGAAGTCTCCTACACTACTTAATGCAGCAATGAATTTCTTGTGAGAAGTTGCAGGTCACGCTGAAGAACTAATGCATTTATTCATACACCCTCACCCGTCTAAGGCAACATTTCGTGTAACATCGAGGGTCTACGTTGCACTTGCAAGCAACGATGAAATATTGCATTTGAGTTTCTTTAAGATACTCGCTTTCAACAATGTCACGTGACCTAAGGAGGGTTTTTCTCAATGACAAACGATTCCAACCAGCTGAGGTGTGGATTTGTGGCAGAATGGGATAGCAATAGTGGACACATTTTATCATAAATATCCCTATTCAGATAAATAAAATAGTGTGTTTTTAGACAGAATAATAACTTGCAATGTGCTTGGCAGTGTTGAATCGGCTCAATCTTGCAAAATTCCCATTTTCTTTGATAACAGACTCATGTCGCGCTGCTTGACCTCTTTTCCCCTCTCTCTCTCTCTCTCTCTCTCTCTCTCTCCCTCTCTTTCAGGGTCAGAAGCCCTGCCGATATCCCTCTCCCATCTTGCAATTTATTTATTTCTTCTCTTTTCTTTTTTCTTTTGCAATTTTGTTAGAGGCTTACCCTGTCCACACTATTTTTTTTATTGTTTTTACCTCTCTTCCTCTTATTTTGTTTTTTTCTTTGACGTCATAGACGGAGGTGCCACGACCACCTCCGCACACAGAAGGAGGTTCCTCCCCTCCCCCCAGGGTCATCTACACCAACAACATTGATGTCTTCTTCGTCGCCTTTGCCAATGGAAACTTTGTTTTTAGCCGACCGCTGCCACCACTGTACAGTAAACGTCCGCGCCCTTTCCATCTTATTTTACTTTTCCTTTTGTTTTCTTTCCATCTTTACTTTCTATTTTCTTATCCTTTTTCTTCGTTTTTATTCTTCCTCTTTTTCTCATTCCGATTTTCATCCAATTCCATTCTTTTCATGGTCGAATTGCTAGTATTTTTTTCCCTTTATTTTCTCACATTTATCTTTTATATACTTATCCCTTTCGCTGTATTAGTCTGTATTTCTCCAATTCCATCCCCTCATTTTTACAAAATCAGTATCGTTTCTCCTCTCTCATTAATCAACACTGTAAACGAGTATTAAACGTTTCACAAATGTATTAAACTTATCTTACCGCGCATTACATTTCATAACAAATGTATTCTGTTAAGCTTATTTTCATTTATTTTCATTTCTATTCTATATTCTATCATTTATCATTTATTTTTTTCATCTAATATAATTTATTTTACTACTAACTATTCCGATGCGAATTCTTTTTCCTATTAGAATATTTAAACAATTTGATACTCTGATTATAGGAGTAACTATTTTCTCTCACCTTTTTCAATAATTTATGGCTAATTGGAAAATAAGCTAAGCAATTTCACATTCTCTTCTCTTTATTGGGAACCCTAATGGAGCAGTGGATAGCGTCCCTACCTCAAAATCGGGAATCCTGGGTTCAGCCCCAGGAAGTATTAAGCAATTCGCACTTTCACGGCTTCCCGATCCCACTCTGCAACGGCGGACATCAAAGGTGCCGTATACCAGTTTTCCACTTCAGTGTTGATATATGATAATTAATTGATCAGTATGGCCGAGCTGATGTAGCATTGGCTTCAGACTCCATTCACAACAACCAAACCCATTACCAATACAATCGACCTTTTACACTATGTACTTCTCAACCTTCGCGCCCAGTACAGCGCATCGAAGCCCACAACACTGTACCAAAAAGACAAGATCCCTCATAAAAGAGGATTTATGCATGTACGGCCTGGACAGACCTACAGCGCGCCACCAAAACGTATACTGTATGTGTACGTCCTGGACACTATAGGGAGCCATCGTAGTGAAATAGAAAGGTTGCTTCGTCTCCCACAGGGAAGACCGACGATCCTGCAGTAGACCCTGAACTCTGTGATTGTTGGAGGGTTCCTACTCAGTTTAATAAAATCACCTGACGGCAGCCAGAATAGAATTCTTAAGTCGACATTGTCAAAGGGGAGTGATATATTGGCATTTTGTAAATAACTGTAATTCCTAATCGTTATGTACCAGGTGGTATTTTCCTATCACATGTGGTTGCCGCTAAGTTTTATATCAATCTGTGTGGTACCCCACTTTTTTACTGCCTTCCTTTTGTCTATCTATCAATCTATGTACATATATGTATATGTATATATGCATATATATATATATGTATATACATATATATATATATATTATATATATATTATATTTATATATATATATATATATATATATATATTTGTGTGTGTGTGTGTGTGTGTGTGTGTGTGTGTGTGTGTGTGTGTGTGTGTGTGTGTGTGTGTGTAAGGAGGCTGAAGTTTCGGTCTTACAAAGTGTGCGAGTAGTACTGTGTAAAGAAACAAACAGTGACATACGCAAAGCTAAAGATAAACTCAGAAGTTATTCAGTGAAATTTGATGTCGATACCTACAAAGATGGGAAATGTGTTGTTTATAATTGTATGCATATGAAAGTTCCAAAAGTAAAGAACTGGAAAAAAAAACAGTACGTTTGGGGGACGGAGATTGCTAATACCGCTAGGAATCTGGGAATTAATTCATCTAAAGCTAGTGATGGTTGACTATGGAAATTTTGTAATCATAATGTAATTCAAAATAAAGTGCAACATGGAGAAGCAGCTAGCACAGATATTAGTGGTGTTGGACCGTTCAGACTGAAATCTAATGAACTTATTAAGAAAGGAGACCCACATTTGTCACAGATTTACAATGCAGATGAAACTGCTTTGTTTTAGGCGTTCTCTACCAAGAAATACCCAGGCATTTAAGCATGAGGACAAAGTTCCGGGCAAAAAAAATAAATAAATAAACATTGAAACATTTTCTGTGTTACTGGGAGCGAATGCAGAACCCACCGCATCAAGCCTGTAATGGTAGGGAAGTCAGGTAAGCCACGTTATCTCAAGGACTGCATGAGTTACCAGTCGTGTGTTACAAATATATATATATAAATACATATACATACATATATATATATATATATATATATATATATATATATATATATATATATATATATATATATATATATATATATATATTGGTGTAGCCAGGTAGTATATTCTCTTGTAAACAAACGAGGTTGAAGGCTAAAGAGGATTCACTGTTGATTATTTTATTACGTGTAGCTTCGATACAACGTACAATCTTTTTGTCTTCAAATTTGACGTATCTTAGTAGTTGTCCTATTGTGGCCGACGTTTCGGAACTTCCTGGTTCCATCTTCTGGGCGATCTGGATTCTGGATTCCAAGGAAAGACCACCTCGCTTGCGCGGGATCGGGTTTTGTGGGAGGGGAAGAATGTCTGTAGGAAAATGAAAAGATAGTAGTGTATAAAAGAGGGCTATTGCCACCGGGCGAATTGCGAGCGATTAGGGGCTTATTTGTTGTCGTGGCTTAGGAGAACTGGGCTAGGAACTTGGGCGGCGGCGCCAATGCCGGGAGGAAGAGCAGATTATATCACCAACGAAAGTTTGGAAAATGGTAGGAGACGTAGTAGGAGAGAAAGGGGGAAAAACGGAAAAATCTTTAGTGGGAGGTAAACTGAAATGAGAAGATGTAGTATAAGAGAAAGTGAGAAAGGAAACGAATTTTAGTCGAAGAAAAAGGAAGTGTATATGTTTGTGCGTGGGATGCTGCTATGTTCGTGAGAGGTGTGTGTGTGTAATTTACGGTTAGTGAGTAGATTTCACTTCCCGCGTGTAGAGGGCGTTCCTGATTAGCCCCAGGTAAGGCATGAGAATTCCTGTTTTACCCCAGGTTGGGTTTGAGTAGCCAATAGTAGCGATATTATTATTATTATTATTCACATTATTACCATTACTATTATTATTATTACATTATTGCGGCTATCACCAGTCAAGCTGGTGAAGGGGTGTGTTACTTGTAGGTACGGTTATACACGTCTTATTGTGTACACCGCACGTGGGACGGGCGCTGCTGACAGATAGTCTGTACGGTGTGGTCTAGGTGTAATATGTTGTATCAGATGTTTGTGTTTGGCGTGCAGTTTTTCTAGGTGTCTTGAGTGAAGTTTGTGTTTGTGTTGGTTGAGTGGACGGATGTTGGAAATTTGGTGTAGAGACTCAGTGGTTCTGAAGTCGCTCCATCGCGAGCCCGTGATGAACTGGACAGCGGCATTCTGAACCTTCTGATGCTCGTAGTTATTAGTGGCACATGTCAGCTGGCTTAGTCCCGGGGACTGGCACAGAATCGGTCTGACGAGGGCTAGGTACAATCGACGTTTGGTTCTCAGTGTTGCAGTTTTGAAGCGTCTGAGCTTACCCAGCACAGCCCTAGCCTTCGCTCCCTGCTTGCGGAAATGTGGGGTCCAGGTAAGGCCACTATCAAGTGTGCTACCCAGCACACGGGTATGGTCCTTCGCTGGAATGTTTGTGTTGTTTATTTTAAGAGGAGTGTTTGTGATTGTTCTGTTGGTTCGTTTGCAGCAGAAGTATACAGCATTGCATTTCGACGCGTTGGTCTTAATGCGCCACTGTTGCTCCCACGCGTGTGCCCCGTCTAGGATGTTTTGCATTACGTGTAACGCTCCCTGCAGCGTTTTGTGTCTGCTTATGTGGTTAGTGTCGTCCGCATACGAAAGAGTTAGAGCCTGGTTGCGAGGATAAGCTGGCTCTGGCAGGTCATTCGTATATAGATTGTACAGAGTGGGGGCAAGGACTGACCCTTGCGGTACTCCAGCCTTCGGCACAAAAGGTTGGGACAGACAGCCCCGCCACTTTATTCTTATTGACCTGTCGTCCAGGTAGTTGCAGAGCAACCTTGTGAACGGCAGGGCAAAGTCGAAGTTGTGGTTCAACTTGTACCTAAGGCCTTTATGGAAGACAATATCAAATGCCTTTTCCACATCCTTACAAACCAATATGCCCGTACCAGGGCGACCGACTGGCGGTCTTTGAACCCATTGAGTGATTATGGATATTACGTCGTCTGCACCGCGCCCCGGCCGAAAACCAAACTGGCAGTCCCTCAGCACATTCTCCGTCTCTAGGTACACGGTCAGGCGGCGGCATAAGACGTGCTCAAACACCTTTCCAAAGTACTCCAGAAGGGAGATGGGCCGGTATGTATGGTGGGCGGAGGGGTGTTTCTGGGGTTTAGGAATGAGGATGGTATGGGAGGCCTTGAATAGTTGTGGGAAGTACCCAGAGGCTAGTGAGCTATTATATAGTGTCATCATGTGTGAGATTATGTTGTCTGGCATACGTTTGAGTATGTGTGCATCGATGCCTGAGGGGCCAGGGGATTTTAGTTTTAATGCCGAGATAACCCCCTTTACCTCCTCCAAAACGATGGGGCAGATAAGGGGATCATCTTCATCTAACTGAGAGAGATCAACAGTCTCGTCGGGAATGAGGTCACTACAGCTGTTCATGAAGGAGTTAACACTGTGCAAGGTGCTAAAGCAATGTGGTCCTTGCACAGGATGGGGTTTAAAGACCTCACTCCATGCTGACGCCAGAAGGTCAGCTTGGTGTTGGGGGGAGTGTGCAGAGTGGTTAAGATGGTTGATGACCTTGGGTGGAGGCACAGAGCACTCCTCCAGCTCACGTTTGAGGGTCCTCCAGAACTTGGAAGGGTCCGTCTCACAGGCGCCGGAGAGCGAGGCCATCAGTTGCTCCTCCTCTCGATGTGAATCGATGTAGAGGGACTTCCTCAGGCTACTCTGTAGCCAGTGCATGTCTCGTAGGATGGCGACACGGGCCTCTAGGGGTGCTTGTAATAGATCTGTAGATCTGTTCTGTAGTGCAATGCGTAGTCTGTTAGTGCGCATAGAAGCGGTGAACGTGGCAATCTTTCGGTGCTTTGTTCTAGGAATGTGTTTTTTTTACAGCGTTTTTGACAAACTTTGTAAGTGAGCGCCATTCCTGCTCTATCGCCGCTTGTGGAGTGTTGTCCATGTTTGTGTTGGTGTATGTCGTGAGAGTGTTTTTGAAGCCTTCCCAGTCGGCCTGACTGTAACGTAACCGAGGCTCACTGGGGATAAGGATGGGTGAGGTGGAGATGCTAAGGATTAAGGGTATGTGGTCTGAGAGGGTGGGGGCACCGGGTGAGATAATGGAGTTGAGGAAGAAAGCTCGGCTGTTGGAGAACACTAGGTCGGGCTTACCCTGCAATCCATGACCTATGAATGTGGGAAAGTCCGGACCTAGGAACTTCAGCCGGTGAAGTATAGTAAGAGAGTGTAGTTGCCGACTCACTGAGCTGCTGTTGTGCGTTCCAGGGCTCCAAGCAGCATGAAAGCAGTTGAAATCGCCAATGAAGAAGGTTGGGACTTTGTATGACATCACCTTGGCAATGTCAACAAAGGGGAGGAAGGGGATACGGGGAGGGCGGTAGAGGGTACAGAGGAGGATGGGACCGCGAGTGGTGCTTAACTTGATCGCGAGCATCTGCTCATAATGAAATTGATCAAGTATAGTTGCCTGGAGGGACTTCCTGGCCAAAATACAGACGCCCGAGTGCAAAGCAAGACCCCGACTCCAAGTGTTGAAGCCTTGAATCTTGGGAAGAGAGTCGGGGGCTGGATCACCCATCGAAGTCAAACAAATGACATCAGGACCGTGTCTGGCAATCTCTAACAAGGTGCTGGTCCTTTGTGGGGCCCAGTGACGGACGTTCTGGTAGAACACACGTAAATCCAATCTATCCATAGGAATAGTTGTCTTTAGTGAGTCCTACTAGCTGGAGGGAGTTTTAAGAGGAAGCTTAGTTAGCCTTAGGGGCTTGGAGGGTAAGCACTTCGCTGTCGGAGGAGGAGGAGGAGGAGGATGCACTATCGCTAGACTGGACAGTGTCTGGAATAGTGCTGGTGAAGGGGATTATGTCCCGCAGCGTCTCCTTTGTGAGTTTCGTCAGGTTCAACTTAGGCCTCCCAGTCGAGCTGGCTCGTGGTATGGCCACGCGGCGCGGGAGCCCGGAGGAGGATTTGTTTGCCCCTGACGAGGAGGAGCGGGGGCTTAGGATTGGGGAGCGTGAGCGGTTGTTACGTTGGTAGGATTCATGTCTGGATGCCCTGGACTTGGGGCGTGATTGCCTGGGGTTAGGTTCTTGCGCAGCCTTCTTGGGGCAGGTGGAGGAGGAGGAGGTGGAGATGGAGGAGGAGGAGGAGGAGGTGGAGGAATCAGAGGGAGGGGGTGTGGAAACAGAGGGAGCGGTGGTGGGAGGGGTAGGTGCTGGGTGAGGATAGGATGGGTTGTTGGGACCAAAGGGAATAGCCTCTTGGACGTGAGGTGGAATGGGGAAGGCAGGTAAGCCCAGGTGAGTGAGTGCTGTGGACAGCACTTCCTGCACCTGCTCCTTGCTCTTGGACATGAGCATTGCCGAATAGACAATACTCAGAGCAAGTACTTGAGCATCCCTCGCCTGGTTGCACCTTTCGTCTCCAGACGGACACTGGAGATTACCAGCTGCTTCCCTTTCCAGGGTGCTGCCGATAATTGATGCAACCATGCTAGGGATTCCGGTACAGGTGGAGGGCCTGCTCGCATCCTGGCGAGAACGCTTGGACTTCGTCCTCTGCGTCCGCTGCTCCTTGGGGGCGCAAGAAGGCTCCTGGTCTGGGGCGGCAGCAGGGGAGCTAGCCCTCCTCTTTACACCTGGGTGGGTTCTGGGTTTGGGGGTGGGGGGTTGAGGGATTTTGCCTTGGGATGGGGAGGAGGGGGATGGGGGGGAGGAGGAGGAGGAGGAGGAGGAGGAGGAGGAGGTGGAGGAGGAGGAGGAGGAGGAGGGGGTTTTGGTTTTAGGACGAGGATTAGAGGGTTGCGCAGGTTGGGGGCGGGTGTTGGGAGCTGACCTAGCCACCGGTTGAGCAGGCTGCGCTGTGTCAGCCGCCTTTCTCCTTTCCGGGCAGGAATTGGAGATGGCGCTGTGGGTTCCCCCACATAGGAGACACCTGAGTCTCGCTGCCTCGCATTCTCTATACCGATGTCCGTCGGTAGCACACTTGGAGCACCTAGTCAGATTGGGTTGAGGACAGGATCGGGATTCATGTTTCAGGGAGTAACATATCAGGCATTGCCTGACCTTGAGGTTCTTAAACTCTCTAATAGACGATGGGGGCAGATATAAGAAACTAATCTTGAGTCCTACCCTGAGAATCTTCTCAAGGTCGGACCTAGATTTTAGAGAAATTCTGACGAAATCAGTGCCCGGAGGCCGGAAGACATCGACAAAGTCAACATCCGAGTTCCTCTCCCTTAGGTCACTCAGGATGGCTTCCTTATCCCCGAGCTTGTCAAGGACCATCCTACCCACGTACATGGACGCTCTGACATGAGCGTAGGTGGGTGTGACCCTACGGGGAGAGAAACCCAGCTTCTCCAGCTTGATCACAGTCCTCTTCTCGAAGCAGGCATCGAGACTATCCTGATCCATCAAGTGGAACAGGACATTTGCCCCTTCCGTCTGGGCAAAGCGCACAGGAGCACTGCCTATCACACCGCTCAATTGGTTGGCATCGTCCACGAGCGAGATGCCATCCGGGCGTGAGTTGCCTCTCACAAAAACCACTTGAAAGTTGGTTTTCATGATGAGGGCGCTTGACGGTAAGTTATACGAGAATCAGACACGTCAGGGAAGGAGAGAAAGAGGAAGAGCAGAAGCACCTACGGAGAAGACGGTCTAGACACGAATTTTCTTAAGGCGCTAAAAGAGGATACAGAAGGCGGGCAGTGTTGATGTGTACTGGTTTTAACCAAGTCGAAGACTTGATACGAGTGTCTTTTGTGTTAACTGTGATCTAGATGCAGGCACAGCTAAATGTGTAGTGTTCTTTCTCTTTTCTACGAAGGCAAGACTCTGAAAACAGAGAGCGATTACGTGACTTCGGAAGTGTTGTGTAGTAAAGTACACCACTGAGTATCAATGGATATTAAGCACTTGTGTTAACTGTGATCTAGATGCAGGCACAGCTAAATGTGTAGTGTTCTTTCTCTTTTCTACGAAGGCAAGACTCTGAAAACAGAGAGCGATTACGTGACTTCGGAAGTGTTGTGTAAGTAAAGTACACCACTGAGTATCAATGGATATTAAGCACTTTTGTGTCTGTGTTTACCCTGAGATTTCTTTACTTACGGAGAGTAGGCGTTGCTGTTGAGTCAGTTGGTCGGTTAGACGCGGTTAGACGCGGGTCAGAGTGTGCTGGTACAAAGGGCGATGCTAGGGGCGATGCTAGGGGCAATTAGCGATGAGCTGGAGCTGGAGCGGAGACGTCCGAGTTCTGCTAGCGCTGAGTTGATTCCTGGAAGCCATATACATACAAGATAACCATCCTAACATCAACATCCAGACCGAAGACCTGCGCGTCTTACCATCCATGAAGAGACTGAACACAGACAGAATCACTACAGACCTCCAGTAACCCTGCTCCCCTATTGGTCCTAGGCAACCAATCAGAGGAGACCTCTTCCTGCAAGAAGCCTTATGATCCCAACTCCATGAATAAATACGACATCCACAGACACTGTATATCAGATCGCCCCGTTGGTGATATAATATGCTCTTCCTCCCGGCATTGGCGCCGCCGTCCAAGTTCCTAGCCCAGTTCTCCTAAGCCACGATAACAAATAAGCCCCTAATCGCTCGCAATTCGCCCGGTGGCAATAGTCCTCTTTTATACACTACTATCTTTTCATTTTCCTACAGACATTCTTCCCCTCCCACAAAACCCGATCCCGCGCAAGCGAGGTGGTCTTTCCTTGGAATCCAGAATCCAGATCGCCCAGAAGATGGAACCAGGAAGTTCCGAAACGTCGGCCACAATAGGACAACTACTAAGATACGTCAAATTTGAAGACAAAAAGATTGTACGTTGTATCGAAGCTACACGTAATAAAATAATCAACAGTGAATCCTCTTTAGCCTTCAACCTCGTTTGTTTACAAGAGAATATATATATATATATATATATATATATATATATATATATATATATATGTTCAATAGTGCCATTTCTAATTATTGTTTTAATGATTGTTTTTTAAACATTTCATTCACGTGGTGCGAAATTTTCAAGAGAAATTATTGCATACTGCTCCTGAAGATGTTAAGGCTATTCTCCTAACTGACAATGCAACAGCACATCTGAACACAGAAAAACTCATAAGCACTGATAGTAGAATCTGTACAATTTTCCTTCCATAACACACAATCATTAATCCAGCCGATGGATCAAGGAGTGATTCTGTCATGCAAACGGCATTATCAGCGTAAATATCTGGATGAAGCCTTGGTGGTCATCTAGGAAGAGGAAGATATGGAAGAAGACACAAGAGGACTGCGAACAGTAAACAATATTAAAAACTATAACCTGAAATCTGGCATCTACAATTTTGCGTCAACAACTCTCCAAATCTTGGATGAAAAAAAATAATGTTGGGTGACGATCACTGGACTTTGAAGGTTTTGAACCAAAGGATTTTCACTGATTGTTATCATATGCTGGATCAAAAAAATAGATAAATGAATAAATAAATAAATGAAGATAATGAAAACTGGCTCGAAGAGAACGATACTGATCCCGGTTATCATATTATTCCGTGGAGGAAACAGCAGAATCATTTCTGGCTGGTGATGATTCAGTTGAGAGCTCCAGTGACTTGGAGGAAGAGGTGATGGTGAAACCAAAAATGTCTCATGTACGAGATTCCATTGACACTCTTACATTTCATTGACACAACAGATAATCCTTACATTCAAGCTTATATTCAACAACTCCGCACATTAAAAGAATTAATCATTCGTGAACAGTATAAGTGTGGAAAGCAATTAAAGTTAGATTCATTTTTAAGCCCAAACCCAACCCAACTGCCTTTCCAACACATGGCCAGATCACCCCAAGCCCCAGCTGTAGTAGCCACCAGTAGTACGAGTACTTCAAAGGAACTTCATAGCTCCTCTGACACAGAATAATAAACCAATCTGAGTCCCCATCATGTGACCACTGCAGAAAACAACTACATTTTCCACTGCATACACAAGGTAAGTAAAATTTAGAAATTTGTAATGTACATTTTAATATTCATGATAAAGATAATGTATTGTATTTTTTAACTGTATATATCAATATTATTTCCTTTGAGATAGCTATCGATGCTATTCTTCGTGTCATGCTGTATTTTTATTACTGTATATTTAGTATATACTGTGCACAGTATACTGTATATAATATACTGTATATAAAGGATACCTATACTATATATATATATATATATACATATATAGATATATAGATATATATATATATATATACATATATAGATATGTGAGTGTGTGTGTGTGTGTGTGTGTGTGTGTGTGTGCGCGCGCGCATGTGTGTGTGCGTATGCGTGTGTATTGCATATATATACATATATATATACATATATATATGTATATATATATATATACAAATATATATATATATATATATATATATACACATACATATATTATTATATATACGGTGTGATGTGAATATAAAGTACAATATATACTTATTTATGTCATATATATAGTTTTATAGTATTCACATTATAATCATAACTACTGATAGTTATTATAGTAGTTTTATAACTTAAAAATAATCCCTTCCCATCTACGGACAATCGGCTTTAACGGACCACCCCTTTCTCTATTATATCCTTACTAACAATTACATATATCACATGCCTGACACGTGATCCACATCATACAAGAAGGTACCCGACAAGCACTAGCCCTTGGCAATGCCTCCAATCTTGCTTACCTACACATTTCCTAATCATAAACATATGACTCAGACAATGCAACACATCACAACAACGTACATCACGCCACCGCCCAATAAGTATATAGTGTCACCAGACAGTTCAGTGACTTTTCCTAATACCTACCAAGCTACATTATTGTAACTCCAAAGAGAGACTGCCGTCTAAATAGAGACCACTGTCTGAGTAGGAGAGACCGCCCGCTACCCCCTCCCCCACCCTGTAGCGTGTTTGAGTAGCCATTCACCAATTACACGACTAAAATCATCAGCCTAGAGCAGTGATTCCCAGGAACGCAACTTCAAGAATTCAACCAACTCAATGCATTACCGCAGCAAACTCCAATCAAGTCACAAGAACTCCCAGTACAACGCATCGAAGCCCAATATCAATCAAGCCCAGCGCATCGGCTTCAAGACTTCAATCGAGCTCCCGGAATCTAACCTAGACAAAAAAATCGGGGCAACTGCCCACAAGACTTCATTCAGCCCCACGCACCTACTTCAGCATTTGCTCAAGACAACCGACCTTACCGCCCATCCGGCACGCTACGTCATCAAACGCATCGCGAGGTATTCTCACCTGCCCACTGCGTAAGTAATAATACTTTCTTAATTCCCCTACTTCTAGAACAAAGCCAGGCGACTCCAACAGGTCGAGAGAGACCCAGGCCCAGCGCGTTGAGTTCAGGGTCAGCAGTTCCAAGCGACTCCATTCAGAGCACCTCCCAGCGAGCGTGACATCAGTCCAGTCTACACACCACCCCTCCGTAATCGTCCCCTCCAAGCAACGATTGCAACCTCTACCTACTCCAGCATCACAACGACCTCGCCAGCCATCGTGAGTACTAATTCACATACATGAACTAGTCTCATTTAATCTTTTCTAGACCTTCTTGTACGGAGGCTGACGAGAGGTTTGTCTGTACACACACGCACACACACACACACACACACACACACACACATATATATATATATATATATACACACAATCATCATCAGATTACTTCCCTGAGCATATTTGAAGAATTTTGCCACCACTACAATCTAAATTTTCATGTCTACTAAAAAGTTTTTATTAAAAATAATAAGAAGAAAAAAAATAATAATAAAAAGAAGAAAAATATTCTCCTTTTTTTGTACCACACGACAGAAAATGAAAAATGAAAGGTGAAGGTAACTTTTTCCGAGAAAGGGGAAGAATCTGAAAAAAAAGGTATTGGGGGGAGAGGGATTGAGAAGGAAATAAAGAAGAAGAGAGAAGTAGAAAAAGAACGGAGGAGAGGAAAAGGGGAGGAAAGAAAAAAAGGGAAAATGAAGTGTGGACACGAAGAAGAAGAAAAGAAGAAATGAGAAGAGACCAAATGAAGATAACGAGAAGAAATTAGAAAGGACGAAAGAAAAAGAGAAGGAAAGTGAAGAAGTAAAAAACGAAGAATCACAGAAGGTGGGGAGAAAAGAACAAAGAGGTATTAAGGAAGAAGGAAGGAAAGTGGGAAGGAGAAGGAAGGAAGTGAGGAAGGAGGAAAAGGAAATAAGAAATGAATGACGAGGAAGTCAGGAGGGAAAGTAAGAAGGAAAACATAAGAACATAAGAATGGAGGAGACTGCTGGAGACCATAAGACCTACACTAGGCAGTACAATGCCCCTTACCTCCTGTCATCCCTATCCATACACTTACATAATCTTGTATCAAAACAACCAATTGCTTCACTATATGGTTACTAAAGTCTATTCCATTTATGAATCATTCTGTTGGTAAACCAGTTCTTGTCTATTTCCTTCTTAAACTTAAAATTAAAAGAAGGAGTGCGAGGCAAGGGGAGAGAAAAATAACAAAAAAAAAAGGAGAAGACAGAAGTGAAGAAAGGGAAAGGAAAGATGTCTGTTGATGAGGGAGTGGAAGGAAGTGGGAGGTGGGAAGCCGCTGGAAGGAAATGGAGGGGAAAGATGGAGAGACAAAGAGAGGGTAGGAGAGGGCAAGACTCTTGGGAGAGGGAGAGAGGAGGGTAGGAGAAGGGGAAAAGGGGGGTAATGGAAGGGATAGAATAATGAGGAGAGGAGAGAGAAGGAGAAGGAAAATGTAGGATAGGAGAGGGAGGGGAGTTGGAGTGGAGAGAGGAGGGGTAGGGAGGAAATAGAAGGGGAGGGGGAGGAAGAAAAGGGAATGGATGGAAGGAAATGAGTAAAATGAAAGAGGGGAGGGGTTGTGATGGGAGGGGAGAAGGAAGGGTAGGGGAAGAGAGGGGAGGGGAAGGGAATAGAGGGAGGGAGGGAGAGAAGGAGGAAAGGGAAGAAGGGAGGAAAGAGAAAGAAGAACGAAAGGGAGGGGGAAGTACAGAGAAGAAGGAAAGTGAGGGGAAAAGAGGGGAGGAGAAGGGTTGGGCGAAGGAGTAGACTTGGGGCTAAGAAGAGGGGAAGAAAAAGGAGGAGGGGATGAGGAGAAGAGGGGAGAGAGGGAAAGTAGAAAGGGAGAAGGGAAGGATGTAGGGTAGCAAGGGAAGACAGTTGGTGAGGAGTAGGAAAGAAAGGATAAAAAATAAGTAGGGAAGGGAAAGGGAAAGGTGAAAGGAAGGAAAGAGAGGAAAAGAAGAAGAGGTAGATTAGAAAAAGGAAGAGGAAATGAAGAGGTGGAAGGAAAGGAAAGAGAAGAGAAGGAAAGGGATGGGAAGAGAAGGGGAGGGAGGAAGAGGAAAGTAAGAGAAAGGGAAGGGGAAGGGGCGAGGGAAGGGAGGAAGGACTAGAAGGGAAGTGAAGGAAAGGAGGAGGGAAGGAAGGAAGTAAGAGGTAAAGAAGAGAAGGGAAAGGGAAGGGAAAGGGAAGGGAGGAAGGAAGACGATAGGAAGAGAAGAGAAGGGGAAGGGAAAGGGAAGGGAGGAGGGGAGAAAAATTAATAGAAGTGAAGGGAAAGGAAGGGAAGGGAAGGGAAGGGAAATGAAGAG
>NC_134791.1:33741923-33749423 GCF_046742065.1 Oratosquilla oratoria | reverse complement strand
CGGTGGTGAAAATTTCTCACCACCTGGTGGCAGCAAAACCACACCATGCACAACACCTACGTTATCGCCGACTCAACAATAATTACCAGCCTCTAAATAAGGTAACCCAACCAACACCCTTTTCAAATACGTAATAGTATCATTACTACTATTACCTTACCTATCCATTTCTGAATCCCTGATACTGCTTTCCTTTTTTTTTACGAGAATATCAACGAGCCATCGCTTGAGGACAAACCTCATCCGCTCACCCTCACCACTCACCCGAGTGTCGCGTTCCACCGAGAACCACAACGTCAGCAATTATCACAGCTGCACGTCATAATACAAATCGCTTCAAGCACGGTCTTAAGGTAACCTACACGCCTTTAGATACCCACGTGCTCAACGCACGTACACCTTAGCCATATAACAACTATGTAATCTCGCACTTATATTAGCATATTGTCATTTAGAAGTTTTTTTTTTCTCTTCAAAAATTATCATTAAGTAATACCCTTTAATCTGCCAATTACAAATATACATATATATTCAACAGTTAATATTATTACATAATATAATATTCATATGCATTCTTCTAGTTAAGTAATTCTTGTTTAAACAAATAGCTCTTATATGTTTAAAATTCAATATTTACATAGAACTTATACATTTTTATCAATGTAACCTACTTTACTGCTGTAAATTTTTTTTTATGAACAACCATAATTAATTCTATTATAAGAATAATATCACAATAATTAACTCCTTATTATATAATATTAATTCCACATTCTTCTAGTTATGTAATTCTTGTTTAAACAAATAGCTTTTATATGTTTAAAATTCAATATTTACATAGAACTTAGATATTTTTATAAATGTAACTTACCTTTCATAATTACTACTGTTAACCAGCTATATATGTACACATATAATTATTATTATACACAATATATCATATATTATTTGCACAATATGTAACCCATTATTATTATTGCCATATTTACATTTTTACCATTTATAATTATATATTCTTATATGTAACCCGTATATAAATGTTGACATCCCATACCCCCCCTCCCTTATCTAAGCATAACATATTACCCTTAGTTACTATATACCTATTATTCATATTTTAACAGCTCATTTTTTTTCTTAGATTACAAATCAAAACTAACTATTAACTAATACATGATTTAACAACATGGCCTTTGCCACCAGATCAAAACTAAAAAGTTTACATAGCGTCTTCTCAAAGTCTAGAGAAGAAAAACACCAAAATGACATATCCAGTGACAAAGAGGAAATACACACAGAAGACTTAATTGACAATGACAATACCTCTGACCAGTTAAATAATCCTGACAAAACTAATCCTAATGCAGATACCCCTATAACTCCCCTTTATGAGAACGATGTCTTACCTTTTTTCAACCAGCTTCCTCAAGTAGACCCCTTTCACCCCTCACAATCACAACCACCCATTCCTCCCATCCAACCAAATATGCAAACAAAACCTCCTATAAACCATAATCCATCCAACCCCCATATCCCAACACATAATAACCCCCCTCCCATTCAGCAACAGTACCAAAACTTCCCCCTTCCTTCCCCCCATACCCCACCTGTTCAAACCCACTCCACACCATACCACCAACCACTAGTCTATCTTTTTAACTCCAAAGACTTACATGGGAGAGTTGCTAGATGGAAAACAACTCTCCTTGATTACGATCCCATGATCGTATACTTAGCTGGGAAAGCTAACGTAGTGGCAGACTGCTTGAGCAGACAAACTCACATCACCCCCATAACCCAAACCACATGCATACCTATGCATGAACTCAGAGATGAAACTGACAGAGACCCAATATGGTCTCCAATAAAACAGCATCTCATATCACAAACCCCCTTACACTCCCGACCACCTGTCCCTATTGAGGAACTCAATCTGGTCGACGGAGTCATAAGGAGAACCATTAATACAAGAGAGGTTACTGTTATCCCCAGAGCCCTAGTCCCCAAGGTCCTACACATATTGCACGACAGTGCAATGGGAGGCCACTCGGGCAGAGATAAGACACTAAACACTGCTAGGCACACATATTATTGGCCTTACATGAAAAGAGATATAACCACACACATAGATTCTTGTGTAACTTGCAAACAATTCAGAGGCCCTAACCTGAAGCAAATCAACATAAAAGATATCCCACTCCCTGCTGAGCCATGGGAAACACTTGGCATTGACCTACTGAAAATGCCAACGAGCCATCAAGGTTCCAATTATGTACTCACAGCAGTTGAGTATTTATCTAAATACACAATCTTAATACCACTCCAGGACAAAACAGCAGAGACTGTAGCCAAAACCCTGGTCAACAATATATTTTGTAAATACAACATACCACACACAATGTTATCTGACAATGGCTCAGAATTCAAAAATGAAGTGATGCGCGAAATAGCACATCTCTACAACATTGACCAAACATTTGCCACTGCATACCACCCCCAGGGAAACGGTCTGACTGAGCGAACAAATCGCAAGGTCCTAGAAATTCTCAGACCATTGGTCAATGACCTCATGGACACTTGGGAAGATTGGCTACCACAGGTACAAGCCAGTATCAATAGCACAGTCAATTCCGCAACAAAGATGTCCCCACATGAAATCATTTTCGGCCAACCAATGCGCCTACCCTACCAAATATTCAACCAACCCCCCCCACCCTTATACAACCTAGATAACCTCGCACACTGCATCAAAAGAGGTATGCAAACAATTTACAAAAAAGTTAGAGCAAACCTGAAAGAAGCCCAGGAAAAGACAAAGACAAAACAACACAAACGGTCAATTCCACTTGACATAGCACCTGACGACACAGTCATGGTAAAAGACTCAGGTCGAACAAACAAACTCAAACCCAAATTCCTAGGCCCCTTCATAGTCACAAGTTCACTCCCTAACAATGTTTTCCTACTAACAGATCCTTCTGATCACTCCACCTTCACCATACATGGAGAGAAGTTGAGAAAGGTCAAACTGAACCTCGACCCAATCTCACCTCCCATCCACAACCCACCTATCACAGACACACACCAATCACCAATACGCAAGTCTCATCCCATGACTCTGCGTCGACGCAACTAAACATGCACTCTAGCTCTCGCCCCTGAAGATGCAGGACGTCATGTATCTATCAGTGGAGGTTAAAATGGCACATTTCCAATAAGAACTCTTTTCCACATATCTATAAAACTTCTCTACTTCCTTCCGACCAATATAATCTTAGCGAGAGTCAGATAAACATATCCTCATACACTGAGACATAACCTTCATCCTCCAAAAGTAAATACATCATTAATTACCCACCTTAAACATCGACTACTTTTGACATGGACTCATTCGACTTACATCATAGGATTCTTCCATTTAACTCCACAGCCCTTTCCCTCTTAATCATGCTCTTTATACTAATAATAATAATCATATTCTGTTGCATGAAATAACACCTTCCAAAACCTTTCCACCTCCATACCCAAATTGTTGTAAACCTAGATTAAGTTTATTCTTGTGTCTCACCCAATATCTTAAATACTATAAAAATTCATACAGAAACTATATATCCATACTATGAAATAAAACAAGTGCAATGTGACACACCAAACTGACCATAGAACAGTGTCTAGAAAAACAACACTCCCAACAGTGATAGTGTTAAACCATAAAAACAATAACATTTAAAAAGTGAATTAAACAGTGTATGTGAAATCCAATAGAACATGTAATCTGGTGAGACACAACGTTACACTTCTGAGACACAACATCGCTACCCCTTAATTACAGTTCATGATCCCCCTTGGGACCTCAGATTCACTTCAACAACACCCCCCCATCTGCACATTTTTAACCCCACAGGATTTTGTGTCTCTGAATTTTTTTTTCTCGATGTATTACCCATATAAATACTTTTGTAAACCATGTACCCTAGGTGCCGGGAGCCACCTAACCCCAGGGGGAGAGCGATATGTATACGCCACCATATACATGATGAGTAACGTCACTCGCTCACACTCCCTCACTCACTCCCTCACTCACTCACCCACTCAATGTCAGGCCCTTCTAGCTGACTAAGAATTAAGTCAGCAATCTTCGGGTCTGCAACAACAACTCGACCACCAAACAGACATACGAACGCACATGAACATCCGAGTAACCAAACAAACACAAAACACAAATTACGTATACTAACGATCCTCCCCTGGATATATAATTAACATGTATGATAATAGACAACAATACATAATCAATGCAGTTGCACCACCCATGTGAGACAACGGACCTTCTCGAAATTAATGTAAAGACTAAAGACTAAACCCAACACAATAAAGTGCTGAGATGTCACTTCCGGCCAATGACCACCAAGGTAACGTGGCCGAGACGAGGAGTTGGGACGATGACAGGTGTTGTGCAACAAGAAGTGGTGTGATAAACAGTTATATTAATGTATCGTTCTATTTAACAGTTGACAGTGTATATACCATAACTGCAAAACCTGAAAGCTTTGAATAAAATGGTATAAACTTAATACGAATCTACATATACCAGTACCCCGTACCTAGTGAACGATACATGTTTTCCTGAGGAGGGCTACAGTTGGTAGCCGAAATAAAGAATATATTTATATATATATACAAATATATATATATATATATATATGTATATATATATATATAAATACATATACATACACACACACGTATTATTATATATATATAATATATATATGTGTATGTGTGTGTGTGTGTGTGTGTGCGTGTGTGCGTGTGTGTGTGTGTATGTGTGTGTGTGTGTGTGTTTTCCTGAAGAGGGCTACAGTTGGTAGCCGAAATATAGAATATATATATATATATATATATATATATATATATAGAGAGAGAGAGAGAGAGAGAGAGAGAGAGAGAGAGAGAGAGAGAGAGAGAGAGAGAGAGAGAGAGAGAGAGAGAAAATAGAATGCCGGACGACTGGAGGAGTGCATGTATAGTTCCGTTTTACAAAGGGAAAGGGACAAGTGTAGTGGTTTCAGAGGGATCAGATTGTTAAGTCCAGTTCGGAAGGCTTATGGGAGGGTTTTGAGGGAGAGGATTAGGAGAGGAACAGAGGGAGTAACTGGTGAGGAACAGTGTGGGTTTAGGACAGGTAGGTGTTGCTTGGATCAGATTTTTGTGATAAGACAGATATGTGAGAAAGCTTTATTAAAGGGTATGGATGTTTTGGGTGAAGTTAAAGATTTAGAAAAGGCTCATCACAGGATAGACAGGAAGGCACTGTGGCTTTGGGAGATTTTGCAGATATATGGGATAGGAGGAAAGCTGTTAAGAACATTCGAGAGCTTTTACGTAGAGGTGGGACTCCGCCAGTGATGTGTTATGTCGTCTTGGCTGTTCAATTTATACATGGATGGAGTGGTATGAGAGGTAAACCCATGGGTAATGGGACGAAGATTGGAGATGGTTAAAGAAAATAGAGAAATCTGGGAGATAAGCCAGTTGTTATTTGCTGACGGAGATTGGGAAGATGTACGAAAGAAGAAAGTTGAAGATAAATGTTGGAATGGATGCTAAGGGGAGATTATATGAAGGGGTGATTGTGCCGACAGCATTGTATGGGGCAGAAACATGGAACAGAAGAGAGGAAGAGAGGGAGAGTTTAAATGAGGTTCAGATGAAATGCCTGAGAAGTATGATAGGGGTTACTAGGTTGGATAGAGTGAGAAACGAGGTGAGGAGGAGAGCAGGGGTGGAAAGGGAATTGGGAGATAGGGTTGACGAATGAGTATTGGGATAGTTTGGACACATGGAAAGAATGAGTGAAGAAAGATTAGTAAAAGTGGTGTGGAAGGCAGAGGTGCAGGGAGTGAAATGGATGAATAAGGTAAAAGGGGTACTGAGAAAGAGGGGAATGTCTGTTGAGGAAGGAAGGGAGAAGACAGAAGATAGGGGTGAGTGGAGAATAGTTGTATATGGATGATGCTGTGATGCATGGAAGGGAGTGGATAGGGATGGGGGCGGTGAGGGAGTATGTGTGAATGATATTTTGACGCAGCCAAAAGGTATTTCTCCCCTTCTTCTCTTTTTCTGCATGAGGGGATGGAGAGGGATGGTCGCCGATTAAAGGAAACGGCTTTGCTGTGGATGTGCTGTGTCTTGCTGCATTGTTTCTGACTCAGGGCAGGGGCTGAGATGCAGGGATGACCCGTCATCCAGAAGGAGCCAAGAAAAAAGAGAGGGAGGGAGGGGTGGTGAATGGGAGTGGAGTATATGGGGATGAAATGGGTGGGAGTGGATTTATGCCTTTGACTTTAGCTACCTTCCTTGTAAGGGGGAAAAAGCCGTTGGTATATGTATGTATGTATGTATGTATGTATGTATGTATGTATATATATATATATAGAGAGAGAGAGAGAGAGAGAGAGAGAGAGAGAGAGAGAGAGAGGAGGAAGAAGACTAAGGAAGTATGAATACACAACAAAGATAAAGAACAAAGGACGATGAAAAGGGAATATATGGTAGATGCAGAGAAAGAAAAATAAAATAATTGAATAATTGGACACAAAACAAAACAGAGTACGTGAGACGGCTAGAAAAAAAGAGAGAGGGTATTGAAAACGAACGAAAAGAGAGGAAATGAAGAGAGGGTGAGGAAAGAGAGAGGGAGAAGAGAAATCATAGTAATAAACTAATTGGAGAGAAAGTAAGACAGACTACGTGAAAGGCGAAAAAGAGAGTTTACAGGACAAGGACGAACGGAGACGAAACGAAGAGAAAGGAAGGGAGAGAAAGAGAGGGGAAGCAAAAGATGGTAATAAACTACGTAAGTGGAGAGAAAGTAAGACAAACTACGTGGGAGAAGAAAAGAAGAGGGTACAGAGAATAGACGACAAGAGACGGAAGACGAAGAAGGAGGAGTAGAGGAAGAAGAGGAACAACAAAAACAATAAATAAATAAATAAAAATAAATAAATATATAAATAAGTAAATAAATAATTAAGACAAGGAAGAACAAGAAGAAGATGAAGAAGAAGAACAACAACAATAAGAGGATGAAGAATGATAAGAGGATGCTAAAGAAAAAAACAAGAACAAGAAGAAGATGAGGGAGAAGAACAAATATAACAGCAACAAGCAGAGGATGAGGAATAGAAAGAAGAAGAACAAAAAGAGGATGAGGAGGAAAAAGAACAAGAAGAGGATAAGGAAGGAAAAGGAGAAGAACGTGAAGAGGATGAGGAAGATGAAGAAGAATAAGAAGAAGAGGAAGGACAAGAAGAGGAAGAACAAGAATAAGAACAAGAAGAGGAAGATGAAGAACGTATAGAAAAAATGAGAGGAAGAAAAAGAAGAAATAAGAAGAAAAAGAAAAAGAAGAAAAAGAAGAAGGAGAATAAGAAGAGGAGGCGGAGGAAGAGGAAGAAGAGGAAGAGGAGGAAAGAGAAGGTAAAAACGGAGGAGGGG
>NC_134791.1:33724423-33736923 GCF_046742065.1 Oratosquilla oratoria | reverse complement strand
ACAATGATATCAATAATAATAACAATAACAATAATAATAATAATAATAATAATAATAATAACAATAATAATAAAAAAAGATAACTAGCATTTATCAAAGAGAAATAATGATAATAATAGCAATAACAATACTAATACTAATAAAAATTATAGTAATAAGAATAATAGTAAACATAATAACAATAATAATCATAATAATAATAATAATCATTATCATCATTATTAATACTATAATAATAATGACAAACAACTGTTTCATAAATCGTTTTCAAAGCGAGTATCTTGTTGGTTCAAGAATTAATAAATAATCAGTCCAAGCTTCCAGTATACACAACCACACGCACGCACACACGAAAAGCTTTCTTCATTTAATGTTATGCATACAGTAGTGTATCAGAACATGCTAACGCTTAAATTCAATGACACTAGGTGAAGGAGAAATAAGAATTCTGATATATGCAACGTAACAATAAAATATTATCATAATCTCACCAAATATACATATACATATATATATATATATATATATATATATATATATATATATATATATATATATATATATATATATATATATATATATATATATATATACAATGACAAAAGAAGTGCCTACCCCACCGCCGCCCACATAAAAGAAATGTAAATAATAAATCCAAATAAGGTACTTAATCCATAACACTTTCAATACTTGGTAGGGAGGCGTTTCCTCTTCTTTGCCTTCTGGAAACGTCTTGGTAGAACAGGGCAAGGTTTTCAAAGTGCTGGGGGGGTTCAGATTGTCCCTGGATTCTTGGATGGCTGCCCGCAGCTTGGGTACAGAGCTGACGTCCTTTCCTTGGAGGTCGCTTTTGATGAGATAGCAGAGGATTTTCTGTTGGGCTTAAATTGAGATTGTTACCCGGAAGGTCCTTTATAAATTATTATAATGAAACTGGAAAATATATGTCGTATATCATGTTGTTATGATTGCAAGCCATGCAACACATGTGAGTTTATTTTTTGCAACACGGTGTGAAGAGTCGCTGGGGATTTGGCTCTAACTTACCAGCGCTTCTATACGGATTGTGATACAAGATAGACTCGTTTCAGGCGTATCGACTTTTCGCCGTGCGCCGTCCACGACGCGACCTCGAGGTCTCAAATAACCATGGATGTCTATGGACGCTTTCACACATCACGACCAAGACTACGTACGAATGCATCCATAGATATCCATGTTTATTTGAGAGCACGACGTCGTGTCGTGGACGTCGCACGGCGAAAAATTGATACGTGTGATACACGATGGAGATTATGGATTGTGGGTAAGTCATATGATGTTTATCTTCATCTTACCATTGATGAGGAAGTTAATTATTAAATTAGATTAATTAGTTAAATTGAATTAAACTCAATTAAATAACGAAAATAATTATCAGTTATTTAAATACGAAATTCGAGTATGATCAGGCTAATGTGAAATGATAATTGATTATTCTAAGTAAAATATGTCCACAAACATTTGGTATTTACTATTAGAAAAATTTCAGAATTTTATTTCATTTATTATTATTATTATCATTATTATTATCATTATTATTATTCTTAGACATAATTTGTACAAAAGACCTTTTTTTTGTTTGTTTAAGAGGCCTTGTCGGGAGGCTTTTCAAAGAGGACCTTAGTGCTTAGGAAGATAAGAATTTGATCTTGTACAAACACGGAGCCCCTTTCAACGTCGCTTCCCTCACACTTTTGCCCTTGGATCCCCTTTTTCTATTTCCCTTTTTATTCCCCTCCTTTATCATCTCTCTCTCCCTATCTTCCCTTCCCCCTCCCCGCCTCCCTCCATCTTTTTTGTCTCTTTTTTCCTGGTCATATCTGCATCATGGTCCTTCTCTCTGTATCTATTCATTCTTTCCTCATTCTTTTATTGTTCTTTTTTTATTCTTCTTCTTTTATTCTGCCCTCCATTTACTCACTCCTATAAGCCGCCTTTTCCTCTCTGTTTCTCTCTCTCTATCTCTCTCTCTTTCTATCTATCTACCTCTCTGTCTCTCCCTCTCTATCTCTCTGTCTCTCTCTTTCTATCTACCTCCCTCTCCCTATCTGTCTCTCCCTCTCTATCTCTCTCACTCTATCTCCCTCTTTCTCTTTCTCTCTCTCTCTCTCACTCACTTTCCCTCTCTCTCTCATTCACTTTCCCTCTCTCTCGTTACCTCTTCTTATCCTTCTTTTTCTATTCCCTATTCTCTCCTTTTCACTTCTTCCTCTCCTCCCCCATTCCATTCCATTTACTTGCTTTCTTGCCCCCTCTCTCCTTCCTTCAGAGCCCTGTCTGCACTCCTTCCCACTATTCCAGCATTTTCTTGTGTTGCAACTTCCAAGGCTTTTTCCCTCTCTCTCTCTCCCTCCCTCTCTCTCTCTCTCTCTCTCTCTCTCTCTCTCTCTCTCTCTCTTCTCCCTCTTCCTGTTTTCTCGTCTTCTCTATTCCATTTTTGTTGCTTCAGAATTCTTGGTCTATCTCTCACTCTCTCTCTCTCTTTTACACGAGGCTCACCATTCTTGGGCATGATAAAAATCAAGTATATAAAAATATATATAAACATAAAATAAAGATTTTAAAAACAAAATATTTACCTTCACTGAA
The DNA here is from genome assembly GCF_046742065.1 of Oratosquilla oratoria. Taxonomy (NCBI): domain Eukaryota; kingdom Metazoa; phylum Arthropoda; class Malacostraca; order Stomatopoda; family Squillidae; genus Oratosquilla; species Oratosquilla oratoria. Next base: position 33,734,292 of record NC_134791.1, on the reverse strand, counting down.
AACTTACACTTCAATTATATTCCTTCATTGACATAAATAAGTTACAATAAAGCATTGCGACAGGAGATAGAAATGTATATATGTATATATACATTTCATATTTAGTTCCAATTATATATATATATATGTGTGTGTGTGTGTGTGTGTGTGTGTGTGTGTGTGTGTGTGTGTGTGTGTGTATGTGTGTGTCTGTCTGTGTGAGTGTCTGCCTGCACGTGTGCGTGTATGTGTGTTTGCGTGTGTATGTGTGCGCCTGTGTGTGTGTGTGTGTGTGTGTGTGTGTGTGTGTGTGTGTGTGTGTGTGTGTGTGTGTGTGTGTGTGAGAGAGAGAGAGAGAGAGAGAGAGAGAGAGAGAGAGTGCAAGAGTGTGCAAGTGTGTGTGCGTATGTGTGCGTGTTTGTATGTGTGTGTGTTTTTGTGTGTGTGAGAATGGGATTGATCATGGTCTTGGATCATGTGCTAAGCTCATGATCGACAATTATTACCTTCCCCGATGGGTGCTAGGCTCATGATCGACAATTATTACCCTCCTCGATGACAGCTAAACATGTGTGTGTGTGTGTGTGTGTGTGTGTGTGTGTGTGTGTGTGTGTGTGTGTGTGTGTGTGTGTGTGTGTGTGTGTGTGTGTGTGTGTGCGTGCGCGCGCGCGTTTATGCATTCCTACACACGCTCGTTGCCTTAATCAACTTCCCCAGTTTACATTTCATACGAGATTTTTTAGATTAATAACCTTTAGGCTTTTTTCGTTCACAAATTCCTTTTACATTTCTCCAAAAGGGAATAATGCCATCACCGCAACTTCCGGGAGGGAAAGCTATTACACTTAGGTTCACAATAAGGGACATATGAAATACGCATGCACCCAAACACGCACGCACGCACACACACACACACACACACACACACACATATATATACATATATATATATATGTGTGTGTGTGTGTGTGTGTGTGTGTGTGTGTGTGTGTGTGTGTGTGTGTGTGTGTGTGTGTGTATTTTTTCACCTTGGTCTTTGGATCACGTACTGAGCCCGGGATCGACAGCTATTTCTCTCCCGGAAGAGAGCTCAAAGCTCGCATGACCGATCTATGGGTAATGCTCCGACCTTACACGCACACACACGCCCAACTCCACGCCCACGAGAGTTGGAGTAACGACTCGAATCGCAGCGATACTGAACTTGTTTCAGCCCTGGGCAGGATTCGAACCCGGACCGCCGTAGTGACATCGGGGACACTACCAACCACGTGTGTGTGTATGTGTGTGTGTGTGTGTGTGTGTGTGTGTGTGTGTGTGTGTGTGTGTGTGTGTGTGTGTGTGTGTGTGTATACAATACACTCATCCCTCGTTTTAAAGGAAAAAAAGAAGGAACATCGGTCCGATGTTGCTGATTGTCCGCGGTTACTGACACCGTGTCTGTCGTGGCTAATATCAGCATTACAAAAGCAAGAGAAATAACACAGAATTATACTATTAATCAAGCACACCATCCAACCTGACAGTGTAAAATACGTGTGCATCGTAAATATACATTACAATATGGTATATTATATTTTTAATTGGCTAATATTAAGTGCTGCTACAATATAGCCTAGTTGGAAAGTCACTGTCGCACTTGTCATGAGAATGCCGGGTTCGAGTGCTGGGCAGTACCACATTTCAATTTCAGCATGCTGGCCTTTGATGGCTTAGAATTAAAGTGCATTGTGGTTGTTAAAATGTATGTATATATATATATATATATATATATATATATGTATATATATATATATATATATATATATATATATATATATATATATATATATATACACATATTGTGGCCTCGTGACAGGTGTATGAGTGGTAAGAATGGAAATTACACGATTGGGAAAGAGACTTTTTTCCTGACCGGTTTCGTCTAGGTGGAGCCAAGGAAACATTCTACACAAAAACCTAAGTAGACTACAAATAAAAACAACAGAAGCGATATACAAAAACACCAACGATTGCATCAACAACAGAACAGGTGTTATTAAAATTGCAAAACATGCCGCAAAAGACGCCTTGGGACAATTGATCACGTAGAAGCGGGTAGCTCCCACCACCCGACACGCACCAGACCCGGCCCAACGAACCAATCAACACGCAGATTCTCTCCCCCAGCACCCCTCATGAACCACAGCAACTTCCTATAAATACCAACGTATTCACATTCCGTAAATTATTAACTCTGAAGAAGCCTCATATTTCTCCCTGCCAAGTATTAAAGCGTTATGAATTAATTATCTTATTTCGATTTATTATTTACATTTCTTTTATGTGGGCGGCGGAGGGCAGGCACTTCTTTTGTCAAGCACTGTGTATATGTATGTGAATATATATATATATATATATATATATATATATATATATATATATACATATAATATTTTTTCAGCCAAGACAACGCTACAGGTTCTCCTGTCTACATGGCAACCCCTACCCGTCCCTCCATTTCTCAACCCTCGCACTCCCAGAGGGGCAGCCTTTCACCCTATAATAAAACATTCCACAGTTCCTTAGCAGTTAAAAGGTTGTTTCTTCCAAGTAATATAACATTTGTGTAATATATAAACTTAATATCATTCTAATATTTTAGATGTCTTCACTGAATGCTGCTACAATGAAGACGCACATTTATAAACTACAAAGGTATGAGAAACACTGGCTCACTGATACACAGGCGTACCAACAGTTTCCAAGTCTTTTGAATAATGTGTCAGAGTTTAGCGTTTACTTACGTCCATTTCCGTACGGTTTCTTTCCGATACTTTTTTGAGTGACTGTACCTAGTTCAGCTGTGCAGGGTTACCAAATATCAAGGTAATTCTAATATCAGCAAGAAACCCCTGATTTAAAATTTTCATTGTCTTATGGGGAAATCCAAGTCAAAGGTTCTATTATAAAAATAAATAAATAGATATTTATATGAAAATTGTATCCCTGAGTTTAACACTGTTTTGTCTTCATTCATTTGTTTTGATTTAATTTCTTGTTTATTTGTCAAGATTTGTGATATAAAGATATTTAAGACAATGGTTTCATTTTATAATGATTTCAAAAATTAATATAAAACTGATTTGTTTATGTTTATCTATTCTTTAGTCTATCTATTCATACAATAATTCATTAATTTATTTATATATCAATTTATCCAATATAAAATTTACACTCTGATCTTCCTTTATTTTATTTACCTATATATTACCTATCTACTCATTTATTTCATTTATCTATATATCATCTATCTGCTCATTTACTTATTTTTTCATTTATCTATTAATTTCTTTTTCTATTTAATTATTTATCAATTTATTTATATCTTACTTTACTCATTCATTTGTCTATATTTTCATTTCCTTATCCTTTTAATTCTTTATCTTTTATTTATTTCTCTTTTATTTATGTTTATTTATTCATTAATTTATTTATCAGTACATTTATTTTTTCTATAAATTTGTTTATCTATTCACTTCTTTATTAATTTATTTATTTCTTCATATATTCATAGATTCATTTATATATTCACTTTTTCCTTTCTTAATTCTCCTTCTCAAGCCATTTCTTCTTCAGAATAGCTTCATGAATATTTCCTTTTTCTTTGTGTGTGTGTGTGTGTGTGTGTGTGTGTGTGTGTGTGTGTGTGTGTGTGTGTGTGTGTGTGTGTGTGTGTGTGTGTGTGCGTGTGTGTGTGTGTGTGCAAATTACACCTGTTGCTTTGTCCTTTGTGGCTGGAAACACCTTTTTCCTTTTTGGCCTGCTATTTATGGTCCGCCTGAGAAAAGGTGTTTAGTTTCCTGAAGTGCACATATATCTACACATAAAGGATTTAATTCTCTCCCCACATAAAGGGTTTAATTCTCTAAAGGATTTCCGCACCACCTTTAGGCAAAACAGTGGAGAATCGAAACCTCCTTTTCTTTTCTTTTCTTTTTTTCTTCTTCTGTATTTGCTGTGTTTTTTCCTGTACTTTATTCTGTATCTTTGTTTTCTTTTTTGCTTTTTTGCTTTCTTGTAATTTTTGTGTAGTTTATTGCGTAATTTAGTTGTATTTTTCTGTATTTTTCCTGTACTTTCCCTTAAGTTTTTTCTATTATTTTCTATAAGCTATAGAGTAAAATGTCTTATTACCTTTTTGTATTTTCAATATATACAAAGCTATTGACTGAATCATCTAAAACTAAAATTACTAAAACTATATCAACTGAAAATGTCAAAATGTCAGCAGTGTGGACAGTTTCTTAAGTACTGTATATATATATATGTATATATATATATATGCACACATATGTATATATATATGTATATGTATATATATATGTATATATATATATGTATATATATATTTATATATATGTATATATATATATATGGATACATATACCTATGTATATACATATACATATATACATGTATATATATATATATATATACACATATACATGTATATATATATTATATATATATATATATGTATGTGTGTGTGTGTGTGTGTGTGTGTGTGTGTGTGTGTGTGTGTCTGTGTGTGTGTGTGTGTATGTCTATAGCTCATTATATTCATATAGACTGCCTAAAGCATAATAAAAGTTGCAATGGAACAAATAAATAAATTAATAGATTAAAAGATAAACAAATAAATAAATTAATAAATACATAAACAAATAATAAATGAATAAACATATAAATACACAAATAAATCAACACATAAGTGAATAAATTACTTAATAAACACATAAAATAAGTAAGTATAAAATATAAACATATAAGTAACTAAATAAATTGCTAATTATTTTGAGGAGAAAATCTTGTTGGGACCAGAGAGGTGCCTTGATGCTGTACGCCAAGAATCTCTTGTAAAACTTTTCACATTATCACTTATTTTAGATTTTTTAATTTTCTGTATACTTCGTTAAATTCCTATACGCTTGATCCACTAAGTTTCTATTGCTAACTCTTAGTATGCAAAGTGCTAAGCTTTGGCATTATTCTTTGAGTTCTGTGGGTAAACGCTAAGGATCCTTTTCGTACCCATTTTAATGAGGACAATAACCTTAGGGCAAAAGAGCTTAGCTGTTTTTACTTTCGCGTCGATTCCAGTAACTGGAAGGTGCCTGTGCACACTTAATCTCTGTATGGGTTACTATGTCGTTTTATGCACTCAATATTCCAGTGACTTTAGTGACGCCCCTACGGACCAGAGTCACTGAGCATTATTTTATGGCTGGTAAAAATAAATAAAAATAAATAGAAATAAACAAATGAATAAACTTCCGTGGAGTAGCACAAGAATAGAAGCAGCCAGGAGTAGCGCAACTCTTGAAACAACTTTAGGAGTTGACTTTAGTGACGCCCCTACGGACCAGAGTCACTGAGCATCATTTTATGGTTGGCGAAAATAAATAAAAATAAATAAAAATAAACAAATAAATAAGCTTCCGTGGAGTAGCACAAGAATAGAAGAAGCCAGGAGTAGCGCAACTCTCGAAACAACTTTGGGAGTTGTGGAGTTCTCTCTGGATGCAGCCCCAGAAGTGTTAACCATCTGATGAAGAAAGTTTTTTTCTTGTCCCCAAAGGGAAAAGGCCAGCCAGGTTGAACACGCAGACAGCGACGAGGCACAAACATGGCTTTCAAGACCCTTGCCTTAATGACAATAACGACTGTTGCCTCCAGTTTTCACTGACCAAATGACCGTGAGCCCTACATTAGCCGGTAGATACCTTTGGAGAGAAGTTCTGGACGGCTGTCTGTGTTCTGGGTCAGTTTCTCTCACCGAAGAAGAGGAGGAAGAGGAGGAGTGGGAGGAGGAGAAGGAGGAGGGGGAAAAGAAGAAGGAGGGGAGGAGGAGAAGGAGGAGGTGGAGGGGGGAAGAGGAGGAGGAGAAAGAGGAGGAGGGGAGGGGGAGGAGGAGGAAGAGGAGGAGGGGGAGGAGGAGGAGGATAAGGAGGAGGAGGGGAGGAGGAGGAGGAGGGGGAGGAGGAGGAATAGGAGGAGGAGGGGGAGGAGGAGGAGGGGAGGAGGATAAGGAGGAGGAGGGGAGGAGGAGGAGGAGGGGAGGAGGAGGAGGGGAGGAGGAGGGGAGGAGGAGGAGGGGAGGAGGAGGAGGAGGGGAGGAAGATGGGAGGAGGAGGAGGGGAGGAGGAGGAGAGGAGGAGGAGAAGGAGGAAGAGGAGGAGGAGGGAGGAAGAGGAGGGGGTCGTGGGAAACAGTCCCAGGTGATTAGTTCTCATTATGTGAGAGGGAAGGGGGAATAGAGTCGAAATTGATATTGTGATGTTGGTGATAGCAGTGGTGACGAAAGTGATGGTCTTGCGAGTGATATTGGCGTACGTCTGAATTCTAAAGTTCAAAGGCATTCTTGTGTTATCTTTATATGGTAATGGATGGCACCTTAATATCTGTCATAAGCATATTTGATAACCCGAATGAAAATAAAATACTACAAAAAGGAATAAAATTTCTTATTGTGTTGTCTGATACCTGAGGAAAACCCCACACGTCTACCAAAGAACAGTGAAATCCAACTGTACTCACTGTAAAAATAAATAGATAAATAAATAAATTAATTAATTAATCAAATTAAATAAAACAAAAAATCAGATCCCTTCATTTATGGGAACCTTCGTTGAGGGCTCAAAGTTTTGTTTATGTATTTGCCTATACAAGAAACTATAACCGCTATACACGTAAGTCGCAGTCACGCGAGGCGACTTTACTCGCCGCTATAAGTAGCGGCGACTATTCGCCACATGACAGCCACTGCTACTGAGCCAGCCACACGAGACGACTACCTTTCCATCTATCAGTCTAGTAAACCCGGGCCTCTTGGGCAGAGCGCAGACATGTCAAGGGTCATGCGTCAGGTTTTAAACCGATTAATCCGGTTAGCATGTGCCGAAATGGGACAAGAACTGTTGGACGGGCTTAGAACTCAAAAGAAAAGAAAAAAACAAATTGAGTGGATAGCTAGAAGGGAAAAATTGGGAGAATCTACCGATCTGTTGAGAGACTTGACTGCAGAAGACCCAACTGGCTTAGTTCAGGGAAATTTGAGGAGTTGCTTGATATGATTACACCAGATTTAAAAAATCATGATAGTGTTATGAGAATGGCAATCCATTGCAAAACTAAACGGTGCATGTGCAAATGTTGATAGTTTGCATTCACTTCAGTATGCAACACAATACAATCTATGGATTTTTATCCCTTATATTGATGCTTTGACTCCATCCATTACATATAATATCAAGACAAGTTTACTACTTTTTTCTGCAAAAGCAAGTACATAATACATTCATATTTTATAAGTAATTAGCCAACAATAAGTCCTAGTGAACCTCTCCCAAAAAATGATGTGCAAATACTAATAATATTTAAAGTAATTATAAAGTGGAAAAAACAATGCAACAACTGCCTATCAAAAAATAATAATAACAATATTTAAAAAAAGGAAAGAAAATTACAGTATATTTTATCTATACATTCAATATTAACGTTCAGTAGGCCTAGTCGTTTCGTTAATGCAGCTGTCTATATAGGCTACTAACTTACGTCTGCAGAAACGCAGCTTGGACAGCCAGTGCAGAACAGTCTGTGGCCATTTCATTGTTCACGTTACTTATGGAAGATAGAGAGTCTTGGGTACTGGAAGCGCATGGAAAAGACGTGAAAGTGTATGGCGAAGGCTGAAAAGTGTAAATACTTGTAGGTCACGCCAGGCAGAGTTGAAGCGTTGGAAAAGATAAAAAAAAAAAAAAAAAATGTACGGTGATGTGATGGGTGTGGAGTTTGGATAACGGTAAGCCTTTCTTGCGTGATGATGGTTTGTGTCTTCCCTTGCAGGACTATGAAGCTTCTGAGTGGTAACTCACGAAGCATGCGATGCTACGTGGTTTCCGAAACTTCTGTATTGGTCTTCTGTATCAACATTTGTTATTTCAGCTATCTCGTGGAGGTTTGAAACAGCCTCCTCAAACCTGGATGCAGTTTTCTTTGGAGTCTTCATCTTCACTAATGTCTTGGGGGTTGGGCAGGAGCACTTTTTTTTTTTTTTTTTTTTTTTGGGGGGGGGGGACCTCTTGTTTTTCTGAACAGTTGAAACTGTTTTTGGAACTGACCTTACTCCTGAGATGAGTAATTTGTGGCGTTCATTCTGAGCTCCTTTTTCGTGCCCGGAATCGGAAACATTTGCTGCGCTACTCTGGTTAATTGAGCATAGGTCTTGAAACAAAAAGAAATAGTATATATTGATCTTAATATTTTAGATTAGAATATCTTTATGTAATTTTTTGTTACATTTAATCTTATCTTACTCCACTTTACATCCTAATTTGTTTCAGGTTCCTGACAATTCGGAGGAGTGGCAATCGATCCAAAAATCATTTGACGCAAAGTTGAATTGTCCTAATTGCTGTGGGGCCCTCGATGGAAAGCATGTACGAATCGTTCGTCCACGAATAGTACTGCAACATACTTCAATTATAAAGGGAACTACAGTACTGTCTTGTTTGCGCTCATGGATGCAGATTACTGTTTTAGATGCATTGATGTAGGAAATGATGGGCGAGCATTTGACAATACTATATTCAAAAATTCGACGCTAAACATAGCAATGGAAAATAATCTCTTAAATTAGCCTGAGGGAGGGCTCTGTGTTGGAGATGATGCTTTTCCATTTCGATCAAGCTTACTAAAGCCTTTTAGTCATCAGAATCTATCACTAATAGAGAAAGTTTTCAATTATCGCTTGCCAACAAGAGCTAGGCACGTTGTTGAAAATGCCTTTGGGATCCTAGCGTCCAGATTCCGTATCTTCCTAAGGCACAATGGTTTAAGAATAGGCACAACAGAAACACTTGGTAAGACTACTGACTTTGCATGACTTCTTTGAGATACCACTTCCCATCTGGATGTGTTGATGAAGAGGGTGTGAATACCCCCCCCCCAGAAATCCAATGTTATACAAACGGTTGTTGAAAGGTTGTCACATACCATGCATACTAGCATGCATGTTTAAAGTATGTGATGAAACAGTCTTTTTCTTTAGGATATTTCAAATATATATTCACAGAGATCATACATAAAGAACGTTGTCTTTATAGTTTTAGGCATTCTATTTATACTTGAGACAAAATAATCCTTTTTCTTTCAAGATTTGTCAAAAAATTGTATAAAGTTCGTATTGCATACTGCATCGCATAGCAAGAGAAAATTTTAATAAAAATGAAGTTATTTTGTTACTGTATTCGATTTTACATTGATAAATCTCCAACATTGCAGTTATTAAACAAACATACTTTTCATACACTTCCAACAAACTTTGATTTCTGGGGGGCTAATGGTGACATCAACCCAGGGACATCGAACATGTGTCTGTTATTTATCCAAGAACTACATCACGCTGCGGGAGGACTTCGCCAGAATTATGCAAAAGCATTTAATACAACTCTGTCAGTTCCCTGGTAGTTACAACGATTGCATATGTAAACTAGACTAAAGCCATCGGGACATTAAGTAATTGTTTGACAAGAATATGGAAATATTAGTTCTCTATACCAAAGTTTATTCTTGTTATTCTTTTATATTAATATTGTTTTTATAAAAATCTTACTAATAATTTGAAAAATACATGTTTTTCATCACAAACCCCACTGTTTGTATGAAACATTTAATTCAAATAAAACGTACTTTTTTAGCATTAGGTTCACATAGCATACACAGGATATTGCAGAAATGTTATTGATTCCTGTGCTCAGATAATCATGCAAATATCACCCTATGGTTTCATGGGTACATATCTCAGTAACAAATTTCACATTAATGACCTATGCGTTTTACTCTGTGGA
>NC_134791.1:33711923-33719423 GCF_046742065.1 Oratosquilla oratoria | reverse complement strand
CATTATAACGAAGGAGTGAGCTGAGGAATGGGTGACCCCTTAAGCTTAGAGTCCCGTCAATAGAAGAACCGCATATGCTGGCAAGAAGGTAAGGAGCCTACGCCAGGAGGCGCTGAGTAGTTGCGACCGAAGCTGTCACCTTTGCCCAATTATGCGCTTGGTTTGTTGGGGCAGGCAACAACTGCTGGGAACCGGAGAGGAGTGCGGGACTCGAGCCTATAATTGAGTGCATGACAAGCACATTTCCAATGACGTCACCAGCGTGCGAACCAAAACCCAAATTTCGTGAAGAAGGCCGGAGGTCTTCCTCCTCTCGTCCTATTCTCTTTTGCTGAAAATATATCTCCCCTTCATCAGCTCTCCTCTAAACGTGTCAGCTCCACTTTGTCAGCCGTTTTTGTCCTTTGTAATTTCATTCAGCATGAGCATATTTCTTACAGTTTTTCCATTTTCCTCTTTTTCGAAAACCTTTTGTCAAATTTCGTACCTGCGACCTGTTTTTTTTTTTTTTTTTTTTGGGTGGGGGTGGGGGGTTGGGGTTGGATAAAAAGTGTTATATTCTGTCATAAGATTTGTACATTTTCATATTGACATTTAAATGACAAACAGAAATATCTTTTCGTAAATGCAGATGTATTAGATGTGCAATTTCATTTTTCTATTTAGTTTCGATAAGTCGTAATCCTTTACAAGTAATCATTTACACATCTATTCTTAAATTAACAATCTCATCCGCTGGGATTCGAACCCTTGGCTGTGCGACTGCTAACCACAAGGCAAGGATGTTACCGTTGTGCTACACTGGCTATAATCAAGAGAACGACCTGCGTGGTGTAAAGGTAACGTCTAAGGGTTCGAGTCTTAGTGACAAAGCTTGTTAACCCATTTATCGTAACCTCACATATCAATTCTTCGATTATCCTTTTTACTTTAATAAAATTGTCTGGCCCCAGTTGAAATAAAATAACCGAAGTGGAACACGAAGGCAATTTAGGAATAAGTTAAAACTCATTGATTGAAGAAAAAGAAAATGTCAATTCACATTGCAATCTCATAACATCAAGTTGAACATCTAACTTTTGGTTTTATATCAAGTTGTCAGTGAAAGAACTGTTTCATATCGAACTGAACAAGAAAGAAATTATTTGAGTGCTTTTGGAACTAAGACAATTTTATTGATGTAATTCCCTTTCATAAAATCCACTTATTTATTGATTTGCTTTATTCATTATTATTATCATTATTATCATTATTGATAGTGTTGTTATTATTAATATTATCATTATCAATATTATTGTAATTATTTTTTTTTTTATAGTGTCGTTATTATTATCATCATGGTTATCAATATTATTGTCATGATTATTATTATTCATATTATTATTATTATTACTATCCTTATTATCATTATTATATTACTATTATTATTATTAGTATTACCATTACTATCATCATCATCATTATTATTATTATTACTGCTCCCATTATTACTATTATTATTATCATAACTTTCATTAGTATTGATATTACCATTGTATTATTATTACTATTATCATTATTATCCATTTTTTTTTTTTATCCAAAACCACTATTACGTTCTTTTGGGATCCGATCCTCTTGTAAAAAGAATCGGAATCGATACAAAACCCACTTCAATCATTTATAGTTTAACGCCATCACGTGAGGTCTTTCAATTCCCGGCAGAGTAGTTAAGAGGCATTTCTTTTCAATTACTTTTCGTTTTATTCGATGAAAGTGCCGTAAAATTGCCGTTACTACCAGAATCCACGTTAGAACATTTTATATTTTCGTCTCCAAGTCTGGGAAAAATATATTAATGAAATATGTAAGAAAAGGAGGAAAAATAATATTTTGTAAATTTCTGTTGACCAAAGGAAAGGAGTGTGTGCGTGTGCGTGTGTGTGTGTGTGTGTGTGTGTGTGCAAAGCAAATCACTAAACACACGTGATAACAATACTTCCAGAAACCGCTTGGAAAATAAGTGGTTTTTGTATAATGTATATATATATATATATATATATATATATATATATATATATATATATATATATATATATATATATATATAATAATGACGTCACGTCAATTTTTTTTTTTTTTTTTTTTTCAAATACGCATTTGCAAAATCCACTTAAGCAGAGTTAAAAGATCTTGGGTCAATCAAGTAAATCATGCATATTTGCTAAACAAACCTACCAGAATGGCTAAGACAAACAAGACATCTCTCTCTCTCTCTCTACCCCCTCGCCCTCCATTTTTCTTCCTCCTTTTCTCCGTTCCACCATCTCTCTCCCTCTTCTCTCTCTTTTTCTTACTCTCATTTGCTCTCTCTCTCTCTCTCTCTCTCTCTCTCTCCGTCTCCCTCTCTCTCATTCAATTAGTTTCATTTGCTCTCTTTCTATTTATCATTCAATGATAATTTGTTCTCTCTCTCTCTCTCTCTCTGTCTTTCAAACACACACATATACTCACACACACGCACAAACACACACGACTCGAAAGCGCGGTTGGTAGAGTTCCCGGCTGCCACCACGGCGGTCCAGGTTCGAATTCCGCCCACGGCTAAAATTTCAGTATCGCTGTGCTGCGAGTCGTTACTCCAACTCGTGGGCGGGGAGTTGAGTGTGTGTGTGCGTATAAGGTCACAGTATTACCCATATATCGGTCATATACGAGGTCTGAGCTCTCCTCCGGGAGGGAAATAGCTGTCGATCACGAGTCCAACACGTGATCCAAGGCTATGGTGAATCATACATACACATCATTCCAGTGTTTGAGGCTGGGTGTACATTCAAAGGGGCCTTTCGCTCTTGTACAATTCCGTCTACTCAATCATACATTTGGTTTCACTGGCTGAGTACCGTTTTCCTTCAAACGTTCGTTTCACAAATACCAAACGTTTTGCCTCTTCAGTATTCAGTTAATGATCCACTTATATGTCCATTTATAAACTAACTTTTTTATTGATCATATTTTATCATCTATCATTTACATATTTATTCTACATTTGTTTATTTACATGTCATTTCATTATTATTTATCTATCATATACCTTTTATCTTGTATCTCAATATTCACGAGTTACATCACATTTCTGTTCTACTTTTCTCTACCTCCCCCCCACCTCTCTCTCTCTCTCTCAGTCCTAAGTGACAACCACCCCCACCCCCACCTTGCGGTAAAAAGTTGTGGTGGTGATGACGGTGGTGGTGGTGGTGGTGGTGATAGTAATAGTAATAATGATGGTGATAAAGATGGTAAATGTGGTGGTGGTGGTGATGGTAGTGATAACAACAAAAACCAAAACCTGCCTCCTTCACCAATGAATCCTTATTTGACAAACACCTGAAGCTATCACACACGGAAGGTGTGGCCATCGTGTTGAACGAGGCCGAAACGAACCGTGACCCCGCGACTCAGTTTCAGATCCACCTAACCATTGAATCAAATTACCTGACGCTTATTAGAATGCAATATCTCTTCTCAACCACAATTCCAAATTTCAACTCTTTACTTAAAACAGACCATCCTCTCTACCGGAAACATGTAACACAAAAATATATCCATTCTCCCCAACTAAGTAACTAAATCTAGAATATCCCGAACACCAGAAGCAGTCTCCTTACTGGCACAGTGCACCTTTCTACCGGAGAACTCACAAAAAGAACATTCTGAGACCCCAAAGAAATCTATTGGAAGCATTTGTGTCACTATGAATCTTAATTATGAGGAAGACTAAATGTGTGTGTGTGTGTGTGTGTGTGTGTGTGTGTGTGTGTGTGTGTGTGTGTGTGTGTGTGTGTGTGTGCAAGCATTCTTTTTATGGTGAAATGCATAATTGATTAATGTCAAACTATCGATAAGAGACAATTCTATTATCCAAAAGCTATTAACTTCCTCACGAAGACTACCAGATAAATGACAATAGAAAATGTGTATATATATATATATACATATATATATATATATATATATATATGTGTGTGTGTGTGTGTGTGTGTGTGTGTGTGTGTGTGTGTGTATGTGTGTGTGTGTGTGTGTCTGTGTGTAATAATTAATAATAAGCAAGTGTGAAAATACATCAAATAGAACGATTCTTGGGGAAAAAATAAAACAAAAAATCACGCTTTCGTGGCTTATCCGCCATACTGAGCACCATCAAAGACCTCTACATTCATTTTAGAATTTACCACAAAATATTTCACATTGAAGTGGTGGCCTCCGTGTGTGTATGTGTGATTCGTGTGTGTGTGTGTGTGTGTGTGTGTGTGTGTGTGTGTGTGTGTGTGTGTGTGTGTGTGTGTGTGTGTGTGTGTGTGCGTGTGTGTGCATGCACGTGTCTTTATGTGTATATGACAAACATACAGAGAATTTCTTTAATCCAAAAGAAAAAAATTAACGAAGAGCAAAAATTTTTCCAAAATAAAAAGATGAAAAAAAGAAGAATGAAACAGAAGAAATTATTTTTGTTTCGAAAATACGTAATTCTCAAAGATTAGAAGAGAAGAAGCTTTGGGATTTTAGAAAGACAAAGTACATATGAATGGAAATATGTTCCGATGCAAGTGTTGGAAGAAGAAGAGCCAGTTGCAAATTTGTTGAAAAAATAATACAAAAGAGAAGGAAGTACGAGAAGGATAGGTTTATAAGTGAGTAAAGATGTTGCTTCTTCTTCCTCTTCCTATTCCTCTTCCCCTTCCTCTACCTTTCCCACTTCGTCTTATCCTTTCTCTGTTTCCTCTCTTCTTCCTCTTCCCTTTCCTCTTTCTCTACCTCTTCCCTTCCCTTTCCCCTCCCACTACCTCTCCCACTTCGTCTTTTCCTTCCTCCTCTTCTTCTTCCTTTCCCTCTTCCTTTCCTCTACCTCTCCCTCCTCGTTTTCTCCTTCCTCTTCCTTTCTTCTTCCACAGCCTCTTCAATTACTCCCCCTCTCCACTTCGTCTTCTCCTTCCTCCTTTCCCTCTATTTTTTCTCTTCCTTTTCCTTTCTCTCTCTCTTCCCTTCCTTTACCCCTTCCTCTGCCTTTCCCTCTTCGTCGTCTCCTTCCTCCTCTTCCCCTTCCTCTACCTCTCCCACTTCGTCTTCTCCTTCCTCCTCTTGCTCTCTTCTTCCTCTTCCTCTCCCTCTTCCCTTCCTTTTCTCCTTCCTCTACCTCCCCTCCTCGTTTTCTTCTTCCCCCTCTCCCTTCCTTCTTCCACATCCTCTTCCCTTCCTCCTCTTCCTCTTTTTCCTCTTCCTCTCCCTCATGCCTTCCTTTACCTTTCCTTCTTCGTCTTCTACTTCCTCCTCTTCCTTTCTTCTCCCTCATCCCTTCCTCTACTTCTCCCACTTCGTCTCCTCCTTCCTTCCCTTCCTCTCTTCTTCCTCTTCCTCTTCCCTTCCTTTTTCCCTTATTCTACCTCTCCCACATAGTCTTCTTCTTCCTCCTCTTCCTCTCTTCTTCCTCTTCCTCTTCCCTTTCTTTTCCCTTTACTCTACCTCTCCCTCCTCGTCTTCTCCTTCCTCCTCTTCCTTTCTTTTTCCACATCCTCTTCCTCTTTCTTTTCCTCTTCCTCTCCCTCATCCCTTCCTTTACCCCTTCCTCTACCTTTCCCTATTCGTCTTCTCCTTTCTCCTGTTCCTTTCTTCTTCCTCTTCCCTTCCTTTTCCCTTCCTCTACCTCTCCCACTTCGTCTTCTCCTTCCTCCTCTTCTTCTCCCTCTTCTCTTCCTTTTCCCCTTCCTCCCCCTCTCCCACTTCATCTTCTACTTCCTCCTCTTTCTCTTCCTCTTCATCTTCCTCCCTTCTTTTTCCCCTTCCTCTACCTCTCCCTCCTCATCTTCTTCCTTCTCTTCCTTTCTTCTTCCTCATTCTTCTCACTTCCTTTTCTCCTTCCTCTACCTCTCCCACTTCGTCTTCTCCTTCCTCTTCTTCCATTCCTTTTCCCCTTCCTCTTCCTCTTCGTCTTCTTCCTCCTCTTCCTCTTCCCTTCCTTTTCCCTTTCCCATTTCATCTTCTTTTTCTTCCTCTTTCTCTCCCCTTTCCCTTCTTTCTCCTCAATTTCTTCTTCTACATTTTCTTCTTCCCCTCCCTCTTCCCTTTCCTTTCCCTCTTCCCCTTCCTCGTCTCCATCCTCTTCTTCCTTTTCCTCTTTTTCTTAAACTTCTGTTTATTCCTATTCTTCTTCTCCTTCGCTTTCTCCCTCCTTCTCCACCTCTCCTTTTCTCTGTTTCTTCCTTCTTTCCTACATCTGCATGTCTGCCCTATTTTACGTTTCGCTACCTCTTCGTCTGTCTGCTTTTCTGTCTATTGTGCGTTTTTCTGTCTGGTTCTATCGGTCTGTCTCTTCTGTACATCATTCCCATCCGTCCTTTGTTCCAAACAGTTTATGTTATTCTTTCTCCGTTTGAATTTCTGTCTGTCTTTCTGTTTGTTTTTGTCTGCCTACTTGTTTTTGTATATGCTACCTTGCCCCTCCCTGTCAGCCACTCTGCCTGTCTGTCTATTTGTGTTGGTATATACTTCTATCTCTGTGTGTCTTTCTGTGTTTGTGTTTGTGTGTGTGTGTGTGTGTGTGTGTGTGTGTGTGTGTGTGTGTGTGTGTGTGTGTGTGTGTGTGTGTGTATCTGTGTGTGTGTGCGTGTTTCTGTGTGTGTGTGTGTGTGTGTGTGTGTGTGTGTGTGTGTGTGTGTGTGTGTGTGTGTGTGTGTGTGTGTGTGTATGTCTGTGTATGTGTTGCTTTCGTCTTTGCGATTTTGTATCTCTGTGTTCCTGTACATTTACGTATTTGTGTCTGTGTGCCTGTCTGCTTGCGTATGTCTATCTGTCTGTCTATAACCCCGTCTGTCTGTCCTTTGTGACATGGAAGACAGATAACAATAGTGAGATTATAAACAGCTTTGTTGGTAAGACACAGACAATGAAATACAGGCAACATATCAAAGTGACACTTTACTAAGCACTAATTGAGATCAAGCCATTCCAAGTACCTGGAGTGTTAAATTTGCTCCGTAGGATGTCCGTGGCGTGTGTGGAAATATAAGTTGGACTGTCGGTAACCGCATGAAATATTCTTTGTGGTGCATTTGCTTAAAAAGAGAAAAATAAAATCTTGGCAGTTAGACTTAGTTACAAAACGTATATTTTGTTGAGAGGTTTTATTCTATATTTATTTACATTTTGGTGGGAGATCCTATTATGCTTTGAGAAACCACGATGGAACAGCGTGAGGCCTGCATATCCAAGTTCTTCTAAAAGCGATAAGGCATGAGCATCCTGTGTTCCATAAACAAGTACTATTACCCGACGAAAGTCGCCCCTGATCCGTTTTGCATGGCGCATAAACGACAATTGCATTACGCAGATAAGAGAAACGTGGATAAGAGAAACGCGGATAAGCGAAACGCAGATAAACAAGACGCGAATAAGTGAGATGTGGATAAGGTAGACGCGGATAAGTGAGGCGCAGATAAGCGAAACGCGGATAAGCAAAACGCGGAT
>NC_134791.1:33696923-33706923 GCF_046742065.1 Oratosquilla oratoria | reverse complement strand
TTGTGTTCGGCTTTGTGCTTTGTGTCTGCAAACGCTGAGATACATTAGAATTCCGTGGACCGTCTCTTCCAAAGCGACGGTTTTTCCGTCTCAAAAGTCACAGTAGACAGCAATTTGCAATCGTAAATAACCAAGTAGGCGTATGCAGCAACGCATCTACCACTTCTTATGAGAGAAACTTCCTTCGTTACATAGAAGAGGAAAGAAATATTACGTTTTAAGGAATTCTGCTTTGTAGGAAATTTCATCAAACGGACTGTTACTGCTTTCGTAAATTGGTCTGAAAGATGATGCTAGTGTTTTCGTAGTATTGGTTCCCAGAACATGGGCCAATAACTCAAATTCCACTTTTTTTTTTCCTTGGGGGAGGGGAAGGGAGAGGGAAGGAGAGAGGGAGGTGAAGAGAGGAGGGGGAGAGGGGAGGAGGGAGAAGGGAGGAGGAAGAGAAGAGGAGGGGGAAGAGAGGGGGAGAGGGGAGGAGGGAGAGAGGAGGTGAAGAATGATAGAGAGGAGGGGAGAGTGGAGGTGGAGGAGGAGAGAGGAGGTGAAGAATGATAGAGGGGAGGGGAGAGTGGAGGTGGAGGAGGAGAGAGGAGGGGGAGGGGGAGGAGGAGGCGGAAGGGGAAGGTGGAGTGGGGAGGGGTTTGAATGGAGGGGAAGGGGGAGACAGGAGAGGGGAGAGGGCAAGAAGGAAAAGGAGGAGGTTATTCATGCATTAAAACCTATTAATCCACTCAGACATTTTGATAAAAAATTGTAGTCGAGCTACTAGGTTACATCTAGATCTCAGGATGGAATGATATTGATGTTATTCCCGGTGAGCCCAGCTGAACCCAAAAAAAGGACAACTGCAATAATTTCATTCTGGTTGGCGCCAGATAATTTTGTTCTGTCGAGATGAACTCAACGCGCCGAAAGGGCATAACTTGAGACGTTATTGTGACAGTTTTTAAATCCAATTTAACTCAATAATAATATCTCTTTATTTCATCCTGTCTGGTATACTATTATCCTATAGGATAGAAGCTCCTTGGGCAAAATAACACCATTGATATATGTTATCCTGGCTAAGAACAGACGCTTTTATTCAAGTGCATTGGTACCATTGTTGAAAGGAATTTCAAGACGTTTTTTGTGGGCTAGCATCAGAGACCCACTCTGCTCTTTCCATTACAGAAGATCTTATACACATCCTCCCGCCTGCTCCCTGGCTTCTGTCCCATATTATATAATGAACGTATTTTTCTTCCCTCTTCTCCGTGATGAAAGCGTGGAAGGGACAAAAATATTGATGAATGCAGGAGCGCCGCCATATAGCTGACAAACCACGACCTGAGAGCATTTTAACGTCGCTGTATCCCCCTCCTTTTCTCTTTCTTTTTCCTTTAACTTTTCATTTTGATTGAGCCTGCTTCCTGCCCTTACTGGCGCTCTTCATGTAATAGATGGCTGCATGGCGACACTTGACTTTGCAACTAATATTGTTGCTGCTGTCGCTGTCCACTGGCTTCCTGCTGCACCAGCTTCCTGCTGGAGAAGCTACGTCCTGGAGGAGCTACCTACTGCAGGAGATTTCTGCTACAGGAACTTCCTGCTTCAGGAACTTCTGCTGGAGATTTTCCCTGTTAAAGGAGACTTCCTGCTGAAGGAGACTTCCTGTTGGATGAGTTCCCTGCTGGAGGAGATTTCTGCTAAAGGAAGCTTCTGCTGTAGAAGTGTCCCTCTGGAAAAACCTCTCGCCTGAGGAAGTTCTTGCCAGAAGCGATCTCTTACTGGAAGGCCCCTTTTACTGGACAAGACTCCTGTTGGACGCCGCCAACTGATGGGGCTATCTGCTGGAGAAGCCACCAGGATTCTCTCATTCGAGGAGACTCCAGCTCTAGGAGCCGCCTACTGAAGAAGCCGTCTGCTTGAGGAACCTCGAAGAGCCTTCTGCTGAAGAAGAAGAACCAAAGGTCGAGGGAGGTTCTGGATAACACGTGGCCTACATGTATCACTTGCCGGAATCGTTATCACGAAGCTGCCGGCGCTATCACCCATCCGTGAATGGGAGTCTGCAGCTCCTGAATTATGGAGCTGCAAGAGCTGCCGCGGGAAAGGAGAGGGCGCTAAAGGAACCTCATGTACAGTATATGAAAGTAAACTGCGGACGCACGACGAAAGGAGGAGGAAGAGGAAGAAGAGAAAGAAGATGAAGATGAAGAAGAAGATGAAAAGGAAGAAGAGGAAGAAGAAGAAGAAGAAGAAGAAGAAGAAGAAGAAGAAAAAAAAGAAGTGGAAGAAGAGGGAGAAGAACAAGAACATGAAGAGGAGGAAGAACAGCAAAAGGAGAAGGAAGAAGAAGAAGAAGAAGAAGAAGAAGAAGAAAGACTGGGTTTAAGAAGATGGTGAACTGAACAATAGGACGGACGAAAGAAGGAAGAAGGAAGAAGAAAAAAATAAGTAAAGGAAGATTTAGGAAAAGAAAAAAAATAAGAATAAATAAAAAGAGAGGTAAACCTACACACACTGCTTGATCTGGGAGAGTGAAGTCGAAGGAAATGGAAAGTTAAGGCCGACAGGAACAAAGGAAATGTCGATGGAGAAGAAAAAGGAAATGAGAGATTGAAGCCGGAATGAGGAGCAAAATGCGACTGGGAAGGAGAGAATGGGAAGAGAGAGAGAGAGAGAGAGAGAGAGAGAGAGAGAGAGAGGAAGAATGGGAGAATGCGGTAAAGAAGAAAAGGAGGAAACGGAAGGAAAGGGGGATAAGAGACGAGACAATAGTGACAATGAAGGTGAGAATAAAATTGAAATGGAGCCAATATCTGAAGGGATACAAGAAACGAAAAAAAAAACTGAGCGAAGATAAAGGAACATTAGAGAATAGGAGGACGAAAATTAAAAAAGAAAAATGTAGTGAAAGGAAAAGAAAAAAAAAAAGAATAAATAAAAGAGCAAACCTAAGAAGAAAAACATCAGAATTATACGTCTCAGGAAGTGAAGAAAATACAGACACAAGAGAAAATTAACGAAAGCGGAGATACAGAATACAGGAAGATGAAGAGGAGGAGGAGGAGGAGGAGGGGTAGAAGAGAAGATGGAGGGTGAAGAGGAGGAGAAGGAGAAGGAGGAAAAGGAGACTGAGGGAAGGTAGAGGACAGAAAGGATAGAAGACGTAAGAGATGTAAAAATAGTGGACGAGGAGGAGGAGGGGTAGGAGGAGGAGGAGGAGGAGGAAAGAGAGGAGAAGGAGGAGGAGGAGGAGGAGAAGGAGGAGAAGGAGGAGAAGGAAAGAGGGAAGAAAGGGGAAGGACAGAGAGGAAAGATGTAAAAATAGTGAGTGAATAGGAGTTGGAAAAGGAGGAGGAAGAGGAGGAAGAAGAGGAGGAAGAAGAGGAGGAGGAGGAGAAGGAAAGGAGGGAAGAAAGGTGAAGGACAGGGAGGAAGGATGTAAAAATAGTGAGTAGAAGGAGAAGAAGAAGAAGGAAAAGTAGGAGGAGGAGGAGGAGGTGGAGGAGGGAGGAAGAGGAGGAGGAGGAGGAGGAGGAGGAGGAGGAAGACAGAAAGGCTGGAAAACCAAAGAGATGTAAAAGCAGCTAGTGAGGAGGAGAGCGATGGAAACGTAGACCGAAGGTGAAAGAGTTAAAAGTCAGAAAATGGCGACAAAAAGTCAAAAGGAAACAAGATAGTTTGTCACCTAAGGAAGAGTGGCAGTGTATGGCAAAAAATGGGATGAGAAATATGGAAAAGAAAGAGGCGGAAGCAAAAGATAAATGACAAACTTTGAAAAAACATGTAAAGGAATATCAACAATGAAGCAGAGAGGCACTATTTGAATAAAACATAAGATAAAAGAAAAAAAAAAAAGACTAAAATGATTGGTATTTTTTACGAAAACTTAGATTTCAGTCAGTGTTAGAATTAACGAGAGACAGAATTAGAATGTAGAATGAATTGATGAGAACGAAGAAAATAGACAAAAGGTTAAACGAAAAGAGAAAATAGACTAAATGGACTGGGAATTTTTACGAAAGGCAGAGAAATCAGTCAGAATAGAAAAAGAACGATGATCGACAAAAATAAAAGGTTGAAGAGATTGATGAGAACAAAGAAGATTGAAAAGTAGGAAACGCTAAAAGGGACGTCAGCAACAAGGAAGTGAATCATGTCGTTCTAATAATGTACATAAAAGACAAGAGAAGGGACCGAGAAATGGCAATACTATATTTATCTATTTATATCTATTATATTATTTATCTATTTCTCTAATATATTATTTAATTTTTTGACTAATTACTATCTAATTATTTAATTATTTTATATTATTCGTTTATCTATAACAAGGAAGTGAATCATGTCGTTCTAATAATGTACATAAAAGACGAGAGAAGGGACCGAGAAATGGCAATACTATATTTATCTATTTATATCTATTATATTATTTATCTATTTCTCTCATATATTATTTTATTTTTTGACTAATTACTATCTAATTATTTACGTAATTGTTTAATATTATTCGTTTATCTATAACATGGAAGTGAATCATGTCGTTCTAATACATAAAAGACAAGAGAAGGGACCGAGAAATGGCAATACTATATTTATCTATTCATATCTATTATATTATTTATCTATTCCTCTAATATATTATTTAATTTTTTGACTAATTACTATCTAATTATTCATTTAATCATTTTATATTATTCGTTTATCTATAACAAGGAAGTGAATCATGTCGTTCTAATAATGTACATAAAAGACAAGAGAAGGGACGGAGAATTGTCAATACTATATTTATCTATTTATATCTATTATATTATTTATCTATTTCTCTAACATATTATTTTATTTTTTGACTGATTACTATCTAATTGTTTATTTAATTATTTTATATTATTCGTTTATCTATAACAAGGAAGTGAATCATGTCGTTCTAATACATAAAAGACAAGAGAAGGGACCGAGAAATGGCAATACTATATTTATCTATTTATATCTATTATATTATTTATCTATTTCTCTAATATATTATTTAATTTTTTGACTGATTACTATCTAATTATTTATTTAATTATTTTATATTATTCGTTTATCTATAACAAGGAAGTGAATCATGTCGTTCTAATACATAAAAGACAAGAGAAGGGACCGAGAATTGTCAATACTATATTTATCTATTTATATCTATTATATTATTTATCTATTTCTCTAATAAATTATTTTATTTTTGACTAATTATTATCTAATTATTCATTTAATTGTTTAATATTATTCGTTTATCTATAACATGGAAGTGAATCATGTCGTTCTAATACATAAAAGACAAGAGAAGGGACCGAAAAATGGCAATACTATATTTATCTATTTATATTATATTATTTATCTATTTCTCTAATATATTATTTTATTTTTTGACTAATTACTATCTAATGATTTATTTAATTATTTTATATTATTCGTTTATCTATAACAAGGAAGTGAATCATGTCGTTCTAATACATAAAAGACAAGAAAAGGGACCGAGAATTGTCAATACTATATTTATCTATTTATATCTATTATATTATTTATCTATTTCTCTAATAAATTATTTTATTTTTAACTAATTATCATCTAATTATCTATTCAATTGTTTAATATTATTCGTTTATCTATAACATGGAAGTGAATCATGTCGCTCTAATACATAAAAGACAAGAGAAGGGACCGAGGAATGGCAATACTATATTTATCTATTTATATCTATTATATTATTTATCTATTTTTCTAACATATTATTTTATTTTTTGATTAATTCCTCTCTAATTATTCATTTAATTATTTGATATTATTCGTTTATCTATAACAAGTGAATCATGTCGTTCTAATACATAAAAGACAAGAAAAGGGACCGAGAAATGGCAATACTATATTTATCTGTTTATATCAATTATATTATTTATCTGTTTCTCTAATATATTATTTTATTTTTTGACTAATTACTCTCTAATTATTCATTTAATTATTTGATATTATTCGTTTATCTATAACAAGGGAGTAAATCATGTCGTTCTAATACATAAAAGACAAGAAAAGGGACCGAGAAATGGCAATACTATATTTATCTATATCTACTATATTATTTATCTATTTCTCTAATAAATTATTTTATTTTTGACTAATTATTATCTAACTATTTATTTAATTGTTTAATATTATTCGTTTATCTATAACAAGGAAGTGAATCATGTCGTTCTAATACATAAAAGACAAGAAAAGGGACCGAGAATTGTCAATACTATATTTAGCTATTTATATCTATTATATTATTTATCTATTTTTCTAGTGAATTATTTTGTTTTTTGACTAAGTATTATCTAATTATTTATCTAAATATTTAATATTATTTGTTTATCTATAACAACATGCATGACTTGAAGACAGAAACAAGTGAATTACGAGACGTAAATAGGACATTTGATGAATAAATAAAGTTTTCTAAATAGATGCGATCAAAGTACTACAATATAAGTCACAATGTCATAAATAAGAACAACATAAAACAAATATATAGGAAAAGATTGAATCAAAAAATAAAAAATAAAAAAGAATATACAGAACGAAATAAATATTTGATCCTAACAGCGCAAAATATGACCATAAAAGAATATTAGTTAACTTTAAGGACAGAGATAATAGGTGGTAAGGGACATGGAACTGCCTAGTGTAGGCCTTATGGTCTCTTGCAATCCCCTCCATTCTCATGTACTTATGTCAGAAATTAACCAAGAACAGAGAAAGAGAACAAGAGATTGAGAGATAGACAGAGAGGCAGATAGATAGAGAGAGAAATAAATAAAAAATAAAAGAAAATAAAGAGGATTTGTTATGAGAAAATTATATCCAAATATCATCTTACTCACTGGCTCGAAATATCCACAACTTGTTTCAGGCTGTGGACAACTGGTTCAATTAAAAATATATTGTAAACCGATCCACTTTTGAGTAAGGTAAACTTAATCACACTCAACAAATATCGTGGACCTCATATGGACCACACAGAAAGCCACAATGATTCTTTAATAGTCCACTTAAAAAGATTTTGTGGACTGGTCCATTTTTGAGTAGGATGAACTTAATCACACACAATAAATTTAAGAATATATGGACCAATTTCCATTTGATTACCAAATATAGTGGACTACCTGTGGACTACCCAGGAAGCCACAATAGTTCACTAGTGATCCAACTGAAAATATATCGTGAACCATTCCACTTTTGAGTAAGAAAAACTTATACAACAAGTTTATAAACATATGGACCTATTTTCATTTGATCAACAAAAATAGTGGACATCTTGTGGACTATCTAGAGCCACAATGGTCCACTAATGATCCAATTAAATAGATATTATGGACCAGTCCACTTTTTAAGTATGAAGAACTTAATCCCATACGACACATTTACGAACATATGGACCAAATTCTAATTGATTACCAAATATAGTGGACCACCTTAGGACCACTAAGAAAGTCACAGTGGTTCACTACTGGCCCAATTAAAAATATATCGTGAACTAGTCCACTTTCGTGTAAATAGAACTTAATCACACACAACAAAATTATGAATATATGGACTTTCCATTTGACTACCAAATATAGTGGACCACCTATGGACTATCCAGAAAGGCACAACGATTCACTAGCGGTCCACAGACCAGAAGCTGAGACCCATTGCGTTCATCTGCGGTTACACTAGTCAACGGGATAGTTGGATTCCAACGATTTAGTTGGATTTCGTCCAAGGTTAGACGGCTACACTGACCAAATCCTACAACCTTAGACGAAATCCAACTGAATCATTGTGATCCAACCGTTCCGTTCACTAATGTAACCCTAGCTTTAGACAGAAGGTAAGCAAGATTGTAAAATTTGGATACAGCGAAAAGTGAAAACAAAGAACAAATAAAACAAACATATAATTAAAGAGGAAAGTAGAGAAAAGTGAAACGAGTGAAATAAGAAAAAAAAAAAAAAAGAACTTACATGAACAAAGTAGGAAGAACAAAGATATGGCAGATGCTGCAAAATGTGATAAAGAAAAAACATAAAAGAAAATGAAAATAGAAAATGCTTAATAGACATCTTGGGAAAGTAAAAAAACACAAAGGCATAAAAAATATGCAAAATAAGACGAGGGAATGAAAAAATAATAATAAACGAGGGATATAAGAAGCAGCAAGAAAAAAAATAGCAATGGAAGAAGTGTAGAAGTCCGGATTTATGGCTAATTCAAAATGAAGTTAGGAGAAACGAAGAAGAAAAAAAAGGCACAGAAAGAAAGTGAGAAAGATTTTGAAGGAACGAAAGGTGGAGGATGGAAAATTACTTTTGTTTGAATTTTGAGGCAAAAAAATAAACAATGAATCACGGCAATAAAAAAAAAAAAAAAAAAAAAGGTAGGGAGGATTAAAAATAACCACAAAATTGTCAATTAACGTCAAAACAAGACAAAATTTAGTTAAAGACTAAGTATATTTGAAAAATAAATAAATAAAAAGAGGAAAGGCAATAACGCTGTGAACCGCAGAGCTGTGGCTAAACTTAATACTTTTGCCTTTTGTGTTTGGGTATCTGAGCATAAAATCATATGCACTCAATGCCCTAAACGACAATGATAGTATAATCAAACACTGGAATTTAATTGCTTAACAAAGAATCAAATCACGTGTGGGGATGTGGGTTATGGAAGAAAATTTCCCCAAATAAACAAAATCACCTGAACACACACAAACTACTTAATTCTGATCACCGAGATGAGTATTAATCCTCAAAGGTCGAAGTAATTCTAATCAAGTCGACAGTATCCTGCCATACCTAAGAATGTAAACAAAACTGCATTCGATTCAGATGGAATCCATCTTCACGTAGAACATCACAAAAACAGACGTACGGAGGAAACAAAAGGCAGAGGGTCATGGTGAAGGAAAGCAAACACAAGAAGAGGTGTAGGAAAGCGATTGCAGTAAGACACATGAAAAAGGAAGAGAGAGAGAGAGAGATAGGGGGAGGTAGAGAGAGGGAGAAAGAGGGAGAGAGAAGGAGAAAGGAGACGAAAAGAGAAGGAGAGAAGGGAGAGAGAGAGAGAGAGAGAGAGAGAGAGAGAGAGAGAGATAGAGAGAGAGAGAAAGAGAGAGGGAGGGGGAGAAAGAGAGAGAGGGAGAAAGAGAGAGGGGAGAAAGAGAGGGAGAGAGAGAGAGAGAGAGAGAGAGAGAGAGAGAGAGAGAGGGACAAAGAAAGAGAGAGAGAGCGAAAGAGAGCGAGAGAGAGAGAGAGGAGAGAGAGAGAGAGAGGAGAGAGAGAGAGGGAAAGAGAAAGGGAGAGAGAGAGAGAGAGAGAGAGAGAGAGAGAGAGAGAGAGAGAGAGAGAGAGAGAGAGAGAGAGAGAGAGAGAGAGAGAGAGAGAGAGAGAGAGAGAGAGAGAGAGAGAGGGAGAGAGAGAGAGGGGGGAATGGAATTTATTGGAAGGTAAGGGAAATTGGGGAAGGGAGAGGGAAGAGGACGAGAGGGGAAGAGGGGAAAGAGGAGAGGGGAGAGTGAATAAGAGGGGAGGGGAGAGGAGGTGAGGGGAAGAGGGAGGGGGGCAGAGGAGAAGAGGGAAGAAGGTGGTAAAGGTGGACAAGGAGAGGGGTCAAAATAAAGAGAGATGAAAAATATATTCAAAAAGGCCAAAAAAAAAAAAAAAAAAAAGGAAGAAAAAAAAGGAAGAAAAAAAAGGTGAAAGTAAAGATTGACGATGAACAGAGAGAAAAAGATAAATAGAAAAAATAGAAAATAGAAATAAAACGGAAGCAATGGAAATGCAATCACTGCCACCAACAATGTCAAGCAAATGAATAATAAAAAAAGGAAAATCAATAAGTATGATAATAAACTTTAAGAAACACTTGAATTTCGCTGCCTGAAGAGTTGAACACAGCTGAAAAAATCGCCTGGAGGCAGCCAATATAAAAGGGTAAGTACGCCCAGGTAGGCAAG
>NC_134791.1:33686923-33694423 GCF_046742065.1 Oratosquilla oratoria | reverse complement strand
CTATTTTGTATGCTTGTATCATGTGTTTGAGTATGCTACCTTCACAGGCAAGCATTGTGAACCTCCTGCTTACAGAGGTAGTAGGGACACCAATGTACGAGGCATTGGGGCAAGTGAATTGGTATACCACATTAGTCTGTTGAAGGTGGTTGTTGTCTTTAGTCAAGTTGTTTTTCATGATAAGGCTGGAGACTTTTATTTTCGTAGTATATGATAAGAGTCAATTTGTTGTGTCAATTGGTGCATATAACGTAAAGTGCATTGAATTCTTTCAGAATATGTTCGTCTGTTTTGTATGCTGGTGTCATTTGATTTTTGTAATAAATTGTATGTGCGGGCACTGTTTTTTTCTTGTCATGTTATGGTGCGGGTGATGAAAAGCCTCATCTACTTGTCAATGATGGAGTTGGAAAAGCTGTTATTAATAAGTATTTGTTTGACGAGCGATACTTCAATATAAAAAAAAAATCCCAAAAGGAGCAATTCCTGTATGTGCCTCGAAGGTATTCCCAAATGACTGTTTGTACCGTTGGGAGCGCTCACTTGCAGCATTCAGGCATCTTCCAGTGCCAGTCTTCTTCCTGTAAACAGTGATCTTGTATGTGTTTTCATGAGAGTGGATGAGGACGTCAAGGAGAGGGATCTTGTTGTGTATGATGTTGTTGTTGTTCCCTAGACTGTCTGTCCGAGCAGTCCCGTCTCCCCAAAGAATGGCACGCTAGAAACGGGATTCCCACAAATCCTTTATGGAGTGTATGCTGTGTTGTTTGCGTGCGTGATTGTGTATAATGTAGTCTTCCATGATGTGTTGAATAGTATGGGGTGAAGTGTTACATCCTGGGCATTTGTCCACAATGCGGTCATCCAGTCTCTTCTGTTGTGTATGTTGAGTTCGTAGGTGAAATGTAACGCAGAGGCTGTTTCCATGGCTAGCTTTAAATCTCTAAGGTGGAACTCACCCTTTACATCAACGAAAATGTCATCGACATATCTACAATAGGTAAAGGGTTTTAAGTCAGATTATGTTCTATAGGTTGCACATGTAGAAGTCGGCAAAAGTACACTCTAAGGTTGAACCCATGGCGCCACCTTCCACTTGCAGGTATAGCTGGCCTGTGGTGCTTCAAAATGGAGCTTCTGTCGTGCAGTGCAAGAAGCAGATTCTCCCTGACATTTTCTGGGATCTTAGGTGGATGCAGTTCAGGGTGACGGTACACACTTTTGAGGATTATATATTTCAATAGTAGGAAGAATTGGGACATGTGAGAATAATGATCCCACCTCGAGGGAAGCCATCTTCCTTTGGGTTGTTTGCTGCGTAAAATGTCAACAAATACATGTGTCGATTTCAGGGAGTATTTATTTGGGGGTGTATGAGGTGATGATACTGTTAAGCTACATGGCGAGTCCATATGTAGGAGTGGTGATTTGTGAGATGATCAGGCGGAGAGGGGAGTTGGGATTGTGTGTTTTGACATTATCGTAAATATATCCAGAAGAGAATTCGCCGGTGATGAGAGGGATATGCAGGTGGCCCGTGACTGCGTTGTTAGATGCGATTGATTTGTGAACTTTGACTTTAAGTTTGCCGGTGGGGTCACTAGATATCTTCTTGAATTCAGAAGCGTCAGACAGGATGTAGTCAGTTTTGGACAAGTAGTCCTTTGTTGAGGACATAAATGGAAGACTTGTCAGCTCGACGGATGACGAGGTCGGGGTTGTTGCGTAACTCTGTAGCTGCTTGCTTGAGTTGTGGAGAGAGGAGGCAACTAATTTTGCGGCTGCGCCTCTTGGTAGTTTCCGCTAATAACTGTTTCTTCTGATTTACGACCCCAGTCATTAGCTGAAACTACCAAGATAGTTACACATGTAATAGAATTAAGAATTTAAAAATGTTGGAAGCTGTTTATTCAAGGGAACTATCCCCTATAATTGATATAGATCTAATGTGACAACAGCCATACCATTGTACAACTCGTTAGAGGTACCCGATCTCAACTTCCTCAGCCATCCCCTCCCCCTCACCCTCCCTCTCCTCCTCTCCCTCCCTCTCAGCGTAAGGTCCCAACTTTGAGACGCTCCCTGGGTTTCAGGTATCCTCGTTTCCTGTCTACCAATATTTAAACCTATGTTTCCTGCGTAGAATTGTCAATTGTACATTGTGTAACTGTGTAAGACTATTACTTATTTATATTATTCTGAAGATAACTCCCTGTAGTCGAAACGTTAATTAAAAATGGAAGACTTTGGACGACTTGTTTTTGCCCATCCTCCAGAAACAGGATCTACTGTCACAAAACTTGAGAACATTAGTAAGAATATTAATAATTGTCAGAATGCTGTTGTGTTCAACTGTGTGTTAGTGAGAATCTGCGCCCAAGACACACACACACACACACACACACACATATATATATATATATATATATATATGTACATACATACGTATATACAGGTTGTCCCAAAAGAAAGAGAATCAGCGAAGAATAAAAATAGAAAATATAGGGAGAAGGATATAAAATTTGTGATAGATATATCAACAAATGAAGAATAGTAGGAGAGAAGGTGAAAGCGAAAAGGGTAAATAGAAATAAAGATGTGGAGAAAGACAGAACGAAGAGAAATGAAAGAAGAGTGCAGACCTAACGAATGGGGGGAACAGATGAGTAAAGAGGAGGCAAAAGAGAGAAAGAGAGGGCGCCGAAACAAGAGAAAAGAGGAAGAAAGTGAAAACGTAGGAATAGAAAACAAAAGAGAGAACCTGAAGAGAATGAGAAATTAATGGAAAATTATCTCTCATACGTTGTAGCCCGTCAGTGTGGCAACGCGACCTGGCGTCACTTTCAGGTACTACACATCTAGCGTGTCATGGCACATTGTGACAAGCGTATGTACGTAAGTCCAATAAATACGATGATCTTAAGTTTACGAGGTCGTAGGGAAGTCGTTCACATCGTAAATTTACAACCCAGAATTAAGATACGACTTCAGAAGCTCCCAAGAAGCCATCAATTGGGTCAAGGGCTTTAACTAGGTTGATGCAGGCAAGGTCATCATATTAAGACAGCAGGGCAAGACTCGTAGTAATGGATTCAAATTGGACAAATTTAGGTTTAAGAAGGAAAGAACAAGTTTACTAACAGTGGTTAACGAATGAAATAGAATTATCAATCATGTAGTGAACACGGAAATAAATGATTATTTTAAGAGAAGATTAGATAAATTTATGGATGGGAATGACAGGCGGTAAGGGACATGGAACTGCCTAGTGTAGGCCTTATGGTCTCTTGCAGTCTCCTCCATTCCTATGTTCTTATCAGAGCCACTGTAGTTCTTAGGAGTGAAGGGCCGAATTCAAGAAAGAAAAAATGAACATTACTCTTTCATGCATCAAACTTGTTCTTCATTTTTTACATCGCGCCTCTCATCATCTTTGTATGACTTTTTGAATAAAAATTGAATATTGATATTGCCGAGTGCCTGACGTTTAGTATGCACAGGTTTTCTAGCCTGTTTTCTCATTCCTCTTTTGCATTTGTGCTGTTCTCTTTATCCTCTTTTTACCAATCTATTCGTATTTAACTGCTCTCAATCACCTGCTCACCATCCTTTTTAGGCCGACGTTGGCTCGCCTCCTCGCCTGGCCAGAGTTGTTGGGTGCCAACGTAACAAGAATCGAGTATCGAATTCCGGGACTCGAACTCACGACCACCTGCTCATGAGTTCGACACACTATGGCCCATTGGTCTTAATCAGCCGAATAAAATCACTTGGCGACACCCAAGTCACAAGTCACCGATGGTCTAAATGAGGTTATTTTAAACCAATTCAGACCTTAGTCTCTTCCTTTAACTTGAAGAGAATCGTCTGGTGACTTCTGGAATGAAATAGTCGAGATTGGAACATTGGCACAATACGTAGGAACATCCGTATGTTAACATATGGGGTCTTTGTGTTTGAGTCTCTTTAGGTGAGTTTTTCGTTGCAGGTGCCTTGTTTGGTTTTCACACACACACACACACACACACACACACACACACACACACACACACTCACTCACAGACACACACACATACACACACACACACACCGGGTCGACGGTGCATTAGGACCGTTCGTGATCGCTAATCCAGCGGTCCGAGTTCGATTCCCTCCCAGGGCTGAAATAATTTCAGCATCGCTCCACTGCGAGCCGGCACTCCAGCTTTCGTAGGCAAGGACTCTCATCGTGTCGATCACGAGCCCGACACGTGACCCAAAATAGTGGTGAATCACACACACAAATTAGCTAATTTCAACTGCTGTTAGTTTTCTATATTACTCATCCCCAATTTCCAAATCTAGATTGAATAAGAAATGGTGGAATCTCTAGAGACATTATACTTTCTCTAGCATCTTATCTAATGATGGACACTATTTAGTATGCAATACTTCTGCTACATCTGCAGAAAATCACAAGGAAATCCGTGCATTACACATATCATTCACCTCTGCTTACACAATTATGACATCAATACTCCACATCAGCTCTGTTTCCGATACATATCAATTATCACGTCTCCTTCCTCAGTTCTGATGTCAATACTCCACGTAAGCTCCATTTGGGCTCGTACATAATACACAGACATTTATCCTTCACTGCGGTAGCCCAGTGGATACCGTGTCGAACTCATGAGCAGGTAGTCGCGAGTTCGATTCCCGAGACCCGCTGCGTGCTTCTTGCGTTGTTTTCCGACAGCCTTGGCCAGACGGGGAGGCGACCCAAACATCGGTGTAAAGAAACCTAGCGGTTTTCCGCTACTGCGAGGGCCTGGCCTACCAGGGGTTTCTCACTTCCCTCTTCATAGGATTGGGATGATGATAATGAGCGTTTTCGATATTTGATGACCTTGGCTGCAGCATGTTATGCCGACTGAGCAAATTTAAAAGAAAAATGCGGTTGTTGTTTATGTGTGAAGATGTGTCGGAGTGCTCTGAGTGGTTAATCCAATAGAGGTATTCAAATGGGTCAAAGGCTTTAACAATGGTGATACAGGCAAGATCATCATTTGTTGTGTGTGTGTGAAGATGGCGAGGGAGTGTGATACATTAGGTCAAAGTGTTCTAAGTGGTTGATCTAACAGAGATATTCAAATGGGACAAGGATAATGCAGGCAAGGTCATCATATCAAGTCAGCAGGGCAAGACTTGTAGTAATGGATATGAATTGGACAAATTTAGGTTTCAAAAGGAAATAGACAAGAACTGATTAACCAACAAAGACTTAGTAACCATGTTGTGAGCGCTGAAACCATTGGTTGCTTTAAGTGAAAATTAGATCATTTTTTGGATGGGGATGATAGATGGTATGGGATACAGAACTGCCTAGAGTAGGCCTTATGGTCTCCTCAATCTTCCCCATTCTTATGGTCTTATGTTCTACAGGGTAGAGAAGACTCGTCTATGAGGTTTTACATACGGGGAAAGGACAAGATATAATACAAATGCATAAATTAAAATGCCAAAATACAACACAATACAATACAGTATATTAATATGCTATATCATACACTAGAAGACGATGCTACATGGTTCAGTACACTGCATCACAATACAAGCAGAATACAGTTAGGCAAAGTACATTGCAACACCATACAATGTATCACAAAGTGAGGGCAATATAATGCAGCATATCTGATTACAGTAGAACACAACACAACACAGCAGAACACAACACAACATCGCACCACACAACGTAACACATTACATCACAACACAGCATTGCATCACACAACACATCACAAGGCAAGACAACACAACGCAGCATCACACAACACATCACAACACAATACAACATAATACAACACAGCACAATACAAGACAACGCAGCACAGGACAACACAACACAGCACAGCATCACACAACACAGCACAATACAAGACAACGCAGCACAACACAGCACAGGACAACACAACACAGCAGGTCGTCCCTGCCATCAAGCGGAGCGCCATCAGTCAGCCTTTCCTTGTACATCATTTGCTATTCCGAGGCAGACTTCCCGAGAACTATCCGTCAGAGTCCCAACTACTCCTCTGGGACTCCCGAGCTTTCTTCTTGCCTTCCCCAGTCCATTGCACAACTTATACACACCATCTTGCAGTTCCATGCAATCATGATAACGTTCTGTGCGTGAAATGGATATTAGATATTTGTTTATACATATATATATATATATATACATATATATATATATATATATATTATATATATATATACACGTATACACAGATATCACTGAATTGAATAGACACCAAGAAAAATACATTTCTGCTCATATTCAATGCTTAATATTATTCAAATTTACCTAATATGTTATACTTAACGAGATTTATGTTTCGGATTAGACACAAAATTAATCAAGCATGCCACAAACCAAAGGAGCAGTAGATCTATCTGAATTTCAGCGAGGTCGTATTGTGGGTCAACATGAAGGTGGACTTAGTCAACGCAAAATATCTGAAAATCTATTAATACCCCTTTCTACTGTTAATAGAGTGATCGTACAATTCACCAGAGAGGGCAAGAAGGGCACAAAACCTCATTCAGGTCGTCCCACGACCTCAGAAAGAACCTTACGTCTTGTCAAAAAAGATGTCAAAGAGGATCCACGTTGCAAGGCCTCTGACATAGCAACACAAGCTGATGTCAGTCCCAGAACAGCTGTCAGGAATCTCCAGAAGCTGGGTTACTATGGCAGAGCTGCAAGAAGGAAACCATTCCTTCGTCCAGCCAATATCAAGCGCAGAAAGGATTGGGCTGTTGAGATAGTGGAGAGACCTGTGGCCTTTTGGAGTACTGTCATTTTATCTGATGAGTTATGATTCGCAATATTTTCTGACAGTGGAAATGTGGGTCTGGAGACTCTGTAGTCAAGAATTTGACCTCGAAAGACTGCAGCCAACAGTGAAACATAGGGGCATTTCAATAATGGTGTGGGGTGCAATTTGGAGTGATGGTCGATCAGAGCTTGTGGAGTGTCAAGGAAACATCAATTCAGGCAAATATGTTTCTATATTAAAGGAAGGACTCATTCCAATATTCTCCAGTGGTAGAATGAGTAAAAATGTCTTCCTGTTTATGGAAGATGGAGCTCCTTGTCACACTGCTCAAGCAACACAAAATTGGTTGAGCCAAAATGGGATCAGGAAACTTTCATGGCTAAGTCAGTCCCCGAATATGAACGCTATTGAACACCTCTGGAGCATATTAGACCGACAACTTCGCAAAAAGAACAGGAAGCCATCTTCAAAGCCCAAACTCTTATGATTACTGAGGAAAACATGGCAGGAAATCCCTCAAGATGATATTTGTGAACTAATCGCTAGCATGCCTAGAAGGGTCCTTGCATTGAAAAAAGCAAAGGGGACGTCAACCAAGTATTAGTTATTCACATTGTGACCATTATAAGCACATTAATTGTATCAATTGCTTGTTTAATAAATTAAATGATTACTCTCTGTG
>NC_134791.1:33671923-33684423 GCF_046742065.1 Oratosquilla oratoria | reverse complement strand
TTTTTTTATCATTATCATCATCATCATCCATCATTATCATCATCTATCATTATCATCATCATCATCATCATCATCCATCATTATCATCATCCATCATCATCATTATTATCATCATTATTATCATTACTATCATTATTATTATTACAATATTATTACAATATCATTACTATATTATATCATTATCATTATTATTATTATTATCATTATTATCAATTATCATTATCGTTCTTCATTATTATTTTAGTCTAGTTTAATTTGCTTAATTTTGCACATTATTTAATCGGGAATGTTGATTTCTTTCCTGTGATTTTTCTGCTTTCTTTTTCATCCATTTTTATTATCAATTTTTTGCACTACCTCAAGATGGTATTGAGATTGGAGAACTACTCGAATAGGTTTTAGTTGTTTATGATCTACATGTCTGGCTGGCTGGCTGGCTCTCTCTCTCTCTCTCTCTCTCTCACACACACACACACACACACACTTTCTTGATTTTTTTTTCATGAATATTTATGTAACACACTCTCCTGTCTCCTACCTGATAAGGACGCCTCTTGTACTTTGGGTATTTTTTACAATTATGCACCTCAAGTGAATTAAACCGTCTGGTATGGAGCAAAGCAAATTTCTTAAAGAACGTTACTGTAAAAAAAAAATCAGACAAGAAATTAAAGTCTCATTCCAAAACCAAAATCAAGGGGACGAGGTTAAACACCTCGTGGGCCAGTTTGGGCCTTATGCACTGAAGTTGTACGGGTGATATTTGTTTGTCATTTCACCTCCGACATTTTTTTTTTTTTTTTTTCGTGCACGTAATACTTAGTTCTCAGAGCACAGAAACAGGGACGAAACAATTTGAATGATGGACGGTCTTATTTGAAACAACAATGTCGACTTGTGTTCATGACCAGCAAACAAAGTAGAGTACTTAGTTCTCAGGAACGGGAACGAAACGTATTGAAGCATGGACGATCTTGTTTGAAACGACAATGTCGTCCTGTGTTCAAGTCCAGCATGCAAAGCATAATTGGAATTATTTGTCAAAAACCATCGTTCACATTGTGCGTTTGAAACAATGGCAGATACTAAGCGTTCTGAAAGCACAAGAGGAGAATAACAACTTAGTTTAACTATTTCCATTTCAAGTTTAGATGCGGGAAATGTAATAACCAAATTCTAGAATGAAGACAAACAGACCCGGTCTCGCAATAATCTCGTTTCATAATCATAGAAACTTAAATAGATGAGGTTGTTTCTAAGACGGGGAACTTAGACTCTAAGAAGAAATAAACCAATTATTTCTCTTCGGGGAAGAGATAGCAAGGCTGTTGGTGAACGAAGAAGAAAATGTCAACATTAGTGTTGAAATCCGATTGATCTGTTGCACGTTTGGGTGAAGGATTTTCATTTTCTTGGAATAGGAATATTCGCATGTGAAACAAAGTATCACTAATATTTACAACGAAAAAAAAGTGACAAAATGTTCACACTGAACGAATCCGACATGAAATAATGGTCTCAAACTGTCAGGAAATATATTTAATTTGGAAGTAGGTAGAAACAACTTCGTCAACCGTGTAGTTAATGAATGGAATAAACTTCCTGCAGAGGCAGTGCAATGTAGTTCAGTTCGAATCTTTAAGATTTGTTTAGATAAACACCTAAGCAAGATGCTGTAATGCCTGCCATTTATTTTATATTATTTGTTTATTTGTTTGTTATTATTTGTCTGTTTATTATTGTTTGCTTGGTTTTCATTTATTATTAGTTATCTGTCAATTTATTATTATTTACTATTTACCTGTTTGTTTATTATTTAACTATACCTATGCATTTATCTATTTTATTTATTATTTACATTATTAAAATTCTTATTTATTTATTTATTTATCATTATTATATTTCTTTTGTCACCTCTGACCTAGTTATGGACCAAAAGGTCTCCTGTCGGCATGCTCCGCCTTTGTAATCCTTTGTAAGTTCAACTCGTTCGCTTATTCGGATTATCCACAGACAGCATCACTCATATAAAGGTGATCTCTATACATCACAAATTATTTTTATGAACGATCTTGTTCATGATTTTACCGTCTATAATCGTCTATAATAAATTCTATTTTGGTTGCCGACAGGCGATTTCATTCAGCTGAGGGGGAAACCCACATAGACGCCAATGGACGAATAATGACAATTACCTCTAATCTCACTGACCGAAGTCCCGCAGCCCCACACTGTCTGCCAACGCTCCTTGGGGCCTCTAACAGATCTCTAGGAAAAAACATTGAATTGAAATTTGTGTTGTACTAGTGTGGGACAGTTAATACTGTTCCCTGCTGACTGAGGAGGAGAACAGTGGTCGGTTGTCATCTCTCCTTATGTGAAACTGTGGAGGAAACAAATCTAACTTGATAGACATCTTGGGCTCGCCCCGGACACCGTGTGCCAGCCGCTCGGGCCCGCACCTCCAGATGGAGATATTGTTTCCTGAATATGTTTCATGTATATATGTGTATACCAACCTATCTCTACTACAATGTATTTATGCATTGTCTGAAGATGCAAGATGTACAGGAACAGTAAAAAAATAAAGGCTACTCTATGTCTTTTGTGGTTTTACATACACATACACACACACACACACACACACATATATATATATATATGTAATATTATATATATATATATATATATATATATATATATATATATATATATATATATATGTATATATAAGGGGGCGACGTTACGTCCATTCTGTCGAGACAACACATCATCTTGCCTCATGACTAATTGCAAACCATGATAGCCTCATCAACGTCTCCATATCCTAATGTCATCACTGGCTCCAAGGCCGCCCCTCTCCTCCTTCCTCACCTGACCTTCCTTCCTCTTCTCTTCCTACTCCTCTTCTCTTCTCTTCTTCTCCGCTTTCTTTCGTTCCCCACGTCTTCCCTGTCTCCTCTGACAGGTCTCTTCTCAGTTTTGTGTTTCTCGTTATGAGTTTTCTCCAGTCTTGTCAATTTTCTCTCTTCCATACCGTCTTGTTTGGACTTTCTCTCTCTCTTCCTTTACTCTATTTTTTTTTTTTTTTTTTTTTCCTCCTGGTCTCTTCGTCTTTTTTTTTTTTTTTTTTTTTTTGTTGTCTAAGAGGATCTTTATTGTTCGCCAGCTTATACTCACCTGTCTACAACTACATGAGGCATATCTCCCTGTATATTTATTCTTATATCTGTACATATGCCTAATATCATCTACAGTGGATCCTTCTATGTAAGGATCGCCAACCAATCCCCATATTAGGGTTTACTAAATCCCTAAATCCACACCTGCCTATATATGGCAAAAACAAAGAAATATTTTTTCTCTCTTTTCCATTATCCCTTACATCTCTCTTTTTCGACTTCAGTCCTGCAAACGTGTTCATTCCTTTCCGTCAGCCTTTTCCTCTTCCTCTTCCTCCTACAACAACACATCTGCCAACTCTTCTGCTATCACGCCCTCCCATCAGACGCTCTCTCACACCTTTCTTCCATATTATTCTCGGTCTTCCTCTTTCTCTCTTACCCCGCACGCTTGCTCCCAAGTCTTCGGTTAAATTCACTTCCTTCCGTTTCTCTAGAGCTACACAGAGTACCACTTCTTCCCCATAGATTTTTCTCCTTAAATATATATATGATATATATATATATATATATATATATATTATATATATATATATATATATATCATATATATAATGTATATATGTTATATATATGCTTTATATATATTATATATATATATATATAATATATATAAACAGTACATGTGCAGTATGAAACTATTTCAGAGATTATTGAATTTTCTTTCTCTTTTTCTTTTTTTATTCAGAAAGATCCGTATGTTGCAGACGTTTAAGTAATACTCAAAGGACATAACGTCATTGAATTTTGTATATTGCTTCTTTTCAACAAGAACTAGCCTCGTAGTCTGAACAAAAATCCGAAGCATTATGTAAATCACAGATTACGTGCGCTAAGCTTACACTCACAATTCCATCAAAAGGATACATATGATCAAAAGCCCATTCGCTCCATTTGCTCTTTTCGTTCGCAAATTGCATATCATTTCGTTCAGATTTTTAAGTTTCTTACGTTTAATGAACTATGTTTTTTCAATAATGTTTCATCTCTCTCCCGCCCATAGCAATCATATACCACTTCATTAAAGTTATTTTTATAGCCAATTATATATATTTTTTTTCTATTTTTATTCATCTTTCTTATTCGTGTCTCTATCAACCAATTAAATCGCTTCTTCTGTTTTTTTTTTGTTTTTTTTTGTAATTCTATGTTCATCAACAAGTTATCTATATTTTACATGTTCGTTATATTCGTCTGTTATACTCTTATTGTTCTAAGCATAGCGTTCCTTTGTTAGGGTTGACTCTTGTGTATATTGAAAATAAAGCTTGTAATCATATCCTCAAGTCAAACCCAATAAACCCCAAGTACATCAAGTCCCTTCTTCATGAAGCTTAGCTTGTCGTGTAAAAATACTTCTATTATATATATATATATATATATATATATATATATATATATAATTATATATATATTAAAAATATATATATATATATATATATATATGTATATATACATATACACACTTTCCTCCGAAATGTTTACTCAAGTTCCCCTGACCCCAAGTTTGCTTAACTAAACTCTGACTTCGTCTCTACGGGTTTTTGACTGACTACACTGCAACGAATTGAGAGAACCAAACTTTAGATTGCCACAGCCGTTTGTGTAAAAATAAAAATTGTAAATTCACTGATTAAAGGGCAAAAAATAACAAAACAACAACTGGCTGAGAGATAAGCACGTAGGCTCAGGAAGAACTTAAGAATCGTACTTAATCCTTTCTGTATGCATATATATGTATGTATGTATGGATGTATGTATGTATATATGCATGTATGTGTGTATGTATATAAGAATAGTATTAATCATTTTTTTACATTAGATTTATATAATACGTAGAGAAATTAAAATATAAACAGTGCATAGTGAGGATTTATTTACCAAGAATATAAAACACAGTGGTTAGTAAGCCTGCTTTCTCATAACCTGTGCAGTTGCCATTTGTCATATATTTCACATTTATTCTTATTATAGGGAATCGCATTTTTTTTTTTACATTAGACCAAGTAAATAGATTCTAATTTTATTAAATGTATTTTCAACATTCGAAACTGATATATCAGAACTTTGTAAATATTAATTTTCTTTTTACTTTATTAATGACATTTTATTGATCAATTTTTTTTAATATTAAGGAAACTAATATGTGCAAATAATAAATATCTAACAATGGAATATACAAAGTATTTATATAACATAGTTGTCTAACAGCAGGTATTGTATGCAATCTATTTTCAACATTCGAAACTGATATATCAGAACTATGTAAATATTCATTTTCTTTCTACTTTATTAATGACATTTTATTGATCAAAATTGTTTTAATATTAAGGAAACTAATATGTACAAATAATAAATATCTAACAATGGAATATACAAAGTATCTATATAACATAGTTGTCTAACAGCATGTATTGTATGCAATCTATAAATCCTATTGTATTAAACCTACAACAACAGTGACAATAAACACATAAATAAGCTTTAAAAAGACGGCACAGTAACTCAAGAAGATAAATAGAAACAAGTTAATAAAATATCAAACCATTTGCAATCTGTAAAATGTTGTACACTGCCTTTAGGGATGTGATCTTTCTTAAATAAAATTCTACATTTCATATTTTGACACAGAAAACAAATGTGAAATGATGACTATTATGTAATGATATGGCTCGCAATGCAATATCAAAACGCTTGCAAATAAAGAGCTAGATTTAGTGAGAGTTTTGCAATTGAAAAGAGTGAAAAGTGATCTAAATACAGAATAGTACTGAAGAAAGGTAAATCAATTATTCGAGAGATTATGGAGTCTGATTTTTATGTTTATGTATATATGTACACATTGAGATGAGTGGGACATGAATACGGAATGGCTAGAGGAAATTGTGGCAATATGTTAGCTGTAGATAATCAAATGTTATACTTGAAGAAACATCTACACATTATATAGTTTCGTTACTTAAAACAAAATAAATCAATAAACAAACAAATCAATAAATAAAGAAATAAAGAAATAAAATAAAAAAAAGTCTGAATTTCGAGAAAAAAATAGTCGCGATACCGCGAGAATGATTAATTCAATGATTTTTTTTTTTTTAATGCAAATTTGGATGCTGCAAAACATAAACACATGGGACGATTGGGAATCTTTTAATATTCAAACGTTTCGTTCACTCGCTGAGGATGTTTGTCTGTATTGAAGGAAACGTGTGTTCATAAAAACTTGTTTTCCTTGGTTTTTTATAATTTCTATCATGTGGATTATTATCTACATCAGTGGTTTCCAAGTTTGTAAAGTCTGGCGCCCCTCAGCTTAGATGGATCACGAGCCACCCCCCTCCTCATACACACATGCGAACACGCACACTTTTTTTATCTATTTATTTGCTATTGGGTTACGCCAATGTAACTTTGTTACGGGTTAGCTGGGTTCGAATCCTCGGCTCGTCTAGGTTTCAATTTCCAACGGATGCCTCCTTCGAGCGATTCTCAGTCTCGTTTGCGATGGTGCGGAATTAAAAGTGATATGTGGTTGAAAAAGATATCAATTGATCACTGGGAACCATTCAGTGTGTGTATACATACATATATATATATATATATATATATATATACATATATATATATATATATATCAACTACACCTAATACTATCCTCTTCCCCCTTACCGAATTTTTTTCCCTCAGTTTCCCCCCCCCACCCCCGCGGGGGAGGGGTGCAGCCCACTTTGGAAACCAAAGATATATATATATATATATATATATATATATATATATATATATATGTATATATACATATAATATATATATATATAATATATGTATATACATATATATACAAAACCTCTAGAACACACACCCTGGTAAGGAAGAACAACAGCCAGCCCCCAACCCTCCTCTACAAGAAATCAACGTCGTGTATAAGTTCGATTGCCCTGTCGGTGATTGTCAGCACCGCACCTCCTCATACATTGGCATGACTTCCATGACCCTCTCCAAAAGACTCACATACCACCTCCAAAATGGCGCCATCAAAACACACATGATAAAAGAACACAAAACCACCATCAACAGACAAACACTAAACGAAAACACCAAAATAATTTACAAAGCTCACGACCCCCTTCGCCTTAAGATGGCCGAAGCAGTGAACATTTACATCGGAAAACCTTCCATTAACATACAACTCATGCCCACAACCACACTCCCAAGCAGTAGACGCACATAACACAAACAATTCCACCCATTTCCACAATTCACAAGAAAGTTGCTACTTCCACGTACGCAACGCTACGGATCACGGCTATAGGCAATGACCTCTCCCAGTGTTCGGCCAATGTACGGCCTGTATATAAACCCTTAATCACCAAAACATTTTAACTCCCTCCCTGAGGATGACCGATTAAGGTCGAAATACGTATTGAAGAAAATAAAAAAGAGAAAACCGCACCAAATGTCTTTTGGACACCTCAGCTATTTGGAACCAGCACAGAAACTTGTTGCACGATACAAATTAAAGCTTCAATATAAGCT
The DNA here is from genome assembly GCF_046742065.1 of Oratosquilla oratoria. Taxonomy (NCBI): domain Eukaryota; kingdom Metazoa; phylum Arthropoda; class Malacostraca; order Stomatopoda; family Squillidae; genus Oratosquilla; species Oratosquilla oratoria. The sequence continues at coordinate 33,676,708 of NC_134791.1, read as the reverse complement.
CAACGCCATTGTCGCTGTAGACTTCTTGAAATCATGTATACAACATGGCCTCCTACCAAAAAATATATACATATAAAAGACAAGGACTAAATAGGCCAAAATATATAAATAGATATGTAAATAATAATAATAACAACAACAACAGCAATAACAATAATAATGTAACCCTCACTAACCATTATCAACCATGCACGTGATCCATACGCATGCGAGATGGTACTCGTCTCTGGCAAGACTCCCTATCTTGCAGACATCACAAAATCCCCCAATCTCCAAAACAGATTGACTCAATAATGCATAGTAAGACAACCATGACGCACCCGCAGCATCAGCAACAAGAGATGCCTAATGTCACCAGATAGACCCATTGAACCTTTTCTCATATCTACTCCAATCACATTACCGTAACTTAATATATATACGCCATATCTAACTCCATCCACCAAGCATATAACCAGCCCCTATACAACGGAACTAACACCCATATATCTATTCTATGACTAACACATCTTCCATACGGCAATCCACAAAACATTACCTCTCGACTTTCTTAACGAACGGCTACGCCCGTTGGAGATGGGACTGTCGAGGTCAAGGCCCGACATAGGGCTGTCCAGGTCGAGGACCTGACCATAGAACTGCCTAGGTCAAGTACCTGGCAGGACTGCCGAGGTCACGAACCCGGCACAGGGCTGTCCAGGACAAGTATCTGACAGAAGGCCTGTCTCGGTGGGAAACCTGATCTCATCTGACACCCCTACCTGTATCGCCAGATCTTATTTTTAATAAAACGAGGAAAACACCATCAAGGTATTTCCCGCCCGCATTAAGTCCCCCTCTTATGTAAAACATCATTACAACAACAGCAGCAACAACAACAATAATAAGAATAATAATAATGATGATAACAGATCAAATGAAAAAGAAAAAGAAATCCAAAACAATTCTTTACCAGTGGGAAAAAATAGGAAAATGAAAATGAAGAGAAATAGTATGGGTGAAATCCAGAGAGATAAATATGATGATCAGAGAACGCAAGAGGCAACAGTGAAGGGGGCAAACAATAAATGAATAAATAAATGAATGAATAAATAAATAAATGAATGAATGAATAGATAAAAAAGGAGATTGGAAAAATTTGTGGCACATCGAGAAAAATTTGAAAAAAAGAAGGGCGAGAGAGACAAGAATAAGAAAAAAAGAGAAGAAAATAAAGATATAAAAAAAAAGAGAAAGTAGTAAGGCATATAATAGATAAAAAAGGAAGAACGAGATACATAAGGAGTAAGAAAATAGAACAGACAGAAAGTCATTGTGCTGTTTGAGTTGAGAAAGATATTCATAAATGAAAAGACTATATATATATATATATATATATATATATATATATATATATATATATATTGAACATTTTTAGAAACTATGGCAGAGTTTCTAAAAATGTTCAATCTGTCTTTAGCATATACAACATATATATATATATATATATATATATATATATATATATATATATTTATATATATATATATATTGGTCCATGCCAAGTAACGAATAATAAAAATAAAAATAAAAGAAATAAGGACTTAAAAATCAACTACAACGGGCAACAAAAAGAAAATATAAAATAAAATAAAAAGTAAACAACGAGCATGAAAATCTGAAAAAAAAATGGAAAAAATACATTGAAAGAGACATGAAAAAATATTCAAAATGAAAAAAGGACCACGATAAAAAAAAAAAATCAGCAGATTTGATACAGGAATGAAGATACATGGTAAAAAAAAATACAACTGAATTTTGAAGGGACAAAAATGTATGGCAAAATATATATATAAAATGACATGAAATTAGAATATAAGAAAAAATACAACAGCATAAATCAACACAACTGAATTATAAGAAAAATAACGAAGATAAAAAGAATCAAAATAGAACAAGAAATAAAAGTATATTACAAAAATCAACACGACTGAATTATGAGGAATTGACAAAAAAAAAAGTAAAATAAATAAAGAACTGTAAACAAAAAATCAACACGACAGAAATATAAAAAGAAACAAAGAAACTTGGCGAAAAAAGAGGAAACAGGAAATAGAATACAAAATTCAAAAACACAATTCAGTGTTGAACAGCAGAAAAAAAAATGAATTCCTTTGACAAAAGAACGAAGGAGATGAAACAGAACGGAGAAAGAAATGAAACAAAGGAATTCAGAAAGTTTCGAAACATTGAAGAAAAAAAAAAAATTAAATAATCATCCGAAAGGAAGGCGTAAAGAAGACACAAACAGAACTGAAACAAAGAAAGATGAAAAGGATGTGAAGAAACAAGAAGAAAGAACAACAGAGGGGCGACTGGCTGGAAAACGTCGCCCACAGTCACAAATGGAGGCGGCTTTTGGGGTTCTTCAAGAATCCGCATACTGAGGTCCATACGCTAAAAAAAAAAATATATATATATATATATATATATATATATATATACATACAAGTCTGTAAGAAGACGATGCTGGTGCTGCTGACGATGATGATGGTGATGATAATAATGATGGTGATTATGGTGATGATGATGATGATGATGACGGCGACGACGATGATGATTACGATAACGATGATGCTGATGATGGCCATGGTGATAATGACGATGCTAATAATGACAATGATGACGATGATCATAATGAGGACGATAACGATGGTGTCAATGATGAGGTTGTTTAATGTGTGGCTGAGAAAAGGGAGTGTACCGAAAGACTGGAGGAGTGTGTGTATAGCTCTGCTTTCCTGAGGAAAAAGGGAACAAATATGAATGTAGTAGCTTGAGAGGGATCAGTTTGTTGAGTGTAGCTGGAAAGGCACACGGAAGGATTTTGATTGAGAGCATTAGGAGAGGAACAGAAGAGTAGCAGTTTAGGTTTAGCAAAAGTACAGGGCGCGTCTATAATACTTTTATTCTTTATTTATTTTATTTTATTTTTTTGGTGGGGAAGGTTAAGGCAGATTTGTGAGAAGCTTTTGGAACTTAAATGAGGCAGAAAGGAGAAATATAATGCCTTAGATAACGAGTTTGGGAAGTATGGTGAGTGTTGGAAGGATGGATAGTGTGAGAAAAAAGGAGGTGAGGAGAATAGCGGGGGTCGAAACGGAGCTGGTAGATAAGGTAGTTGTGATTTACGTGTTACTACATTTTTCATCAATGAATGCTGGTACGGTTTGGGGCACATGGAAAGAATGAATGACGACAGACTCGCTAAAAGAATGTGGAAGGCAGAGGTCGATGGAGTGAACCTGAAGGGTAGACCAGGAATTATAGGAATGGATGAGGTGTAAGGAGATTTGAGTGAGAGGAATGCCTGTTCAGCAGAGAATAGAGAAGGCAAGAAATAAGTGTGAACGGAAAATAGCTGTAAATGAAAAATAAATTGACGTGGCCCAAAGGGATCTCTACTCGTCTTCTCTATTTTCGCATTAAGGAACGAAGAGGGAGGGTTGCTTTGGATGTGCTGTGTCTTGCTGCACTGCTTCTGATCCGGGCAGTGGATAGGGAATATGGATGACCCCTCATCCACAAGGAGCTAGTAGGGAAATGGTTGACGGATGGGAATAGGATGGACGGGGATGGATGCATACTTTGTCTAGCTCCTTCCCATTTGCTTATTTGTGGGTTCAAATCCCGCACTCCTCTCCGATTGCTGACAGTAATTGTTGCCTGCCCGAACAGTTCTAACGCATAGGGCAAATGTGACGGCTTCGGCCACTGCTACTCAGGGCCTCCTGGCGTAGGTTCCTCACCTTCTTCTATTTTATTCGAGGCTGATATTATCATTTGTAAACATTCTAAATATATCTATCTTTAGCTCAATTTACCCACACTACACCAACATCTAAGTTATATATAGGAAATTTAACTGTGACTATAACTGTAATTCTCAGGGCATCTTAAGCTCAATATATTGAAAACAAAGCCCCAAATGGGATTAAAGTTGACATTTGTTTACGATACGAGAGGTTTGGAGACTTCCAGGACGGATTGTACTTGACCTCTAAGTCTCGATGTTACCAAAATTTTGAGAAAAAAAAAAAAAAAACATATTTCACGTAATACCAGCGATCAGCCAAAGACTGAGGGAAAATATACGAAAGCTATTGGCCATCAAGTCAAGGCTGCAGGAAAGATTTAGGGGGGAATATTTCAATTTAGTGTCATGAGGAAGAAGATAGGGAACATCTTGAAATTTATCTTTTTGAAATATTTTGAATTGAGGGCAAATCGAAACATATTGGAAGCTCAGATTATCATTCCTTAACTCATGGCAAATATACTGCAAATACACAAACAAATAAATGAAAAAATGAATAAACGAATGAATACATATATATATATATATATATATATATATATATATATATATATATATATATACATACATATATATATATATATATATATAATGAAATAGACAATTAAACAAATAAATAAATAAATAGGTATATACATGAACAAATGCATAAATAAATAAAAGAATTAGTAAACATGAATAGATAGACGAATAGATAAATAACTAAATAAACAGAGAATTAAATAAATAAATAATGAATAGAGATCACCACGTAACGAACCCTATCCAACATCCACACCTGAACTATATGTCAGAAATATGTACAAATATCTTCCGTTTTTTCACGCCCTTTTTATTATATTTAATTAAAAGAGATTACTTTACATGATTCAGTTTAACGTCACGAACTCCCCCCCTATCAGGAGGCCAGTACGGTACCCCTCACAGAG
>NC_134791.1:33661923-33664423 GCF_046742065.1 Oratosquilla oratoria | reverse complement strand
ACCCAATGTACAACGTAGAACACTAATGGTATGGTACCCTTGCTGTATTACAGCTTGAAGATGTACGAGTTGTACTGTAGTACATTATTACAATAACAGCTTACACCCACACGCACGTACGTACGCACGCACGCACATTCCAACCTATTTATATCAATGTTAATGCAATTTGATATTTACTTATGAAACTCTTGACACTGGTGGAGTTTTTAATGTTTTCAATTGTGCAATTGCAGTTGTATTGGATTAAGCCTACAGCCAAAGCGAAATTGCTTTGTATGATTTGAATGCAATTAGACAAAGTTATTCTAACCTTCCTAATCTATCTTGCCTTAACCTAGTAACCTTCTCAAGCTAGTATAGATGGACTTGACAGTTATATTTCTATCAGGCAAAAAAGTAAATGTGGTCACTCAAAATTATTTTGGCTAAAGACAGATGATTATACTCACTTTATAGAAAGCCTGACTAGGAAATTCATAAACACTCTGAGCATGTGTTCCTTCTCACAGATTTCTATTGCATCTGTCCATAGGTTTATTTAAATATATATATATATATATATTTCTGACGAGTTAAACACCATATGAGGACGGAGCCTTTATTTGTAAGTTTCGCTTATTACAGCTATTTCAAGTACCAAATAAGCGAAACGTCGTACAAACAAAGGCTCCGTCCTCATATGGTGTTTATCTCGTCAGTCTTGTCGGCAACTTTCATGAAAAATATATATTTCACCATCATTCCCACCACTTTCTTCTCATTCCTCTGACCAGGGCAGTGGGTGAGAGCAAAGAATGATCCTTCACCCACGAGTATCCAAGATGAGAAGGAAACAACGGTGGTGGACGGGAGTGGAATGAGTGGGAGTGGATGCGTGCCTTGATTTGGCTACCTCCCTTATAAGGGGGAAGAATCCTCGGTATAGAGATAGATAGGCAATCTCATCCATTGCCTTTTCTACTGTTTGTTTGAATAAATTTTTCCTAAGTTTAGATGTTTTCTAACGTATTTGCACAACGTGATTATAGAACCTCTCATTCGGCTTTCCCCCAACGTTGGCTACCCACATTTGTAAATTCACAGCGCACATCTCGTTCTGTTTATTCAACCATTTTCTGTTTCATGTTATATCTCTTATCGTGTGACCTACAAAGAGTCGAAGCATAGTTTAGGCCACGCCTCTAACATCATATGACAAATAATCATCATTTTCACCAATTACTCATAATTTTGATTCTCATATTTGTCCCGTATTCACACGCACTTGTCATCATACTTAATCTTTGGTTATATCTGCATTTCCTTTTGTTACGGATTTTTTTTTTCTATATCGAATATAATTTTCATTTTTCCAGCCCCGTATGTAGAGATTTTGTCATTTCTAGAGCCTACGAAAATTTTGAATTATATATATTTTTCCTATTGTGAATATGTGTTTGTGTATGCACCTATACGTGTGTATGTCCTCTCGTATATATCTGTTCGTATATTTTATTTGTGTACTAATATATATATATATATATAAACTCTTCTGCTGGGATTCGAACCCTTGCCTGAGCGGCTTGCGTCTTTACAAGACAAGGACCGTAGCCACTACTCCATCTCGACCCTTCAAAACGAAACGACTTAGTTCACGGCCCAGTCGTTCCGCCGAGGGCACCCGGATGGAGCGTGTTATGTACTGTATTTCATCAAATCCTTTATGCAGGCTAGTCTTCCGACAAATGTTTGTGTCAATTGACAATTGGAAATAAACTCTTCTGCTGGGATTCGAACCCTTGCCTGAGCGGCTCAGGCAAGGGCGGAACGACTGGGCCGTGAACTAAGTCGTTTCGTTTTGAAGGGTCGAGATGGAGTAGTGGCTACGGTCCTTGTCTTGTAAAGACGCAAGCCGCTCAGGCAAGGGTTCGAATCCCAGCAGAAGAGTTTATTTCCAATTGTCAATTGACACAAACATTTGTCGGAAGACTAGCCTGCATAAAGGATTTGATGAAATACAGTACATAACACGCTCAATCCGGGTGCCCTCGGCGGAACGACTGGGCCGTGAACTAAGTCATTTCGTTTTGAAGGGTCGAGATGGAGTAGTGGCTACGGTCCTTGTCTTGTAAAGACGCAAGCCGCTCAGGCAAGGGTTCGAATCCCGGCAGAAGAGTTTATTTCCAATTGTCAATTGACACAAACATTTGTCGGAAGACTAGCCTGCATAAAGGATTTGATGAAATACAGTACATAACACGCTCCATCCGGGTGCCCTCGGCGGAACGACTGGGCCGTGAACTAAGTCGTTTCGTTTTGAAGGGTCGAGATGGAGTAGTGGCTACGGTCCTTGTCTTGTAAAGACGCAAGCCGCTCAGGCAAGGGTTCGAATCCCGGCAGAAGAGTTTATTTCCAATTGTCAATTGACACAAACATTTGTCGGAAGACTAGCCTGCATAAAGGATTTGATGAAATACAGTACATAACACGCTCCATCCGGGTGCCCTCGGCGGAACGA
>NC_134791.1:33616923-33656923 GCF_046742065.1 Oratosquilla oratoria | reverse complement strand
TCCTAATAGGGGGAAGTTCGCAACGTTAAACCGAATCATCATTATCTTTATTATCATTATCATCATTATTTCTATTCTCATTATCTTCATTTTATTATATTCATCACCATTATCATCCTTATTACTTTAAGACCCATTTCCTTTAGCATGTAATTCCCACCCTTCCTTTCTCTATTTTTTTTCTTTAATATAATGGTTAATATGAGGAATCTTTGCGGCTATTTCAACATTCTCTTCTTCATTAAGTTATTTTGAGATATGTCTATGTATTCTTTCTTGTCTTTTTTTTTTACCATGTCCTATAGAAATTCCATGCATTCCTCCTATTACTACTACTTCTCCTACTCCTAGTGTAGGCCTTATGGTCTCTTGCAGTCTCCTTTATTCTTATGTTCTTATGTTCTTATTTTGCCTCCTCTACCTACTATTAATACTACCATGACTACTACTACTACCTCTCGTCCTCCACCTACTACTGTTACTGCTACTATTTTCTTCGTCCTCCTACTCTTCCTCCTCCTCTTAATCCTCTTCCTCTTCCATAAGTCCCCTTCTTCTGGCGCCACCCCCCTCCTCCACCTTCCACCTTCATCCGAGCCCTGTTCCACTCTGATTGGTCCATTTCCTTTCATCTCACATCCCTCCTAATCACCAAACTCGAAGTTTCTTGCCCCTTATTTCAACGGCACTTTTTTTTTTCTTTTTTTGCCCTACCGAAAGCCTTCTTTGGACCACCTTCTCCCTTTTTTGAGTTTCTTCTCGAAATTTTGATTTCCGGGTGAAGACAGGCAGTGACCATCGTCCGCTATGGTCAGTTTATTTCATTTTATTTTTTATTTACTTATTATTATTATTTTTTTCGAAGAAGGGAATTCCGATATCCACATTTTTATATCACTGAATCAAATTATATTCTTATAATTCCTAATTAGTTTCTCAAACATTTACCCTTTTGGTTTCATTTTGCTTATATTTTTCAGTTATTATTTACATTTTCCATCTTAACCAGCCTATCAATGTTCTCGATGCTTTGATGCAATTCAATAAAATCATAAATTGATTATTCTTAATTTAATTTTTGTAACCACTTCCATTTTTATTTATCTATTCATTTCACTTGGCTTATACTCTAAATCTAAGTAAAACTTCATCTCCACCAGTTATTCTCATTTTCTTCGGGTTTATATCACGTTAAAGCAATTTTTTTTATTCGTAATTCCTTTTCTTAAATATTCCTTCACTTTACCTCCTTTCGTCCGTCCTTCCTTCTTCACGGTCCTCCTCCTCCTCCTCCTCCTCCTCCCCCTCTTCCTACCCTTATCCCCATCATCTCTCTCCCCTTACGTTCACTCTTTCCTCTTGAGGGGCTATCACACTGGGCGAGTTTTCCTCCGACATCCTACCTCCAACCTCCATTTGAATAACTAGATTAAGACTTCGCTTACAGAAACCTAGATTCTCTAAGAACATTTCAACAGTATGTCTAACATTCGTAAAGGTTTGCAATCTCTTAGTTCATCATTCAGCTTTATGACGGAAAGAGGATTTGATATTTGGAGGTTCGAAAAATAAAATATTGTAACCGACGTCGTTTTTACTCAAACGAACTCTCAACGATCAATGCTGGTGAAGCCCGTGGAAGCTCAGTGTGATAAGGCCTTTATCCCTTCATACCTATCTCCCCTCCTTCCCCCCACAACCCCTCCCCCCCATTCCCGACCACCTCTTCTCCCCCCCTCTCGTCTTTCGCCTTATCAGCACCTTCCACTAAACCCCCACCTTTCCCCCCATCATCTCTTCCCCCCCCCCACTCTCACCTTTCCCTCAATCATCTCCACCTTCCCCCATCATGTCTCCCCCCACACTCTCACCTCCACCTTCCCCCCACCCCATCACCTCTCCCACCCCTCCTGAGCCCCCTCCCTCCTCTCTCACCTCCACAGAGCGAAGCGTTTTGGAAAACCAATTTAATTTCTTTGCCGATGTACGTTCAGAGTTTTTCCAGCTCTTGGCTCTGTCCACCCTTGTTGGCGTCTAACACACTTCCTCTATCGGGTTAGCTTCTTTCAGGATCCTGAACTTGTCTGTGTTCAGACAAGTTCAGATTTCAGAGTCAGTATACCATAGGGGGTTGCCAGTCTTTTTGTTCCTATGTACACCTTTGGGCATTTTTATAGATTCCCGCGTTCCTCTAAAAATAAAGAAATAAGAAAATAAAAAATAAATAAAAAACGATGAATTTGATATTTTCATATTACGAAATATGTATGTGTGGACTGCATATGAATCTTAATGGAGATGACATCAATAAACTAAACTCAGCTACTTTATAAAATATTTTGATCCAGCACATACATATTTTAATAATGATTGTACAGTAGTGGATATTCTCTTCGACCTAATATACTCCTGAAAATGTATAGCTAAAGCAGTAGTTCTTAACCTGGGGTACCTGTACCCCCAAGGGGTACGAAACCTTAAGCCTGGGGGTACGAGACATGATAGTCTGTGTAATGGTACTGTATATTTACCATGAGAAAGCAAATAAAGTTTGTATCACTCATCCTTTTCATATATTTGCATTGTATTTGTATTAGATGGGGGTACGAGGAAATTTTCTGAGATATCAAGGGGTACTAAGGGCACTGGAAAAGGTCAAGAACCACTGATGGTAGGGGTACATCTACCATAGATTGGGAACCCTTGCAATAGATGCTAAATGGAGAAACTTTACAAACTAGAAAACAAGAGAAAAACAAAAAGATGAAGGATGCGCGAGGAGTATAGACAATTTAAACAAACAAAGGAAACAAAACAAAAACGAAACGGATTATAGACAGAGAAATAAATAGGAACAAGTGGATGTGTGCTGTTACAAGGGCAAAACACCTCGAATCTGAACTTGAACGTATAATAAATAAATCATCTTTGTAGTTTTATCAATACAGTGGTTCACGTGTGTTTCATTAGCACTTCGTGTTTGATTATTTTACGTGAATTTTATTAACACTTCGTATCTTATTAACGCTTTCGTAATGAACGTACTGTTTAGAGAGAATTCGCTCTGAATAGCATCTGAAGATTTCATTTGACAGAACGACATCAAAGCTACAGAGTTCAGTTTAATTAGATTAAAACCTTTATTAGTTTAACATAACAGATCTTATTCTGAATAATATTTTAGTTTATTCTGGTTAACGTCAAACTACTTTATTCCGTTTATAGAACGACATCAAAGCGAAGGACTTGAGCCAATGAGAATGAGAGGTGTTGTCATACTCACCACCATCCCACTTACACAAAGTGGGAAGTGAGAAACCCCTAGTAAAGCAAATCCTGTCAGTCTGGCAAGCAATTTTTTTTTATTTTTTTTTTTAAGGCCGATGTTTGGGTCGCCTCCCCTCCTGGCCAAGGGTTTCGGGAACCAACGCAAGATGCACGCAGCGGGTCCCGAGCATCGAACTTACGACCACCTGCTCATGAACTCGACACTGTACCCAGTAGGTCACCGCGCGGCTCCGTTAGTCGCCATAGTAACAAAGAATAAATAAAGAAAAATATGTGGACTGTCAGACTTCAGCAATTGTCCTGTCAGCGTGACGTGTGACCCGACAGCAGTTTCTGAGTTCTGGTTGCCAGTTATGCATTTATTTGTCGAATTCTAATGTTTTGCTCAATTCGATTATCGCTCTACGATGATCGTTCATGGCCCAATGATGATCGTCTACTTGTCCCCATCTAACTACTGCTTCCTACGCTTTCTCTCTGTGACAGAGTGATTCTGTGATTTTAAAGGTACCTTTTGCTCGGCGCGATTATCGCTCCATGATAATCGTTCATGGCTCACTGATGATCGTTCAACGACTATCTAGAATATTAATTCTTTGTTTTTTAAATGATGGGGTTGTTTTGCTTCGAGCTGCAAAGTAAGAGGCTGATCAGTTTAATCGAACCTACAACCAACGCGCTTACCCAAATGTGATGCCAGGTAGTAAGATGCCCGTCACTCGCTATGGGCTGTGGTAGTCTAATATATAATCACACCAAGAAAAATGTACCTCAAAGCCTCATTTACTCATAAACGAACCAAACTGAATATTAAGTCAAGCATGCAAGTTATTTGCTACAAGTTACTTGACATGTGTAAACATCTGCTTGACAAGGAAAATTGAACAGGTTGCCCAATTATTTGTCAAGCAGATATTTACATACGGCAAAGAACTTAAAGCTTGCACACTTGACTTGCCACCTCATCTTGCCCCGTGTAAATGAGGGTTTAGTCTTGCAAACGTCAAGTGAAGTGGGTGGAAATAGCCTTGAATGATTTCTTTCACATAGAAGTACGCAATAGCAGGTTTAGCTTTTGTTGTCATAAAAAACACTAATGGCATGTCAATATAGGTTAGCCAACACGTGACCACAAATACCCACACTGCTAGGATACTAAACGTATGTTTATACATATCCTTACATACTGTACAGGGCTAGCGACACACAGACACGAACGCAACATATATAGGGTGGAGGATGAAGGGAGTGATCAGTTTTCTACGCTACTCCTAAGTACTCAGTGACACCGATGGTATTACAACAACAGCGACAATAGCAACAACAACAGCAGCAGCAACAGGCTCTACGTCATGACAACGCTATTCGAAAATAGGACAAACTCAGAGAATTTACTAAACAAAGTGGATAGGAAAACATAGTTACTAACGCAATGTGTATTATATACGCCTTCAGTCAATGATTAAGGAGCTAAAAAGAACAAATATATATATTTTAGTTAAGCAACGAGGTCATAGGAAAGTGTTATATGCAGAATATTACTTTTTAATTTTGATTTAACAACACAAGGAATGTCTCGAAAATGTAATTTTTTCAGGAAACTGATAAAGTGAGCTTCATTCAATGTGCAAATATTGATTAGATATTTTATATCTGATCTGAAAATATTCAAATATTAGAACTGAAATAAAAAATCTATTCAATGAGCAAGAATGCATGTAGGATAAAAAAGTATGAATATTAAAAAGTGTATAATAGGGCCTATGAGAAGTAAAATATCGTTAATAGTGTTAGATACAGGAATTTTTTTTTTTAAAGGTATCTGAAGCTTATATGTGGGTACTTCACGATTGGAAGTAGTTAAGAATAACACGAGATGGAAGTGCGCTGAAGTTCAAAAGAACCCTTGTACCTACCTGAAGTCTTGTCACATCTAAGCAAAACACAGATCGGTTCCGGAAAGAAAAAAGAAAAGAAAAATAAAAGAGAAAAAACTCTTCTTTATTTTCGGTGTTTCCATCGCCATTTCTCTGATGTCTCCCTCCATGTACAACAGGCTGCCTTTTATAACTTTTTTTTTCCCTCGTTCGACCTCCTGTATGTCTGCTTCATATTTTTTTTTTTTTTTTGAAGGAGGGCGAGAGGGGGGGTGGAGGGAGGAGGAAAGGGGGCGAGGGGGTGGAGGGGGGAGGGAAGGGGGCGAGAGGGCGGAGGGAGGATTTGGAGGAGAGATGAGGTCTTGGGAGGGTTTGGGGAGAGGGAGGAGGGGGTGGAGGGAGGGGGAGAGGGGGTGGAGGGGGGTAAAGGGGGCGAGGGGACGGGGGAAGGATGAGAGGGGTGGAGGAGGATTTGGAGGAGGGATGGGGGTCTTGGGAATGTTTGGGGAGAGGGAGGGTGCGGAGGGGGGAGGAGGAGGGTGATGGAGGGGCGAAGGGAGGGGGCGAGGGGGTGGAGGGAGGGGGAAAGGGGGAAAGGGGGCGGGGCGGAAGGAGGATTTGGAGGAGAGATGGGGGTCTTGGGAATGTTTGGGGAGAGGGAGGGTGCGGAGGGAGGAGAGGAGGAGGGGGATGGAGGGGGCGAAGGGAGGGAAAGAAGGGGGAAGGGGGGTCTTCCGTCTACCACCTGTCGCTCTACTCTGATCCAACTGACGCTGTGTCGCTCTGCCAGAAAGTCATTGGCACATCTGATTTGCTAAACAGACAAAGTGGCACAAGTGTTGACACTTTTATTGCCTCCTTGCCTCGCTGTCCGACGGGTCTGTCATTGTGATGGTGGACCAGCAGACACAGTGGGACGAAATGTGGACTCTAGTATGATATGGTAAAGAGCAGAATGGAGTTTCCTATTTTGCAAAATCATCAACTGTTCTTCGACCTCGATGTGTGCAACATGCGTTGCATTTCACCTGCACTGCCCCTCATACTTCATGTTACAAAAGAAAAAAGTATAGTCAGTAATATATTATTTACATCCAACAATAACCGGAAATAACATCTCAGTATTTTAAGGAATCATAGCGCATACAGGTCTTAACGTCTTCACTGAAGAGGCGAATGTCCCTTGTGGACCCAAAGACATGATGGGACAGACACCCCACCCCGAGCGACCAAAAAAGTCCCTTAAAGTAGGCTCCTGACTCCAGATCACAATTTAATGAGTTTTGAATCCAACGATGGTGTAGCTTTTTCGCATAAACTCCTATCTGATGGTGTAAGGATCACATACGGAAGAGAGCATTTTTCTTTTATTTTTCTTTCGCTCTTTTTTATATTTTTCTTTATACATTTCTATTGCATTTGGATATTCATTTATTCACCTATCTATTAACATATTAATTTCTTGATATATTTACTTATCTATCTGTCTATTTAATTGTTTATTTAAGTAACAACACAATCAGCCTTCTAAACAATCATCCCCCACAGTTCCAAACACCTTCAGGCCTCAATTTAGCCAACTAGTCTCAATCCCCAACCTGATCATGGGTGGCGACTTCAACGCCAAGTCGTCTGCCTGGTATGTCGACAACCCTGACACAGACAGAGGGCTTGATATACAGACTCAGTCTGACTCATTGACTATCATGAACAACACACATAATCATACACATATCCCACACCAAGCCCTATACACTCCCTCCTCTCCTGATATCACCTTCTGCTCCCCCTGCCTAACCCCAACAACATCGTGGAGAGTGGTCGGAACCCTTGGTTCTGACCACCTTCCAATCATCATCACCACCAAAACAAGATGCACCCCAGTTGGCCACAGACACACATACACCAATTACAAGAGAGCTAACTGGGAAGCTTTTACTGAAGAGACAGAACAACATTTTGAAACACTTAACAGTACACCAATCACAAACATAAACAATGCTGTGCACACTTTTAATACAATCATACAAAACGCAGACAAGAGATACATCCCTAGAGGCAACAGAAAATCACACAACCCCAACTTCACACCAGAAATCCAAGGCCTCATCAGACAACGAGACACACTTAAACACAATACCCTCACACCTATCCCTCAAAACATAGCAGACCAAATACAAACACTAAACACTGTGATTGCCAATAAAATACACGAACAAAAAACACAAAATTGGCAAAACTTTATCAATACACTTGATCACAAAACAAACACCAGCAAATTGTACAAAACACTCAACAGCATTACACTATCCAACATTAACACAACACGCTCTTACACAGCAATAAGAACAACAACAGTCAATTTACCCTCAAACAGACATCAAGCGAAGACACTCATAAATCATTTTAAACAGACAAATAATCTCACTTCTCACCCTGACGACCGACGCACTATTCGACGTAAGAAAGACTTTCCCACACACTCAGACTATACACCCTTCATAGACAGTCAGACAAAACACATAATACATAATCTCAAGCACTCATCTGCCTGTGGCCCTGATAACATAAGTAACATCCACCTAAAACACATTGGACCACAAGGTATACACGCACTCACAAACATTGCAAACTACAGCTATTCACACAACACTATACCCGACATCTGGAAGCACGGTAAAATAATCACCATTCCAAAACCGAACAAAGACCCAACAATCCCAACATCGCACCGCCCAATCACACTTCTCTGCACCCCCTCTAAAGTCATTGAACGCCTAATACTTAAACTTGTCACACCACATATTCCCCTTGCTGACTCACAACACGGTTTTAGGCCACTACACTCCACAAACACTCTTCTGATAAACCTCACACAAAGAATTTTAGATGGCATCAATTCAGATAGGCCCCACCACAGAACACTTCTTATAACATTAGACATTAGTAAAGCTTTTGATGCTATCCCCCGCCACAACCTAACAAATAAAATATATAACACAGACATGCACAATAACACCAAAATATGGCTGGCCAATTATCTGGCAGGTAGGAATGCTTACGTGTCATATAATGGCCAATGATCGCACATCAGAAACATTAAGAATGGAGTACCACAGGGCTCTGTTCTATCCCCCACGCTCTTTAATCTATACATGCATGACTTACCCACACCAGACACCTCAGAAATACAAATCTCTTCCTACGCAGACGACATAACAATCACATGCACACATCGTAACACAGACAAAGCTGCAGAAATAATCTAGCCATACCTTGATACACTCAACACATGGTTCATCACAAACAGACTCAAAATAGCTCCAACCAAATCTACAGCAACACTTCTCACCAACTGGACAAAAGAACACAAATACATACCTCATCTCTACATCAACAACACTCTAATACCACACACAAACACACCGAAAATTCTTGGTGTAACATACGATACATCCATGTCTTTCAAACAACACATCACAAACATAAAAAACAAATGCACACCTAGAATTAACGCACTTAAGTCAATCGCTGGAACAACATTTGGACAAAACAAAGAAACTAATACAACAATATACAAACAATGCATACGCTCAGTGATGAATTATGCGAGTCCTGCATGGGCTCCTAATCTCAGTGAGACACACCACAACACCCTTCAAATCATACAAAACAAAGCCCTAAAAACAATTACAGGCTGCACAAATACAACACCTACAGACCATTTACACCATGAAACAAAAGTCCTCAAAGTCAAGGACCACCTCGACATGAGAGGCACACAAACACTTGCCGCAGCCACCACAAACACATCACACCCGCTACACTACATAGCAGAACACACACACACACCAAGAAACATTAAAACAACACCCAAAGACCTGTATCACACACAGATACTCTCTTCTCTTCCTCCACAACCACCAAATACCAGCCTCCGGAAACATATTCATAATCATATCACTCACCGCTCCATTAACACACTGAAAGACAACACACTGCTGCATGCCAGACCCCCTGATATCCACCCTTCTGAATCCTCTCTCCCACGAAAGGACAGAGTCCACCTGGCCAGACTGCGGTGCGGCCACCACCCAGCACTTCTAAGCTACCAGAAAGGCTCGATGACCGCATTGTGAACAGCTGCCCAAGATGTAACACTTCACCACCATACCATACAACACATAATGGAAGACTGCATTATACACAATAATGCACGCAAACATCACAACATACACTCTATAAAGGATTTGTGGGAAAACCCAGTTTCGGCTGTGGCATTCCTTGGCGAGACGGGACTGCTCGGACAGACAGTCTAGGGAACGACAACAACAACAACAACAACAACTTGTAAACTAAATAAAACTAAATCAGTTAATCAAGCTACATTTGGGACATATGTCAATCTGTTCAAAAGCTGTTGATCTTTTTGTTCATAACTAAACAATACAAACTAAATAAATTTTAACCTTTACCAAAGTTACAATAGACATAGTGCATGTGTGTGTGTGTGTGTGTGTGTGTGTGTGTGTGTGTGTGTGTGTGTGTGTGTGTGTGTCACCAATCTTTTCTCTTTAAAGACGTAATGAATTTAATTTAGGTTTTATACAAGACTAAATTCTCCTATGAGTGTATACCAAAATACATTTGCATTTTTCTTTTTTCTTTAATTAGAAACCAATCTCAACCATGGTACAAAACTGTGTTCAGTTCTCCACCAAAACGAAGAATAAAGAATAAACAGTAACATTTATTGCACATAATCTCATAAGACTTCGCACGCCATATGACTAATAAGCGGTGCCTGAACGAAAACTCGCCTATACCTGGAGCGTGAAATATACTTTTCACTTTTCTGGGTCAAATCTTCCGCACTTTGATCAGATACAATCGGATTTTAATTATTTCGGGTTTCTGGACAAGTTTTCTAACAAGAAAATTCCAAGAAAATTCAATTTTTATGGATTTATCCAACTGTTTTAATCTTACAACAAAAACGTCGTCGAAAGGACTAATGGCAACACATTACTAGGAAACGAGAACACTGCCATTCAAAAACATCTATTGATAATTTGAAAAATCAGGCAATCCAATCCTCTTGACTGAGTATGAATTTGAAAATGCGAGTACAATACTAAATGCGAGAAAGGAATAGAAAAAAAAAAAAAAAAAAAAAAAAAAAATCCCCTTTACTGAGCAATGTCCTAAATTTTGTGCTGAATAAAATCACTTAGCGGCAGGTAGTTATTGTAAACGACCAAAGTCGTGAAGCACAGAAGAATACTTTCTTCACACTGCATCCGCAACATTGTACGTCTACCTCTTCCTAAGGCCAAATGACCCCAATGACCCAAAATGACATCAAATGACCCCCAAATGACCCCGGATACAACAAAAGACTTGAAAGACACCACAGGCTTAAAAAACTATGACCTCCTATAAGTTTTCAGATAATTAATTTTACCATTTCAAAATCCATTCTATATCCTTGTATCTTAATCTTATTCACATCATGAGACACGTGACTGCCCATCTCACACTTAAGACAGGACATTCCAATGTCAAAAGAACCCTCACTACTTAAACATTACCTGATCAAGTGGTTTGCTAAGCACAAGACTGAAGTAATACTGAGTGTCGAAGGTCTATAAAGTTGAAACTTGCTACCTATACAATGTGACCATCGAAAACCTTTAATACAATGGTTCCTAAACAAGGCATAAGGAGTATACAAGTGGTACGTGAAGTCATCTACCCAAAGATCATTATTCAATAAGAATAATGAAATCATTCCAAAAACAAGTATCTGCCGTTACATACGTGCTAAGTATAATTCTATCTGCCACCCGAACCAGTTTGATTTAGACCTAAAGTGCTAAGCTATTAATAGCATAAAATATGTAATTTCATATAAAATACCAAAAAGGTGAGGAGACTGCGGGTCTGCTGGAAGCAGAAAGGAGGTACGTTACATAGGATCCAGGCGTTCACGTTCCTTGTAGCACAAATGTACAAATATATTGTATGTCGGACTTTGATTTGTCCCATTAACACACCTAACATGTATTCCATCGGTAACACAAATCTTCACTTAAACAGCGAGATGCAAACAGGCACTTCCCTTTATGAGATGCTATTTATACACCCCTTCCATTACCACGACCTGAACGATTACTAACTACAAGGATAGAAGCGCTAGTTAAATACGGTCCATAACAACAACAATAATTACTTTGATCTTAATTCCCTTTCATCTTGCTTACTAGTATGATGACTGTGTTGTATAGAAGCAGAATTTCAATCTTATTGATCTTAGACAGAATCTTCAGATAACGGTAACTGATAATTCCTGTCTATCCAAGCACACTAGGCAAAGGTGACTACCTTTCCAGACCAAAGAACCTCTTAGCACAAGCTCCTTAGGCTCGTTTCACACGCATCGACCTTTCGCCATGCGCCGTCCACGACACGACTTTGTGCTCTCAAATAACCATAGTTGTCTATGGACGCTTTCACAGGTGGTCGTGGTCGTGACACGCGAAAGTGTCCATAAACAAGCAGGTTCATTTGAGAGCACGACGTTGTGTCGTAGACGGCGCACGACGAAAAGTCGATACGTGTGAAACGAGCCTAAAGTTCTTAGGAGCCATCATGTTTGTTCTCTGGACAACTTACTCGAAGAACGGTGAAAGCGTATTGCTCTGAAGTAGAACAGCTTCCCCGTCCCTCAAGTACCCGATGACAAGAATGACGTCATTCTAGGATATCTTAAAACGAAAGCGGACGAGGGCTACGAGGCTAACGTTGATTCCAGAATGTCTCTGGTCATCGTTGTTGTGTTGTTATTATATGTAAAAATATACATACGTGTATATATATATATATATATATATATATATATATATATATATATATATATATATATATATATAAAGACATTGAGACTGGAAAAAGTACAACGGCGAGCCACAAAACTGATTCCAAATATCAAAAATAATTCATACAAAAATCGACTAAAACATATGAATCTGTTTTCCCTAAAAAAGCGTAGACTCAGAGGTGACTTGATACACGTCTTTAAGATTTTAAAGGGAATTGACATCAAAAGTGACAAAATTTTCACATTGAATGAGAATCAGACAAGAATCAATGGTCTCAAACTGTCCGGAAATAGATTCAATTTGGAAGTAGGCAGAAACAACTTTGCCAACCGTGTAGTTAATGAATGGAATAAACTTCCTGTACAGGTAGTGCAATGTAGTTCAGTTCGAAGCTTTAAGAATCATTTAGAATTTAGATAAAGACCTAAGCAAGATGCTGTAATGATTATAATTTTTTATATTATTTGTTTGTTTTGTTATCATTTGTCTGTCTGATTTTCATTTATTATTAGTTATATGTCAATTTATTATTATTTACTATTTACCTGTTTGTTTATTATTTAAATATACCTATGCGTTTATTTATGTATTTTATTTGTTATTTACAGTATTATAGTTTTTATTTATTATTTTATTATTATGATTTTTTTTTCGCATCCGACCTAGATATGGACCAAAAGGTCTCCTGTCGGCATGCTCCGCCTTTGTAATCCTTTGTAAATATATATATATATATTTTCTCTTAGGCAGGCTTGGTTAAAAGCAACTGCAAATTCAGCACTGATCAATTTCTTCTTCAGAGTTTCCAACTTCCTGAAGGTATCCTTTACCCCTTGCTATAAAGGATACCTTCAGGAAGTTGGAAACTCTGAAGAAGAAATTGATCAGTGCTGAATTTGCAGTTGCTTTTAACCAAGCCTGCCTAAGAGAAAATTTACTCCCGCGGTATACAAACATACGTCTTCACAGCGATGCCGCCAAAAGAAGAACTACCACCCTTGACTTTAGGAGGTCCTTAGTCAAGGAAGAGCTTCGACAGAAGATTGAACTAGCAGACTCCCTACAAAGAGAAGCTGACATACAGCAGCAGAAGTGGCATGAATCTATACTCAACAATGACCTGAGATTTTGTCTAGATGAGGCCCTCGACCACTCCCTCGGACTCCATCGTGAGGCAACCATCAGGAGGACGACTAGGAAGTTGTCCAAGCTCAGTGGCGGCCCCATTAGGATTCCCAGGCCGACCCAGGGCTTCATTAATCTCACAGGGTACGAGCCGAGCCAGGATGAACGTGACCTCCTCCAGAAGGGCCTAAATTGTCACATCATGGGCAACACTAAGCCTTATGCCAAGCGCTTGGAGGTTGAGGTCCTCCTCGACCAAGTACATCGTCTCGTCGACAGTGGACATATCACAGCTTCCCCTGACATCCAGCATGAGCTGATTGCTGAAGCCTCACGGAAAAGAGGCTCCTACACCAGTCACGTCCTCGAGAGGCGTCACAGAGATGCAGCCAAGTCACTTCGTGACCGGGAGGGAATCACCGTTAGAAGAGCCGACAAAGCCGCTATGTTTGTACTCATCCCTACAGACGAGTACCTTTCCAAGCTGGACGGAATTCTAGCGGATGAGACGAAGTTTCAGAAGCTGACCCGTGACCCAACCCTAACCACCGTAAGGAAGGCCAACAAGATCATAGATGCCGTCAACGCTCGTGTGGATGGATTAAAGCTACAGAAGATCTCGGGAGACTTTAGGCCTGGTTACCTGTATGGGAACGTTAAAACCCATAAAATAGGTAACCCCCTCCGACCTATCATCTCCCAGATTCCGACTCCCACGTACCAGCTGGCCAAGAGACTCAACGCCTTATTGACGCCCCTCGTTCCAGCCGACTACTGCTACAGGTCATCCACAGAATTCCTGGACTGCGTTAACAGTGCCCCTGCCAAAGGAGAAATGGCATCTCTCGATGCTGAATCGTTATTTACCTGTGTTTCGGTACCTAGAACGATCGACTACATCTGTAATCATGTGCACAGGTCATCTGCCCACCCCCTACTCGCAATTGATGAATACCACCTCCGAGAACTCTTGAGGATATGCACGCAGGAGTCCGCCTTCAGATGCCCCCATGGAAACCTATATCAGCAGAAAGATGGAGTCTCTATGGGGTCGCCTTTAGGCGTCCTCTTCGCCAACTTCTTCATGGGATCTGTAGAGAAGGTGTTCAGCAGGATCCAGCAGCCGATGGCATATGGTAGATACATCGACGACATCTTCGTGAGAACCCGGACCAGTGAGGAACGCGAGGAACTACGCCAGCTTCTTCAAGAGATCTCTGGACTTCGGTCCACGACAGAGGAAGCCGAAAATGGTACCCTGCCTTTCCTGGACGTCCTCCTCACGCAAGAAGGTGACCGTATGAAGACCGAGGTATATATCAAGCCTACCAATCCCGGACTATACCTGAGCGGTGAAAGTGAACGCCCGCAGCGGTACAAGGACTCTACCATTGCTTCCTTCTACAGAAGAGCCCTTACCCATTGCTCTTCCTGGACGTCTACGCAAGAGTTCGACCGAGCAACACAAATGTTGGTCAACAATGGACATTCCAATCAGGATTGCCAACGTGTCCTGCGTACTCTTCTAAACAAATGGTACGTGGGACAACAAGCCGTGGTTGAAGAAGGAACCACTCACAACCTCTTCTATAGAGCTTTAATGTCTTTCGCTTACCGCGAAGAAGAGAAGAGTGTGAGAAATATAATTGATAGGAATGTTCAAGTTACTAACCCTGTGGACCGTGTAAAGCTGGTAGTGTACTACAGGAACAGCCGCACAAAGGACCTCATCATGAAGAACGATAGTTCACCACGCCCTGGAGATATGGAAAGTACCTGCCTTGTGTACAAATTTTCTTGCCCAAATAGGGACTGTACGCCCTACGATGCTTACATAGGGTTGACTACTACCAGACTCTCCAGGCGCCTGAGCTATCATCTGACTCAAGGAGGTCCCAAACGTCACTGCCTGGAGAAACATGGCCAGCATCTCACAGGTGATGTCTTTCGGCAGAACACTGTCATCATTCAGAGAGAGTCCGACAAGAACCGTCTTGCCTACCTTGAAGCTTTATATATTGCGGATAGTAGGCCGTCTCTGAATTCCCACCAAGACGCCCCTACTATACTGCCTAGTATTAAGCCTTTCAGGAGAAGCAAGCCCCGAGGCAGGACAGAAAACATCACACTACACCCCCGGGGTAGCGAGGCTCGAGAGAACGGACAAGCCAGCCAATGAGCGTACGTGGGAAACTGTCCCGCCCTCTCAACCATGAGGGGACCAAAAAAGGTCATCCTTCCAACCAATCACACGCTGTATTTCTGTATCTTTGTAATACTGTATATAAATCCATGTATTTGTTCCATCTTTGTATTTTGATAATGACTCAGGTAGAGTCGAAACGTCAATAATGACCGGAATAGGAAATCTACTCTTTCCTTTACCCCTTGCTATAAAGGATACCTTCAGGAAGTTGGAAACTCTGAAGAAGAAATTGATCAGTGCTGAATTTGCAGTTGCTTTTAACCAAGCCTGCCTAAGAGAAAATTTACTCCCGCGGTATACAAACATATATATATATATATTATATATATATATATATACTGTATATATATATATATACATATATATATATATATTATATATATATATATATACTGTATATATATATATATACATATATATATATACATGTACAGCATGTATATGCACATAAAATAGTTATATACATATACTTGTACACATAAATATAGGCATACATACATGCGCATACATACACATACATATGCATATACACATATGCATATACACATACATATGCATATACACATACATACAAGCATATACACATATACTGTACACATGTATACATATATACGTTCATGTATACAATTTTATTTACCTTAGCAAAATCTCTCACTGAGTGAATAATGTATTGGTTATGGTATGTATGCTTAATGTATAGGGATAACGTTTCACACGTGTCGACTTTTCGCCGTGCGTCATCCATGACACGATGCCGTGCCCTTAAATAACCATGAGTGTCTGTGGATGCTTTCACAAGTCACGACAACGACCACGTGTGAAAGCGCCCTTAGAGCACGACGTCGTGTCGTGGAAGGCGTACGGCGAAAAGTCGATACGTAAAGCGGAGCAAGTGTTTACATCCAGTTGTTAATTGCCTGATATTAGTTATTTCATGCTTTATCGACATGACTTACTTAAAGAGCCCTTCAAACAATCATTCCTTCCTGAGAACATTCAAGTATCATTAGTCAATTTTATCGCGCAAAGTGAATGCTAATAGTATGTGTTTACGTTTGTGAATGACAAGAATATTAGCTAAAATATTGACAAATGTTATTTATGGTGTTGGAATCTCTTTACCTGCCCCGTACAGGTTCAAAGAGGATTTCTTGTCTGAGACGCATTGATCCTCCTCTTGCTATAAACAAAATTCTTAGACCAAGGTCACAGAATCTTGAAGCTCTCCTAGACAAATATTGAGGTGGACTACGTTTCTCAAGACACTTTTTTTTTGTAGTATAGCACTTACGATGATTACCTTGAACTAACCTACGTTTTTTTCTCATTCTATTGTGATCGTTCCATCCAGATAATGAACATCCCCAGTAGAAACGAGGCCATTCTTCCATCGATTAAACCATTCACCCTAGTAGAAGACTTCCTTCTGGAGGCCTTATGGTCTCTTGCAGTCTCCTTCATTCTTATGTACTGGTTATCATCTGACAGATTTATTGAGATGAGAGGAACCCTTTGGAGCAGATGGATTTTGCCTGTTAATTTCAGTAGGCTTAGAAGCTTCTCTAGTTTTCAAAACAACAACCACTTCGCGAAATTTGAAAGAGAAAGTGGGGATTTAAACATGATTCAAATTAATTGTGCAAGCTTAGATATAGGAAGACGAGTTAATCTTAGTGGATTAAGGACTATTCAGTGTTTATTACAGTCAAGCTGGGAAAGGTCTACACGTGAGAGGGCCAGTGCTAAATCCCAGCTTCGTAGCTCACTCAACAGATGGCTCTGGTACGAAATGTATTATCGTTTGATTTTTTTTTCAACGTGCAAGAAAAATCCAGCTCTAAGACTAAGAAATTATAATCAAAATAAAACACAATTTTTCAAATGTCTCTCCATAGCATAATTGAAGTGCTTCCATCTTTCAACTAGATTACTTTTTCATAATATGCTTTATTTCTAAATACAGCACAAAAATGAATTCGAAATGTCCTTGTTTTTTTTATATGCTTTTGTATTAACTTTATCCTTCTACATATGGCGTCGCAATACTATTTGTTATGAAGCATATTTACGGAGAGACAAGCCTTTAGAACATTAACCTATCAATAAATAATTTGACAAAAAAAAATGGGCAAGTGTTGCAAACGCGTCTGTTTTCTTTTTCTAATAGCTAGCAAACGCGTCGATGTTAAATATGAAGGCATCAGCGGGAAATTTACTTTACTTTGCGAGCAGTTGTAAATAGAAACAGTGAACGAAGTTACAGACTCTACTCCCTACCCTCTACTGAATACAATCGTTTGGCATTGGCCAGAACAAAATATCTAAAGCAAAGGCTCATCACTTGGAGTCCACGAGACACCTGAGGACCACGAAGGGCTACAGGAGAGGCCACGAACCAAAAATGGCACTTAGTGGATGTTTGGCGATACAGTCCAGTACTGAAATGGTTCCCAAAAACAGCAACACATAAGCATGATTGCTGCTGGAGTTTGTCGGAACAAAATCTCCAAGGAACTTCACTATAACCAAATGATTAAAGACCAGAAGAGGGTTCCTGATGAAGTGTTTGTGTTCAACCTTGAAAAACCACTGCAAGACCTTCGATCTAACCCCTGGGGGAACGGCACAGCCTCTACCTCACCCCGGTGTAATAAAAGCACGCGCGCACAAACTGAGCCAGGAAAGGCCTCAATAAAGAACCACGTCCCACGTATGATGCCTGTAAGTTATTACTATATACCTTTCAGTCTCTCTATCCCAAGGTAAATCTCCCCTGAGGATTGCAAATGAATTAAACAACAGAACAAAAAACTCGTACAAAAACCAATGACGTAAAATACGAACAAATTACCCGTGTGTTCTTTACCTTCTCCAAGTCAACTCTTCCCCCCTTTGCAAATGAAGCATGTAATTATGCCCAACAACTATGTCATGTTTGGTTGCTCTTCAAATACAGACGTAATGCAACCTTGCATTGCTTTCCTAAGGACTTGAAGGGGAAATGGCCTTTCAAGTAAGATGGGAGACGACGTGATTGCTATGATAATGCTCACCTACTTCATGTAATTGATATCCTGAACTCTATTTCTTTCTGAAACTGAAGTATGATAGTTTATTAGACAGATATGAAGAGGAGGAGGGACCTAGGTTCAGTTACGAACAAAGCTGAAATCCTTTCAACTGATTGAATTGCCAGGACAAGTAGCAGTCGTTAGTACACGTTGATGTGTGTGTGTGAGGGGGGGAGGTGGTTGCGATTGTAGCTGTGGTAATGGTGGTGGTGATGGTGGTGGTTGTGGTGGTGGTTGTGTTGCATGAGGCTTTGTTTCCAATGGAGATGGGGCCTCCAGGGTAAGAGATGTGTGTTGGAGGTGCATTAGTGGGGTCATCAATATGCTCCCCCCCCTTGGGCCTCCCTAGTCTAGTCCTTTTCAGGACACAACTGTGGTATCCACTGCGGTGTAATCCCTCCAACATAGCTTTTCTCTTCCCAAGACTGACCTGTATGTCGTCTAAGACCACATCCTCTACCAGGTGGCTCTAGAAACTGGGTACCCTGAGCTCCCAGGCTAAACATGGCGGATCTTGAGGAGAGAATCTCGGAAAAAAAAAAAACATGTTGCGGCCGGCGAACCAGGCGAACGAGGAGGAGGGTCCAAACGGTTGTGAAGGCGGCGTTGCACATCCCAGCGGAGGATAGATGGAACTCCATAGCCATGGCAGGCAGTCCATCTAGGATAAAGAAAAGTCTGAACTAACAACCTCGAAGCTACTGTTCCTGTGCCTCCAAGGTAGGTTTTAGAGCCAGAGACTAGAAGGCCACTTAAGTAAAACCTACGACCCGATGACCTCACTGTCACCGTCCTAGCATGCTAGGCCATTGCAGATGCACCCCGGATGTAAAGGGTGGGGCCAGTACTGTGCACACTGAACTTCACCTAAGAACTAGATTTGCACAGGCTCGAAGGATACCTTCATGTCTACGGCCAATCCCTAAACCCCCTACCATTCATAAGCCCTGTAGTGATGGGAAAGGGGCGAAAACGGCAGATGAAAGAAGTCACTGGAACTCAGTGACATCCGAATCCTAGGTGAAGGCAGCCTCTAAGAATACGTCTCCGGTTACACACTCTACTGGTTAGGCAAGTCAGAGACAGAGAGACGCCTTTCAGGCGTCGGCTTCATGGTCAGGAACTCCATCGCTTCCAAGTTTGATAGCCTTCCATCAGCTCATTCTGGCCGCATTATCCCCATGCGCCTCCCTCTCAGGAACCAGCAATATGCTCTACTCTTCAGTATGTACTCCCGAACCCTTCGAGCAGACCTTGCAGAAAAAGGTATACTCTACTCCAACTTGGGCAGCTTCTTGCAAAGCACCCCTACAGACCAGGTCATAATATTGGCGATTTCAACGCCAGGGTGGGCCAAGATTCAGAAGGGTGGAAAGGAGCACTTGGAAACCACGGTGTTGGAAACTGCAGCAATAGTCGCTTGCTATTTGAATTCTGCACACAGCAGCAATTCATCAACACAACACCATATTTCAGCTAAGAGACTACATCCTAGTGCACCATCAACGAGACAATAAAGATGTCCTTCACACCAGATTGATGCCCAGCACAGAATGCCATACAGACCATCGCCTCGTTCATTGCAACTCAGACTCCACTTCAAGCCTAAACCAAAGAAGGGAGGAGTTCCAAGGAAAAAAAATCAAAGTCAGCTTAAGTGAGAGCCGATTTCCAGCCAGGTCTACAGTTGAAGCTTGAAGACCCAAAATGCTCCCCCCCCCACATACCCATCTCCTGAAATACTTTGGGAACACCTGATGACTGCCAGCCAGCTGACATCTGAAGAAAAACAAAGGCTGGTTCGATGAAAGCAACTAGAAGATTCAAGAACTGCTGGCGATGATGAGATCCGCCTACCAGACCCACCTGGCTTAACCGTCTTGTCTTGAGAACAAATTGCCTTAAGTCTCGTATGCAGCAACCTCCATCTCAGGCTTCGGGAGATGCAGAACGAGTAGTGAATCAACTTCGCACAAAAAAAAAATCAGGTTTTCGCAGTCACTGGCGAATACAGGGGGCTCTACGATGGCCGAGAGGTAGTATACGGCTCTACGTGCCAGGTTGAAAGTCCTTTGCTTAGTGCAGATGGTCAGGCGCTCCTCACAGAAAAAACGTCCATTCTGAACCGCTGGTCTAAGCATTTCTAGGCTTTCTTCAGCGTTGAACGTACTATCCAAGACTCAGCAATTCTCCGCATCTCTCAGCAACCAGTAAAAGCGGAACTGGACGATAAACCCATCATCGAAGAGACCATCAAGGACAATGAGCAGCTGAAGAGTAGCAAGGCAACAGGAGTTGACGGAATCCCTCCAGAGATTTGGAAGCATGGAGGTCAGCCGCTGCACACCAACCTCCACGAGTTCTTCGTCTGTTGTTGGGAGTTGGGTAAACTTATCTTCTATCCTTTTACACTAAAGTATATAAGGCGTCAGATAACAAGGATAGTTACGATGTTATTTACCTTGACTTTAGCAAAGCGTTCAACAAGGTGCACCACCAGAGACGACCAAATAAAATCAAAGCCCATGGCATTGGTAGAAAAGTGTTAGAATGAATTAGAGCTTGGATCAGTGAAAGAAAACAGCGGGTCACCATAAATGGTATAAAATCCAGGTGGGGGAGTGTTTCTAGTGGGGTTTCCTAGGGCTCAGTTTTTGGTCCCTTACTGTTCATTATGTACATAAACGACTTGGACAGTGGGATTAATAATGTTAGTAAGTTTGCGCACGACACTAAAATAGGACGCCTAATTAGGTCAGGAGACGATGCAGAGATTCTGCAGGATGATCTTAACAAGTTGTTCACATGGTCGGTGAAATGGCAAATGAACTTCAATATCTCAAAGTGCAGCGTGTTAAACGTAGGGCTACACAGCCCCGAAAGTAGATATAGCTTAGATAACACTTTTTTAGAGAAATCGGAGTGCGATAGAGACTTGGGAGTTTTAGTGAGTCCTGACTTTAAATTCAGGGAACAGTGTATTAGCACCAGGAATAAAGCTAACAGAGCATTAGGTTTCATTATTAGGACGGTTACGAATAGAAATGCAGAGGTAATTATCAAATTCTATCTAGCGTTAGTTAGACCTATCCTTGACTATGCGGTACATTTTTGGTCTCCGTCCTATAGAATGGACATCAATTCACTAGAATCAATACAGAGGAGAATGGCTAAAATGGGCTCAGAAATATACCTTACGAAGAGAGGCTTAGGTAACTTAACTTACATTCTCTGGAAAGACGCAGAGTGCGGGTTATCTAATAGAGGTGTTTAAGTGGATCAAAGGCTTTAACAAGGGTGACGCACACAGGGTAATCATATTAAGACAACAGGGCAGGACTCGCAGTAATGGATTTACACTGGACAAATTTAGATTTAAGAAGGAAATAGGCAAGAATTGGTTTACTAATAGGGTGGTCAACGAATGGAATAGACTTAGTAGCCATGTAGTGAGCGCTGAAACTATCAATTGTTTTAAGAAACGGTTAGACTTTATGGATGGGGATGACAGATGGTAATGGACATGGGACTTCCTAGTGTAGGCCTTATGGCCTCTTGTAGTCTTCTTCATTCTTATGTTCTTATGTTTGTGGAACAAGCGCTTGAAGAAGGCCACAAGTTCCGCGTCCATAGAGTCGTAGTACTTACCACCCTCCTGTACAACCGGGAGTCGTGGTTCACCTATCGCAGTCACCTGCGACTCCTTCAGCACGTTCATCAGCGCTGCCTCCGCACCATCTTCAACATCCACTGGAGTGACTTTGTAACCAACGTTGAAGTCCTTGAGCAAGCGGTGGTTATCAGTATCGAGGCCATACTGTTGAAGTCACAACTACGCTGGGCTGGGCACGTCTCCAGAATGGAAGATCACCGCCTGTCAAAGATTGCACTGTATGGCGAACTCTCCACTGGCCACGGAGGCAAAGATACACCGAAGAAGAGATATAAAATCTCTGAAGAAATCTCCCGGTGACTGTCACATCGACCACAGTCAGTAGCCAACGCTTGCTGCTGACCGCGATGCTTGGCGTCACACCATCCAAAGGCACCAGCAGGACAAATCTTGAGAAGAAGAGACGCAGGAAGAAGACCCGCGAAGCCTCAGCACCCAACCCAGACCAGACTTTCACCTGCAGCCGCTGTGGACGGGCATGCCTCTCCCGCTTTGGCATTGTCAGCCACAAGCGTGCCTGCAGTCGATGTGGACCACTCCTTTAGATCTCCGTTCGTGAAGCAACGTCATGATATTGATGGTGGTGGTGGTGGTAATGGTGATGTTGGTGATAGTGGTTGTGATGACGGTGGTGATAGTGGTAGTTGTGGTTGCGGTTCCGGTTGCGGTTTTTTACAAAGGATTACAAAGGCGGAGCATGCCGACAGGAGACCTTTTGATCCATATCTAGGTCGGATGCAAAAAAAAAAAAAAAAAAAAAAAAAAAAAAAATAATAATAATAATAATAATAAATTAAAACTATAATAATGTAAATAACAAATAAAATACATAAATAAATGCATAGGTATAGTTGAATAACAAACAAACAGGTAAATAGTAAATGATAATAAATTGACATATAACTAATAATAAATGAAAATCAGACAGACAAATTATAACAAAACAAAAACAAATAATATAACATAAATTATAATCATTACAGCATCTTACTTAGGTATTTATCTAAATGATTCTTAAAGCTTCGAACTGAACTACATTGCACTACCTGTGCAGGAAGTTTATTCCATTCATTAACTACACGGTTGGCAAAGTTGTTTCTACCTACTTCCAAATTGAATCTATTTCCGGACAGTTTGAGACCATTGTTTCTTGTCTGATTCTCATTCAATGTGAAAATTTGGTTGTGGTGGTGATAGTGGTGGCTATGGTGGTGGTCATTGTAGTGATGATGGGCTTGCTAGAGGTGGTAACGGTGGTAGTGGTAGATGTGTTGGTGGTGGTAACGGTGGTAGTGATTGTTGTGTTAGTGGTGGTGATAATGATGGAGTGCCGTTGTCAGACAGATATGTAATAACGGCGTGTGATGTGTTCATGGTGATTGTGGTTGTGTAGTGTTGATGTGACTAGATATCATATGTGACGATGGTTATAATAGATCTAGTTAGTAAATGGACACAAAATTATAATAAACAGATTTTTATTCTAAATTATTTAAACATTTGTTTGCAGTATATACGATCATCTAAAATGTGAAATTGTATTTTATTTGTATTCATATAAGTAGTTGTATTTATTTGGACTTGTGTCATTGTGTCAAATGGAAATTTGCTCATTTCCATTTGTAACAGTGACTCACAACTTGTCGGATGACTCGGTGAAATTAGAATATAGACTGAGCTAAGCCTAGTGCCTTTGGGGAACTACCAGGTCGTAACCCAGGTCGTTCCTTTTGTAAGGCCTGGTGGCTCAAAGGCTATCGTCTCTGCTTCACAATAAGCAGCTAAGGCAGAGGTTCGAGTCCTTGCGGTGGAGCTAATTTCTATTTGGATTTATTTAACGGGTGGGAGGGGCTGCATTACCCAATGGTTCGATATAGTTGTTTTTTGGTTTCCAAACGTGCACGTCACCACGAGTACAAACGCCTACATTAGGTCAACCTTGGGAAGGTATTGGCCATAAAGACACTGTACCTCACCACTTCGCCTTGATCCGAGTAGAAATGAGTCGATGAACGAAAGCTTGATTAGTGAGTTAGAATGATACATCTGTGAAGCTGAATTCGCAAATGAGTCTAGAGAGGGAAGTAATAACCTAAGCCTTGCTCCATCTAACTAGTTCACCAAAAACAATGGTTAACAAATGAAATAGACTTAGTAACAATGCGGTGAGCGCTGGTTTTTTCTAAGAGATTAGATGGCTTTATGGATAGGGATGACAGGTGGTAAGAGACATGAAACTACCTAGTGTACAGTAGGCCTTGTGGTCTCTTGCAGTCTCCTCCATTTTATTTTTTATCTATTTTTATTATTATTATTATTATTATTATTATTATTATTATTATTATTATTATTATTTTTTTTTTTTTTTTTTTTTTTTTTTTAACGGTTCTTAAAAATTGCTCCATAGACCACGAGGGTGCGCAGAGCTTCACAGTTGGGCCACAATCTAATATTGGTCGTTACTTGATGTCTGACGATTCTTTTCTGTGTTGAAATAGTCTCGAGGTGATTAAACAACACCAATACTTAGATACGGGATACTTGAGAAAGAAGTTTGAGAACTCTTGACGTATGTCATCTAACGTCAACGCAGAGCACGTAAATGCGACTTTTTTCAGAATGAAAGAACATCAATACATAAGTATGGGATACTTGAGAAAGAAGGTTGAGAGCCCTTTACCTAAATCCATCTAACGTCAACGCAGAGCTTGTGGATACGATCTCTTGAGGAGATTAAAGAATAGCAATACATAAGTATGGGATACTTAAGAAAGAAGGTTGAAAAATTCTGGCCAGGATACATCTAACGTCAACGAAGAGCACGTGGATGCGACTTCTAGAGATTAAAGAACAATACACAAGTATGGGATACTTGAGATAGAAGGTGGAGATTCCCTAGCTTTGATCCATCTAACGTCAACGCAGAGCACATGTGTGCGACTTCTTGAGGAGACTAAAGAGGAACAATACATAAGTATGGGATACTTAAGAAAGTTAGGTGGGCACTGCTAATCTGAAAATCGAGCAACCTCAAACAAATTGCAACAGAAAGTTTTTTAATGGTAGTTGGTTAGACATGCACTGAGGTTGAACATATTTAAAATAGGCCAAAATCGGCCCAGACAAAATACCATCATTTGCATGATTTCAAAATGGTAGCTTTAGGGGCTCGTGAAACGCAGATCCGCATAAACTGTTCATCATAAGACCCACGAACGTATTACCAACAGGCAGAAAACTGGTGCTCAAGATATAAAAAGCACCCAGCTAGAGATGTCGTAACGCACTTATGACATCTTTATGACATTACGAGGCATGTAAGCATAGTAGAAAAGTTTGAAAGAGAAGAGTTCACACGAAATAAGTCATATACTAAAGCACATAAGAACTAAGCGTGTAATTATACAGCATAGAAATGTAAGCATAAACAAATACAAAAATCAAGTTATGAATAAAAATTTGAGTAAATATATATATATATAATTTGTATTATTGAAAAACATATAGTGTAAATAAATGGTAAAATGAATAACCCCAGAAAATTTTACAACTATCGGAGTGCTTCTCTCTCTTTCTCTCTCTCTCTCATCTCTTTATACTTCTCTCACTGTTACTCACTCTCTTCTTTCACCTTCCTCTCACACACAACTCTCTTTCTTTTTTCAGAATGAAAAATGGATATCTGCCCTATATGTGAGAAAGAACTTGAAGGATCCGATGATGTCGTCACGCTAACAGAAAAAGGTGCCACTGGTGTGCCAGAATCAGCGGCTCAACGGGATGTTGATGTGACAGTGTTCTCTGGAGCAAAAGTTCACACCTTGTGTAGACTAAATTTTTCCAATAAGAAAAAAAAAAACATTGAGAGGGATAGACGACGAAAATTGGAAAGTGACTCTGAACACAGCCCAGTTAAGAGACGGTCCTTGTGTCCCGAATTCCAATTCGCCAAAGATTGTCGCCTGTGTGGGTTGAGGATCCCAGAGAGAGCTTTCGACAGAAAAATGGCATTCCCCGTTAGAACTTTTGATTTCCAGGATTCAATCATTAAACCATGCGATGCGCGGAAAGAGCGTTGGGCCACGGAAATTAAGGGCAGAGTCGCTATTGCTGCTGCTGACCTGCATGCCGCAGATGCGGTATACCACCAAATCCGCAGTATTAATTTCCGTTCTGGCAAACAAATTCCAGCAAGATTCACAGTAAATCCTAGCACTAGTGTCAAGTCAGGTAGGCCAAAGGATGTATCAACGGAAGAAGCCTTCTTAACGGTCATCAATGGTCTCATGAATACCGACGAAGGACAAAAAACTATCAGTGATCTATGCAAAGAAATGGAAGACTTGTGTGGAACCTCTTATAGTGCTGTCTATATGAAAAGGCGATTATTTGATGTCTTAGGTGACAATATAACCATATCAAGTGATCAAGGAAAGTCTAAAAATTTAACCTTCAATCATACTACTGCAAAGATAATAGATGATTTCTACAAAACTTCCCAGATGGAGCGAGATCCTGATGTCGAGAAAAGGCTTTTAACAACGTCAGCTGCACTAATCCGGAGTGAGATAGTTGAGAAATATATATTGTTCTCTAAAGCGTTTTATCCAGACCCAGGGGATGTCAAGTTAGTTGACAAAATGTTAGATTTCTTGCCTGATTTGTTCAAACTCTTCCTGGATGAGTTACTCGTTGCAACATCGAAAGGCCTGAGGCTGTCAACCTTAGGTCAGTGCCTTGTCCAGGCTGCCAGACCGCGATCTCTTATGCCTCCCCTACAATTCGGTCTCGCTGTGCAACTACATCATCATTTTGGTTCGAAATATTTAATCAACACATTGCACAACAATAGCTTCTGTTCGTCCTATACTGAGGTAACTTCGAGCCATGTGCTGCAGCCAAGACGCCCAACAGCAGATGTTGATTCTGAGTTTGTGACTCCCGCCACAGTGAGACTTGGAACTGGCCAGTTCAGTCAATTCATTTGTGATCATGCTGACAGAAACCCATGGAATTTAGACGAGAAGAAAGCACTACATGCTATGGGAATGGTAGAGACTACCACTCCTACAAAGCCAAGGCACGCATCAAGAGAGATACGAACCCTAGTGTTGTTGGTTCTTTGATTCAAACAAGGTATTATAATACTCCAAGTGAAAATATCCGAGAGTTGACACCTTGACGTGGTGAATAGGCTTGAAGATCTTAATGATTACAAAAGCTATGTCGATAGAGAGGAAATCTCTGCAGGGTCACCCATATCGAACAAGTTTTGTAGGAAAGATCAAAGAGCAGCTCAAACACACAGTCGCAGGACCCACTGCTAACTGGCACGTCCCTGATGGTAAACAGGGACATTCCTCTTAGATATATGGGGTACCGTCATAATGACGGCGTGGACCATTGGGCACTCTATAGATATAAGGCTTCACCGAATATAATGAATAAGGTGACACCAGAGAAACATCTCACCAGAAACCAGTTGGCACGGAGGTGAGATTACTACCAACCCCCCTTCATAGCCAATATGAATAGCACAACCAAACCAAACCGGGCGTTCCTGTTGGATCATCGTCTCCTAAAGGTCCAACCGCGTTGCCTCGTGTGCTTACGGCCAGTGTGCCACCGAATGTGAGTAAGCACTGTCCAAGCAGATCCAAGTCTTGGACATTAAACAACATGAAGACAATAAAGATCTATCCTTACAACGTAAGAAGTCTCTCAGAAGACCACAGACTGGAGAGTTTAATGGAAGAACTAGACAACATCAAGTGGGACATCGTAGGGCTGAGAGAAGTCCGAAGAAATGATACAATTACAAGATGGTCACCACCTGTTCTACTATAGATGTAAGGACAAAGAAAGATCTAGTGGAGTAGGATTCTTGATAAACCGAGAGGTTGCTGGTAACGTAGTCAAATTCAGTAGTTTATCGGACAGGGTAGCTTGGATCGTGATTAGGATGTGCAAAAGATACACTCTATAAATAGTTCAGGTTCATGCACCAACTTCACAGAGTTCAGACGATGAAATTGAGTCGTTCTATAATGAATAAGAGTAAAACCAAAGTAATGTTCAACACGAAAGTTCAAAGTAAAGAAAGTGTAATTGATTATGAGAATCTTGAGGAAGTTGAAGAGTATAATTATTTGGGCCAGATGGTGAAGGTGACGAAAGGTCATGATAATGAAATAAGAAGACGCATTACATTTGGTTTGAAAGCGTTTGGTAAATATAATAAGATCCTGAGAGGCTCTACCTTTTTGTTTGAAACGTAAAGTTTACAATCAATGCATTCTACCAGCATTAATCTACGGGTGTGAAACTTGGAAGCTGACGAGGGCGATGGAAACAAAGCTAAGGACCGCACAGAGGAGAATGGAGAGATCAATGATGGGAATAACACTGAGAGACCGAAAGAGAACAAGTTGGGTGAGAGAGCAGACTAGAGTGAAAGATATTGTGGAGGCAGTAAAAGAGAGGAAGTGGAATTGGGCAGGTAAGTTAGTGAGAACGACTGATGAGCGATGGAGCAAGTGTGTTACTGAGTGGACGCCGCGAGATAGGAAGCGTGGACGAATGAAACCAGACAGAAGGTGGAGAGACGAGATCGAGAAGTTTACAGGAGTGACGTGGCAGAGGATGGCAAGGTCTTGTGATTCATGGAATGCTATGAAGGAGGCCTTTGTTCAGCAGTGGACTCAGAATGAATGATTTGATTGACTGAAGTGAAAATAACCCTCTCAAGTACTATAAGCTACCATTCTTCCATGTTGAAAACTCATGTAACAATTATATTGGTGAGATTTTGCATTCCGAGCTGAAAGCCACCATTTTGAAATCATGCAAATTAGGTCATTTCGCAATGGGCCGATTTCCGCCTATTTTGAGTACGATCAACTCCAGTGCATGTCTAGCCAACCGCCACAGAAAAACTTTCTGTTGAAATTTGTTTGAGGTAAAGTGGTATTATACCCCGCCTAGGCTGAGAATCCCTTGTCTAGATCCATCTAGGCCAGGGAGACTAAAGAACAGCAATACATAAGTAGGGGATACTTGAGAAAGAAGGTTGAGAATCCCTGGCCTAGATCCATCTAGGCCAGGGAGACTAAAGAACAGCAATACATAAGTATGGGATATTTGAGAAAGAAGGTTGAGAATCCCTAGCCTAGATCCATCTAGGCCAGGGAGACTAAAGAACAGCAACACATAAGTATGGTATACATGAGAGAGAAGGTTGAGAATCCCTGGCCGAGGTCCATCTAGCGTCAATGCAGAGCACGTGTGCGACTTTACATCTGAAGGAAAAGAGAAATGTCCGGCTGATGCATAATTCACCCAACTCACTTTCACAGTCCTTGCTCTCCAACTAGATTTATTTGAATGAATCACATAAATCCTATGCTTATCATATCAGTGTCTCTGTCAGAAGCTACATACATTAAAATTATTCAAGATGGAAATTGATAAATGTATGTTGTAGGGCTACAGGAGTACAGATGTGTACATTTAGGGTAGGAGCACATACGAGTATGTAAAATATAGTCTTGTATTAATGTGTATATGCAACTGCTCGAAATTACTCTATATCTTAACAAGGAATGTTTATTATTGATTATATTTTATGTGTTTTGACATTATTTACTTTTGAATATATAGAATATAATAGAATATGTAAAATAGAAAATGTAGCAGCACACACGAGTATGTAAAATATAGTCTTGTATTAATGTGTATATGCAACTGCTCCACGTTACTCTATATCTTTACAAGGAATATGCTTATTATCGATTATCTTTTGTGTTTTGACATTTACTTTTGAATATACAGAATAGAAAATATATCAAATACTCATCTATGAACATTACACTTGTAGAATGAAAACCATAGCATGTTCATACATTTAACTGTAACGATATGAACAACTGCAGACATTAAAACTTGGCCCATTCTTTGTCATCCCTATACAAATTTATATTTCGTTGTATATATTTTTATAATCAAAAACTCTTTTCCAATGAACATGTTTTGTAAACATTCACTTCATGCAACAATAGTTACACATAATTTATATTTGCAGAGTTCTGTTGTTTACTGGATCAAGTATTTCGCAATATTATACATATGTATATATGTACATATATATATATATATATATAATATATATATATATGTGTGTGTGTGTGTGTGTGTGTGTGTGCGCGCGCGTGTGTGTGCAATCACATCACCATTATATATATATATATATATATATATATATATATATATATATATATATATATATATAATATATATATACACATATATATTATATACATACGACTCGGTTTAACATCACAGACCACGTCCTATCAGGAGGCTAGGACGATGTCCCTTACAGAGGATTTTGTAGCATGGAATTTAATGAACCATGCCCTTGGTCCAACTCGCCCGTGGCAGAGTTCGAACTGCCATCATCTCGAACTCCATCTTTACTAGCTACGTTCTAGCAAGAATTTAATTTATCTCATGACGTTACAGATATGAACGTATCTTGATTCAATGCGAGGAGCAGCATAAATCAACTGCGTACGCAGTAAATAAACAAAACATTACCCATTATTTCAAATAAACCTCAAAAAATATATATTCTTACGTCTCTCCGTGAGTTCGATTACTTACATAATTTGTGTCAGTTAATTCATTAATTCGTGAATTTATTTATCTATTTATCATTCTGGGCCTGACCTCATCACACAGATTGAAGGGTCTAGCAACCGCATGGGGTTTTATTGTAATATTTCGAAAGCAGAAGAAGCAAGACACGTACACAGATTTTCATGAAAGAAATGGAACATCAAACTTAAAGTAGATTGTTTCTGCGAACCTGCAGAACCAAAGAGGATGAAATATTGATTACAGATAACCCCCCCCCCCCAAAAAAAAAAAAAAAAATCCGCGAATGAACAGAATTTTAATTTAAGATCTCACTATCTATGATGGCATGAGATTTTCTTTCGGTATTCTAATCACTCACATGGGATTAAACACCCATCAGTAACTAACGTTTCTATCCTTGAGGGTAATACGGGGTGCGGCAAAATGATCTGACACATTTGCAAGTTCAATAAAAGCCATAGAATAAAGAACAAAAAATGGGTTTATATATGTACATTAATATTTACATATATGTATATATAGAAGAAAACTATTTTATTTAGCTTTTATCAAACCTACAAATGTGTCAGATCATTTTGCAACACTGTACTACGCTGAAGAAGTTTAACCATAGAAGTGGTAATGCGAGATGCAAGGAGGAACAGAAGAACTGAGCGATAATACGAATTAAAAAAAATAATAATAATTTAGGACCGTGACACCACAGCGCACCCCCAATGAACAAAGCCACCATGGCCTGTGACCCCAGCGACGCCCCTACCCGTGAACCCCTCTTCTGAACAGTCACTATAGACCGCGACCCACGATACTCCCTTGAATATGGTCACTCTGGACAGTAACTTCTCCCTCCTACACCCTCCAACGCGGACCCCTCTTTGAACGGAGCCCACTATGCATGCCGACCCTCCTACAGCTCAAGATCTAAGAATATAAGGTCTAACCACTTCCGACCGAATTTCGAGGGAGTTGGCGCAGCGGGCCCGTGAACGTCACCTGGCTGTTCAGTGGGGTTAGCGGGTCCTATAGCTGTCAGTAGAAGTTGGTCCGTCGTTCGAAAATGAAGTCGCCTTCGCTCGCACAGCTCCACGCAATTAGTTATATTCTGACAAATATTATATAAAATATATATATAAAATATCATAGTTCCTGTCTATATATATGAATATATAATATATATGATATATAATATATATATATAAAATATTATAGTTCCTGTCTTCCTTGGCGTTTCACAGTTTTCTTCAGTGTATCACAAAGAGAAAATGGACTCAGCCAAATGACGTCAGAAGCTGCGCAGAAGAATGTAAACGGTCTGACCTGTATATTTAGACCTAGCTACAGCTCTTGCTCAAGGACCACGATCTGCATATATCCTCACTGAACGTTGTTACGAAGGACCGTGACCCTCTCGACGAACTCCTCTCAACCCTCCTTGAATGACGCCATCTTGGCACGCGAGCACCCCACCCCCAAAATTCAACTCCAAAACCCGGATTCCAAACGATGCAAAGCGCTGTTCCTGACGATTCACACGAATTTCACTTCGACAAACTCTTAAGTGATATTTCAATCACACCGTTCTAAATATGCAGCTTTTTTTCTATTAACTAGAAATATTTCTTTACCAACAGGCACTCATACGTTTGCCTTGAACAATCTTAATTTCCAACTGTTAGATAACAGCACGATGAAGTTAGTAAAACGTGATTGAAAATGACAGTACATTACCTCATCCAATGCGTGAGTGGTGCTCCAGCGATGTATACCTGAAAGTGTTACTGATCCCACACACGATCAACGTGACTATCCATTATTCATTCATTTGATTATTTATCGATTCGTCTCTTTATTTATCAACAACCAATGTTGTTATTCTTGTGCGAATACATTAATGAAAATGGATGAGATTCTGTGTTGCCTTGCCTGGCCACACAGTAACCCAAATTGCCGTTACAAGTACCGCATTGTCATATAGCAAGTCGATCATTTCTAAATTTTTATCGACACATTAAGAGCAAGAGTTAATCTTGGCACCGCGCGAAGATAAGTTTTATGTGGAGAATCTAAAAAAATACGGCCACATCCAAAGTAACTAGATAGAGAAATCAGTGCTTAGCGGAAAGCTTAGGTTAGTAATGTGCAGTCCCGTTATAAAGAGTAATATCAAATTGGAAATAACCAGCAAATAGAATGCAACAAGGGTTCCCAACATAGGGTACATAAGATCTGAGAGAATAACCACTATTGTACAATGCATGTAATCCGCATTCAGACTGCACGATATGTTTTTTTTTTCTCTCGTTTTAGTAAGCAAAACTTTTACTTAAGTTATATGGAAGAGTAGGGTGAATACCGTTTGTTTTTCACTAACTTTACGCTGCCATAATCTCTACCGGGCATGAAAACATCGGGAATGGTACGTGTATACAGACTGAAACAGTGATCGTTATAGATAATTATCAAAAAGATATGTATGTGATGGATCAAACTATTCTATAAATTACCTGAATTTAGTTTATTGGTGTTATCTCCATTAAGATTCTTAAACAGTCTACACACACAAATATAATGATAAGATATCAAAATACTAATTTCATCGGTTTTTTTTTTTTCGTTTTTTTTTTTTTTTTTTTTTAGGGGTACACGCAAATCTATAATAATGTTCCAAGGGAGGAACAAAAAGGATGGGAATCCCTGTAATACAACATAAATTTACGCAGTCAACGTTGATCATGTATGGATCAATTATTGCAAGCTGCAGCGTGTATTTGTGTGTTCTTTATCATCACTAGCATACTTCGCTTTAGCAAAACTCAAACAACTTTATACAAGTGGTTGGTGGATCGCAACATAACGGTCCTCAAATCCTCCCTCCCATTCCTCGTAAACTAGCTTCCAATGCTAGTGTAGTCTGTGTTCATTTGTGAAGCAAAGCACTGCTGTTCTCTACTTACCGTGACCAGGTGAGTTCCTCTACATATTGTGACTGTCGATTCAAGCTGTAATTACACTCCATCCTATATCTTGTACAATAGGTTCGTAACATATACACTATTACAAAACACTTAACACAATAAAAAAAACACTATAGCGAAGCACCGTATCACTAATAAACACCAAGTTCATAAATATGTTCAGGAGTTTGAGATAAAGAAATTATGAAATTCATATGAATAGTTTCCATGTCTTCACACTTGCTGTTACTCCGCTTATACCGATCGAAATTTGGTGACAAGCGATCACTGACGCAAAATAAATAAAACGACGAATATGATTGGCTGTCAGACTTGTCATTTGTCGTCTGTAAACAAATCACAATCCCCGAAGCAAAAACACCATGGATTGGAGGTATCGTCCATGAAAAAAATATCTGGATGTGCTTGTTGTGTATAACTAGAACGATCGAAATTTCAAAAGTAACAACCAATTTATTTAGGAAAGAAATTTTATTGATTGTGTCCTCTGCTCGTTCGAAAACGCGTGGCGGCAGCAGTGAACGAAAAAATCTGACAAATTGACTGATAATTATGAAACACCTCGAGAAAGCGACGCGTCTAACGGATTTTGCTGTGAATGATAAATGATATTGTTTAACAGAAGGAATATAATCTTATTAACGAAATTAAGTCTTAATAAACCCGTTGAACACAAGATAATTTTCAAAATACAGAAATAGAATGATGTGTTGCTTAAGATAGAAAGAAATATATATTTTTTTTTAATTTCGTAATTTCATTTTTGTCCAAAACTCCACCTCAAGCTGAACTCATTCTTTTCCGAAGTTCCCTCAGCTAAATAGAATTATGTGCCGTTAATCAGTACAAAATATATCAAATATAGCATGAGCATAACAACAGTTTGACATTAGAATTATTTGTTTTCGTGTCATATTTTCCCATGTTCAGGGTCATAGGACGGTGCTTTGTGAAATCATTTTGGTTTTGTTGTTTGGGGACCAGTATTCAAATTCTCTCGTGTCCAGCAGTTGCCAGATGCACACTCTACAAACAAATCTAAGATAAAACAAAATAAAGTAAAATAAATTAAATTAAACAAACAAATGAATGAATAGATAAATAACCAAATAGGTTAATGAATTAATCAATTTATATACATATATATTAATATATCAACAAATGAGAAATTAGATCAATAATTAGATAAATGAATTGTTTTTACTTTCATTTAACCATTTCTATTTATCTTTTTATTATTGATAAATAGAAATGGTTAAATGAAAGTAAAAACAACAAATGAAAATAAATAAAAGATAATAAACAGAGATAATTAGATAAATAGATAAATAAGTAAATATATAGATATTTGAATAAATAGATGAATAGATAAGGTTGATAAAGTAAAGCAAAATAGAATTGAATAACATAGATATAATAAAATAAGATCAAAATGATAAAGCTTACATGGTAACATAGGCACAATGACTTCACCACGACCGTTAATATAAATAATACCGAAATACAAATGAGACACAGTTGGGTTTATGTTTTTCTTGGCTCTTATCAAATATGTTATATACATCAGATGTACATGATCTTGTCATCAAAATATCTTCCTCAGTATTCAGAATTCTGAAAAGCAAAATAAGATCAATGCAAGTGGCTGTACTTGTGGTTTCTTTCGCCCACGCGTATCATAATTAGAAAACGGTTTACTGTTTGAAAGAAAAAAGAAGAAAGAAAAAAAAAAGAGAGTAATATATTGCAAAACTTGTGTAACAATTCACATAATTTTTGTATTCGTTTTTTAGACAATATTCATTAAAATAGTTGTCATAGACTAATGAAAAATACAAGAGACTTAATCATCATATTTTGTTTGTTTTTATCTGCTTGTTTGTTTATCTATATATCTATACATTAATTTATCTATATGTTTGTATTTTTGTCTGTTTAATTATGTATTCATTTATCCATCTATACATATACATTAATTATTCAATTTATTTATCTATCATTTATTTAGTTATCTAATTTATTCATTGATTCATCTATTTATTCATTGGTTACATATTTATTGATTAATCTATTTGTTTGTTTATTTATCTATTTATTTATTCATTTATATATTTACTTATCTATTTATTTATTATTTCATTTTACATATTATTTATATGAAATGGAAATATTTTTGAATATTTTTTTCAACCATATATTTGAGTTGCATCGTCGCTGTGTAATCTGACTCAAGTCGACATGACGTAATCATAAGAGACAAAGAAGCATCGCCATCAGGTCCAAGACAAAGGAATCGCCGGCCTATTTAAAGGATCAGCTTGATTACTCATGTCTGCAAACATGACATCTTTAGCTTATGGAAGGTCTTTGTGTAAATCTTGCCAGAATATTGGTGATTAAAAGTGTATTAATATTTTCATTTTGATATTAGAAATCTTGCTAAGTTTGCAAAAGATTGAAATAGAATTACATAAATATAAGAATATGCTTATTGGTGCTTTTTACAATACACACACACACACACACACACACACACACACACACACACACACACACACACACATATGTATATATACATACATTATATATATATACATATATATACATACATATATATATATATACATACATACTGTATGTATACACATATATACATACATACTGTATATATACATACATATATACTTGCTTATAGTAGTCCGTCGCTGAC
The DNA here is from genome assembly GCF_046742065.1 of Oratosquilla oratoria. Classification (NCBI taxonomy): domain Eukaryota; kingdom Metazoa; phylum Arthropoda; class Malacostraca; order Stomatopoda; family Squillidae; genus Oratosquilla; species Oratosquilla oratoria. Next base: position 33,620,459 of record NC_134791.1, on the reverse strand, counting down.
GACGATGACGTTGCACCATGCCAAGAAGTGGTATTTCGCCAGATGAACTCGCTGATGGCTGTGGAGTCCGATTCTCGATTTGCATATACGGCTGCAGGTATCACAGGGAAAGTTGCCCTCTGCCTGATGTGCCGCATGTCTTTGCCGTCTTCGATGTTCTGCCCTATCGTTGTAGGTGGACGTGAGAGTATCTAAGCCATTTTGGCATGTAGATCGCCATTCTCTCCGATCGGCAGCAACATTTTCAATGGTGGTGGGTTCGATGCCACATTTTTTCAGCGTTGTTTTCAGATGGTCCTTGTGTCGTTTACGTGGGCCCCCAGGGTGGCGTCTGCCCTCAGCAAGTTCTCCATAGAGAACTTTACGTGGTAGTCTCTCTTCTGGCATGCGGATGGTATGCCCCAGCCACCGTAGTTGACGTTGGGTTAAGACTGTTTCCAGTGGGTCCATTTGTGTGCGTCGACGGATTTCACTGTGAGGTACCTTGTGCCACCATTTTAGACCCAGTATGCGCTGTAAGCAGTTGGTGTGAAAGGCCTCCAACTTTTTCAAATGGCGTCTATAAGGCACCCATGACTCACTGCCATACAGAAGGATGGAGAGACAGATTGCCTTATACACCGAAACCTTGGTGTCTCAAATATATATACCAGATCTGGACTAGTCAAATATATATACCAGATCTGGTATATATATATATATACATATATATATATATATATATATATATATATATATATATATGAAGGTGGAAAAAGAAGTCACGGGTCTAGTTCCGAGTTACTGAGTTTATTCCTGACCGGTTTCGCTCTATGCTTCTTCTGAAGAAGCATAGAGCGAAACCGGTCAGGAATAAACTCAGTAACTCGGAACTAGACCCGTGACTTCTTTTTCCACCTTCATCAACTTGTCACAATGTACCAACATATATATATATATATATAATATATATATATATATATATATATATATATTTGAATAATTCGCTAGTGGACAGCGACATCAATCACACAATTTATGACCGTCGCGCAGAGGATTCGAACCACCGCCTATAGACCCAAGAGAGTCCACAGCACACGCCTTTAACCACTCGACCACAGACGATCTAAAAGTGTACTAACTCGTAATCTAACTGATTACCGAGATTGGGGAGGTTGCTAACTGCCACCCATATAACCCCCATTTTTTTTTACAGTACACCTAATCGCACCAGTGGGAATGGTAAGGACTAGATCGAATCCCCCTCACGCTTCGCCATCGTAACTATTTGAATAATTCGCTAGTGGACAGCGACATCAATCACACAATTTATGACCGTCGCGCAGAGGATTCGAACCACCGCCTATAGACCCAAGAGAGTCCACAGCACACGCCTTTAACCACTCGACCACAGACGATCTAAAAGTGTACTAACTCGTAATCTAACTGATTACCGAGATTGGGGAGGTTGCTAACTGCCACCCATATACCCCATTTTTTTACAGTACACCTAATCGCACCAGTGGGAATGGTAAGGACTAGATCGAATCCCCCTCACGCTTCGCCATCGTAACTATTTGAATAATTCGCTAGTGGACAGCGACATCAAATCACACAATTTATGACCGTCGCGCAGAGGATTCGAACCTCCCCCCACCGCCTATAGACCCAAGAGAGTCCACAGCACACGCCTTTAACCACTCGACCACAGACGATCTAAAAGTGTACTAACTCATAATCTAACTGATTACCGAGATTGGGGAGGTTGCTAACTGCCACCCATATAACCCCCATTTTTTTACAGTACACCTAATCGCACCAGTGGGAATGGTAAGGACTAGATCGAATCCCCCTCACGCTTCGCCATCGTAACTATTTGAATAATTCGCTAGTGGACAGCGACATCAATCACACAATTTATGACCGTCGCGCAGAGGATTCGAACCACCGCCTATAGACCCAAGAGAGTCCACAGCACACGCCTTTAACCACTCGACCACAGACGATCTAAAAGTGTACTAACTCGTAATCTAACTGATTACCGAGATTGGGGAGGTTGCTAACTGCCACCCATATAACCCCCATTTTTTTACAGTACACCTAATCGCACCAGTGGGAATGGTAAGGACTAGATCGAATCCCCCCTCACGCTTCGCCATCGTAACTATTTGAATAATTCGCTAGTGGACAGCGACATCAATCACACAATTTATGACCGTCGCGCAGAGGATTCGAACCACCCGCCTATAGACCCAAGAGAGTCCACAGCACACGCCTTTAACCACTCGACCACAGACGATCTAAAAGTGTACTAACTTGTAATCTAACTGATTACCGAGATTGGGGAGGGTGCTAACTTCCACCCATACAACCCCCATTTTTTTCCCGTACACCTAAGCGCACCCGTGGGTATGGTAAGGACTAGATCGAATCCCCCTCACGCTTCGCCATCGTAACTATTTGAATAATTCGCTAGTGGACAGCGACATCAATCACACAATTTATGACCGTCGCGCAGAGGATTCGAACCACCGCCTATAGACCCAAGAGAGTCCACAGCACACGCCTTTAACTCTGCGCGACGGTCATAAATTGTGTGATTGATGTCGCTGTCCACTAGCGAATTATTCAAATAGTTACGATGGCGAAGCGTGAGGGGGATTCGATCTAGTCCTTACCATTCCCACTGGTGCGATTAGGTGTACTGTAAAAAAATGGGGGTTATATGGGTGGCAGTTAGCAACCTCCCCAATCTCGGTAATCAGTTAGATTACGAGTTAGTACACTTTTAGATCGTCTGTGGTCGAGTGGTTAAAGGCGTGTGCTGTGGACTCTCTTGGGTCTATAGGCGGTGGTTCGAATCCTCTGCGCGACGGTCATAAATTGTGTGATTGATGTCGCTGTCCACTAGCGAATTATTCAAATAGTTACGATGGCGAAGCGTGAGGGGGGGATATGTCGATCTAGTCCTTACCATTCCCACTGGTTGCGATTAGGTGTACTGTAAAAAAATGGGGGTTATATGGGTGGCAGTTAGCAACCTCCCCAATCTCGGTAATCAGTTAGATTACGAGTTAGTACACTTTTAGATCGTCTGTGGTCGAGTGGTTAAAGGCGTGTGCTGTGGACTCTCTTGGGTCTATAGGGCGGTGGTTCGAATCCTCTGCGCGACGGTCATAAATTGTGTGATATATATATATATATATATACATATATACCAGATCTGGATTAGTCATCAACATAAACAAAACAGAAGTGCTCAGTATCTCTGAACAACTAGAGCCTCCGGAATTCACTATCAATCAACAACCTCTGAAAAACACTCATGAGTTTACCTACCTCGGCTCAGTGCTCACTGACTCCTGTGACCTGACAAGCGAAAAACAACGCCGCATTGGTTTGGCAGCAGCAGCTTTTGGTAGACTATCACAGAGAGTGTTCTTGAACCGCAACCTCACCATATATATATACATATACACATATATATATACATATATATTTACACATACACATACACACACACACACACACACACACACACACACATATATATATAT
>NC_134791.1:33604423-33606923 GCF_046742065.1 Oratosquilla oratoria | reverse complement strand
TATTCTTTCTAATTTCTTTATACTATTTTTGGTACTGGGTGTCCATAGTGTTGCTGCGTACTCAAGTTTTGGTCTTATTAGTGTAGTTAGAATTTTTTTATCATTTCTTCGTCCAAATAAGCAAATGCCACTTTTATTGACCTCAATAAATTGTAGGTGTGTGTGTTTGTGTGTGTGTGTTTATGTGTGTGCATGTGTATGTGCATTCGTACCAACATCCTTATAGACCTGAAACATTTATCATTCATGCATATATGCACGAGTCTCTTTATTTTCACTGAACATGCTTCCACCAGTCTTCAAGTGTTTTGCCATCGTTATCGTTTGTTATATGACGCAGTCACTTTACGAATTTGCATCTAAAGCTCCCATTCATGACTTTGATTTCTTAGGCCCAAAAATGTAATTTCTGTTCCAGATGAGTATGATTTTATATATGAGTGTTTTACATAATCTCGTTGTATGTTTAATGAAGACGAATACCTAACTGGCAATTTAACCAGTCATGTTCTTAGGCGGTATCACACTAGGCTATTTTTCCCTCGACTGTTGGAACAGATTTGCAACCCAGAGCTTTCAGGAAGGAATATATATATATATATATATATATATATATATGTACAGTATATATATATATATATGTATATATATATATATACAGTATATATATGTTTGTATTTTTTTTTTTTTTTTTTTTTTCCATATATAGTGATTTTTCGACGGAAAAAGTGGGTGGAAATGGATGGTGCCGCCGATTGATAGTAAGTTGGACGAAAAATGTCCCAGTGTGATAACCCTTTAAGATAGAAAATGGTGTTTTGTGTAACAAAGAAGTAAAGAATTTGCATGACTGGATAGACGCATGGAGCTTTGATGCATGAGGCTTTGATGAATGAATCCTCCAGCTCAGATAAGGTCACTTGTCGTTAGACAGAATAAAGCAATTAAAGTGAAAGAACCCTACTTAACTACGGGGGTACTCCCTAACTCCCACAGGCGAAAAAAAGTCTTCTATGTGAATGAAATCATCTGTCGTCAACCTGAGTGAGATTTTTTATTACTATTGCTACGATTATGCTTTTAGTTAATTTGTCCTCATGCTCGCTAAGCAATTCTATTGATTTCATGTTGAATGGGTAAAAAACTATGTTAAATTAATACTTTGTTAAAATGATCTTTACAACTTGTTTCCTGGTTAACACCAAACGATTTTATTCACGTCAGGGCCAAACCCTTTCCGATGATCCCCCCAAAAGGTCAATGATCCATACAGGATCAATTGTCCGCCCGGAGGACAATTGTTCCCAAAGGGATCAATGATCTAAACAGGATCAATGGTCCGCCCGGCCGAAGTATTGCCTCGCGCTAAGTCCAATTTCAATAAATTCGACCAAATTGGAAGTTGGCCGTTTTCTCTGGTGCAGGCCACCACATGGTTTCGACAGTCAGACAAATTGAGTTTTCCACAACGAATTAGACATGTAGGGCGTTCCCGCGAAATCTTCAAAGCATGTCAGCGCTGACAGCTTCCCTGAGTGTTTACCAAAACGAAATATGTTTACAGACAAAGGTTATCGTCAACTTCCTTTCACTGTTGATCACTGGAATAATATTTGGTTTTAGTAAATGGTGGCTGCTTTCATAGCACAGCCAGACGTACAGGAACTTGGAGAAGAAAAAGAGAAAAGAAAAATGGAAGGAAAGTGGTTGAAAGCAAAAGGGAAGAAGACGAGGAAGAGGAGGAGGAGGGCGGAGAGGATGGGTGAGTCATCTAGTCTTTTCAGCTAAAACGACTTTTGTCGCTTTTGACTGAGTTTTTTTTTTTTTTGGGGGGGGGGAGGATATTCATTCAAGGTCACCCCAATTACTAAAGACTTCTTATTCTCCTTCGTCTTCGTCCTCCTCTTCGCGTAACTCCCAATTCATAAACCGAACATTGAATTCTCCCTCCTCTACTAGCGAGCTTACGTCCAAAGTTGACCATATTTGATGGAGGCGATAACCCTGATAACATCTGAACGAGGAGGCGATGCAAACTGGTCCTTCGCCATTCTGTCAAAGTTGGTCTATAAGCTTTTGAAAACCCGGGTCTAATGCTCTCCCCGGTTCTCACAAAGAAATGAAACGAGCAATATCCCAAGCCGCGACAAGGTCTTATAGATCATGTGGACCGCAGAACTCTTTGATCAACTTGTGAAATCGATTATTTTTTTCTTAACTTCTGATGTGGTGACAGATATAAATCAGACGACCTTAGAAAACAGTTTTCCTATGTCCGATAAAAAAGAAAAAGAAAAAAAGGAAATAGAATATGTAGTGAGGGGACCGAAGGAGAGGGGTGTGTGGGGAATCTGTGATCTGAATATTGGTGCATTATTCCATTCTATTTTATTTCGTTTTATTTCATGTTATTTCTATCAAGTTTTATCTAATTCAATTTAATCTAATTTTGTTTTATCTTATTTTGTTTTATTCTATTTTATTTTCGCTTTGCTTTTGA
>NC_134791.1:33594423-33601923 GCF_046742065.1 Oratosquilla oratoria | reverse complement strand
TCATCATCATCATCATCATCATCATCATCATCATCATCATCATCATCATCATCATCATCATCATCAGTGTCTCATATAGAGCAATAATCGGCGCCTGGCCGACTCTCCGGCCCCTCTGCTTCCAACGGTGACTCAGGCCTCTTTGCATAGTTATGATCATGGCCAAGGCTTCCCTTATGACCCTCGTATACTTTACTACTTCTTTTCATTCTCTCTCTCTCTCTCTCCCTCTCTCTCTCCCTCTCTCTCTCTCTCTCTCTCTCTCTCTCTCTCTCTCTCTCTCTCTCTCTCTCTCTCTCTCTCTCTCTCTCTCTCTCTCTCTCTCTCTCTCTCTCTCTCTCTCTCTCTCTCTCTCTCTCTCTCTCTCTCTCTCTCTCTCTCTCTCTATATATATATATATATATATATATATATATATATATATATATACACCTCTCTCTCTCTCTCTCTCTCCATCTCTCTCTCTTTCTCTCTCCCTCCTCTCTCTTTCCCTCTTCTCTCTCCTGCTCTCTCTCTCCGTCTCTCTCTCTCTCTCTCTCTCTCTCTCTCTCTCTCTCTCTCTCTCTCTCTCTCTCTCTCTCTCTCTCTCTCTCTCTCTCTCTCTCTCTCTCTCTCTCTCTCTCTCTCTCTTCGTTTTCATTGACTATTCGTAACCGTTTGTCCCACATTTCAAAGCCTTTCTTTGCCTTTGCCTCTTCCTCCCCCCTTCCTCCTCTACGTCGTCTCCTTAATTCTCTCATTTCTTTTCTTTGTTTCATTTGCATATTCCTGGTTCTCTTGTCCCTTCCCTTCTCCCTCCTTAATCTATTTTTTTTTATATTCCTCTGCTATTCGCTCTCCGTTTTTTATTCCCACGTTTAGTCTAACGTTTCTTTGGTTCTTGTTTATCATCGTTTCAGTCTTGTCGTTAATTTTTCTTTAAATACTTTTCTTTTACTCTTCTTTTGAGTAATCTTCCTCAACTTGAACCTTTGAGACGTCTGTAATGGGGTCACCCAACTGAATGAAATTGCCTGTCGGTGACCCTAAAGAGACATATCTGTCGAACTCACGCCCCAAAAGATGAACAGAACTCTCTTGCATTTGATCGTGATTCGGTTTAATTTCGCGAAACTTCCCCTATCAGGAGGCTAGGACGGTACCCCTTATAGAGGACTCCATAACGTAGAATTTAATTAATCATACCCTTGGTCCAGCTCGCTGGCGGCAGGGATCGAACTGCCGTCACCTCACCTCCGCCTCAAGTTGCGTCGCTCTAACCCGCTCAGCCTCTTGCGTTTGCAAGAAAGAAGAAAAAAAATACACACACACACACAAACACACACACACACACACACACACACACACACACACACACACACACACACACACACACACACACACACACACACATATATATATATATATATATATATATATATATATATATATATATATATATATATATATATATATATATATATATATATATATATAATCCACAAAGACAATGTGGAACATAACATAATAATGGAGGAGACTACAAGAGTCCATAAGGCCTACACTAGGCAGTTCCATGTCCCTTACCACCTGTCACCCCTACAAAAGAAACTATATAGATTTAATATATCTAGACTTTGCAAAAGCTTTTGATACCGTCCCACACGAAAGACTACTTACTGAATTAGCTTCGCACGGAATAAGTGGTAGTTTATTAAGTTGGACTAGTAATTGAATGATCGAAAACAGAGAGTTGTTTTAAATGGAAAAACTTCTAGATGGAAAAATGTTACAAGTGGAGTTCCTCAGGGTTCCGTTCTTGGACCACTTCTATTCATAGTATATATAAATGATATAGACCATGGACTAAAATATACTGTTTCCAAATTTGCTGATGATACAAAACTGTGCGGAATGGCAAATGATCACTTAAACCAATTAGATATTCAAGAAGATTGAGATAAATTGCAGCAATGGTCTGAGAAGTGGTTAATGAAATTTAACACAAGTAAATGCAAGGTAATGCACATAGGTAAAAATATCAGTAAGTTCGATTACAAGTTATTTGGAAATTCGTTAACAAAAGTGGATAGTGGAAAAGATCTCGGCGTAATTATCAGTAACGACCTCAAATCATCCAAGCAGTGTATTTCAGCCTCTGAGAAAGCAAATAAGATTCTAGGACTGATTGCGCGATCTTTTGATTTCAAAAGTCCATCACTCATTAACAAGCTATATAAATCGTTAGTTCGTCCACATTTGGAATATGCTGTTTCCGTATGGTCACCGAATCTCATTAAAGACATTGACAGACTGGAAAAAGTACAACGGCGAGCCACAAAACTGATTCCAAATATCAAAAATAAATCATACGAAAATTGACTAAAACATGAATTTGTTTTCCCTAAAAAAACGTAGACTCAGAGGTGACTTGATACAGGTCTTTAAAATTCTAAAGGGAATTGACAACATCAAAAGTGACAAAATTTTCACATTGAATGAGAATTAGACAAGAATCATTGGTCTCAAACTGTCTGGAAATAGATTAAATTTGGAAGTAGGTAGAAACAACTTTGCCAGCCGTGTAGTTAATGAATGGAATAAACTTCCTGCACAGGTAGTGCAATGTAGTTCAGTTCGAAGCTTTAAGAATCATTTAGATAAACACCTAAGCAAGATGCTGTAATGATTATAATTTATCTTATATTATTTTGTTTTGTTTTGTTATCATTTGTCTGTTTGATTTTCATTTATTATTATTTATATGTCAATTTATTATTATTTACTATCTACCTTTTTGTTTATTATTTAACTATACCTATGCATTTATTTATGTATTTTATTTGTAATTTACATTATCATAGTTTTAATTAATTAATTTATTATTATTATGATTTTTTTCGCATCCGACCTAGATATGGAACAAAAGGTATCCTGTCGGCATGCTCCGCCTTTGTAATCCTTTGTAATCCTTTGTACCCATAAAGTTATCTAATCTTCTATTAAGACAGCAAATTGTTTCAGTGCTCACTACATGATTAACCACTCTGCTGGAAAACCAGTCCTTGCCTACCTACTTTACTTTGAGGAGAAGTTCTTTGGGTTATCAACGTTTCCCAGAAGCGACCGGAGAGAACTTCACCAGAGACGCTTTTCTCGAACTGGTTCTAGGAGATGGGTATTACGTGTCTTATACATTGCTGTTCGACCGTTCGTATTTTGTTCTCACTTTCATCTGAAATAAACTGTTTTATCATCTGATTCAAAGATTATTAACACTTCTGGTAGTGAGTAACCTCGTTCAATTGAATAAAGTCGAAATGTGGTAGCCAAAACAGACATTCGAAACAACGAGACCCCAAGAATGGTTTGGGGTGTTCATGCGAGCTTTATACAGTCCTGTTCGATCGATAGTATTTTGTTCTCCCTTGCATCTGATATAAACTAAGTATTCTATCATCTTCCTATCTCTTCTTAACAAATAGTCTAGGTTATATTTGCATAACAAGTTATAATGAACATATTTTATTCATGTACAGGTCTCTAGAACAGTATAAGAGTGCATCATTATGAATATGAATAAGACGCTACCATTCACGTGCTATGTAGTCAACAAAATCCAGAGGAATTGGATTCCCTTATAGATTATCTGAGCATGTGGCGTTTCATGATAGTTACTAGGGCATTATATAAACGACCTGTCTTTTGAAACTTGTGTTACTTATGAAACAAAAGTGGAAAGTGGTGTTTAATAATCGATAAACGACTGAAAGGTCAGGAACACACAGTCGGAAAGTAAGTTTAGGCAGTTTCTCATTTTATATACTCATGCATCCCATATTTATGTAGCGCTGTTCGTAGCCTCGTGAAGATGAATAAACAATAATCCAAAATAAAAGTGAAACTATCAATCAATATGACACCAAGTTTCTTTTAACATCTGTAAACACTTTTACCTGAAATGATTTAAAGTCACTATGCTGTTTAGGCTTCCCATTGCACACACACAATCACACATACTGTACACGCGCATGCCTATACAAGGATTTAGTCTTTACATGACAATAGTACTCGAAACGAAGCTTTCTACTTCCAATCATAGATTTTTTTATTATCTGGTTCGTAAACAGAAAAACGTTAATTGCCTTCTAATTGGCTACGTAACTAATTCTATTTTCTCACACCATTTTTTCTCTGTAATACGTCGCACATGCAGCTGCGTCGAAAATATTATTTTCCTTTTTTTCTCTCCTTGCAACATCACCTGGCGGAACCACCTTGAGATTCTAAGGAGATGGAGCTAAAAAAAAATTTAAGCCAGCTTTCCCTCGGAAGGAGATCACACCTAACGAAGGTACACTTGGCACGGGAGGATTGTCCTAAAACCTCCTCCTCCTCTTCTTCTCCTCCTCTTCTTCTTCTCCTCTTCCTCTTTCTTTTCTTTTTCTTCTTCTTCTTCTTCTTCTTCTTCTTCTTCTTCTTCTTCTTCTTCTTCTTCTTCTTCTTCTTCTTCTTCTTCTTCTTCTTCTTCTTCTTCTTCTTCTTCTTCTTCTTCTTCTTCTTCTTCTTCTTCTTCTTCTTCTTCTTCTTCTTCTTCTTCTTCTTCTTCTTCTTCTTCTTTTTCTTCTTCTTCTTCGCCTTCCTCTTATGTATACATTTTTCATCGTTTACCGATTTCTCTCCACCAAGGAAAAAATATCGAAAAGGTGAAGAGGTTCTTCACTCAAAAACTGTTGACAATGTTTTCTCCACAATTTATTTAATTGAATGTGATATTGACACTGAAGACAAGTACTTACATATAGCAAGGGCTTTCCCTCCTTACAAGGTAGATGGCCAAAGGCAAAGGTCATAATTCCACTCCCATCCATTTCATACCCAACCACTCCACTCCCATAGCCCTGGGTCAGATAGCAATGCAGCAAGGCACAGCACACCCACAGCAAGGACGCTTCATTGATCGGCGACCCCCCACCCTCCGTCCCCGTATGCAGAAAAAGATCAGACAGGTGAGAAATCCCTTTGGGCTGCGTCAAAATAACATTCACATAAGACCACTCCCTAACACCCTCAATCCCTCATCCACTCCTTTCCATACATCACAGCATCATCCATTCCTCACTCACCTCTATCCTCTGTCTTCTCCCTTTCTTCCTCAACAGACATCCCCCTCTTTCTCAACACCCCATCCATCCATCTCATCCTCGGTCGTCTCCTCCTGTTTACCCCATCCACCTCTGCCTTCCACACCTCTTTTACTAACCTTTCTTTTAATTTTTTCCATGTCTCCAAACCATCCCAATACTCTTTCATCAACTCTGTCTCCCAACTCCTTCCCCCTCCCCCACTCTCCTACTTACTTTCTCGTTTCTCACTCTACCCAGCCTAATAACCCCTAACCATACTTCTCAGACACTTTATTTCAAAACACATTTAAACTCTTCCTCTCTTATGTTCCATGTTTTCTGCCCCCATACAGTGTTGTCGGCAAAATCACCCCTTCATACAATCTCTTCTTAGTATCCATTCCCAAATTTTTATTTCTCATTACACTTTTTTAATCCCCCAAGGAACTTACTCATTACTCTCAATCTACATTCTACCTCCACTTCTACTCCTCCCTCCCCCGCTACATGCGCCCTCAAGTATCTAAAGCTATCCACTTCCTCAAGCTTCTTTCCCTTAACAACCACTTCCAATTTGCTGCCGTCCCCTCCCCTTGTATATCTCATCTCCTGAAGATAAGTAAGATCTAATAATAATGAATGATTTATGGGCCGAACAAGTGACCGTTGACGGTTACCTAGGTACCTTGGGGCTCATGAAAGAGAGAACTTGAACAACAGATTGATTTATTGATAAGAGAATGAGTGATGATATTATCAATAAATGTATATATCCATGTGTATATTTATAAGTATATATAGTATATATATACTTTATATATATATATATATATATATATATATATATATATACACACACATATATATATATATGCATACATACATACATACACATATATGTATACACACACGCGTATATATATATATATATATATATATATATATATATAATATATATATATATATGTATAAATATGTAAAATGAGACTTATTGACTCACTGTCGGAGAATGAGATAAGATGGACAGAATATCTGTATATTTCGACCACTATCTGTGGTCCTCTTCAGCAGAATGATAAATAGTATGGAGTGTGAGAATATATATAGCTAAGAGGGGTACATTTGGGGACAGGGAAAAGGGAGGACTCAGGTTATATGCCCTTAATGAGGTCAGGGCGAAGGATGACTGGTGGTGAGGTCAAGTCTGCTGTATTTGAGATGGATTTCTTAGGAGTCATCCAAGTTATGCAGTCTGGGGACCACTGATCTTTGGAAGTATTAAAATTAGGTATATGTTTAATCAGGGAGGATTCAATAATCTTTACTGTAGTGAACAGCATATGAACTGAATTCGTAGTTAATAAAATAATATATTTTGTCTAAGATTAAAAAAAAAACAATATTATATGAATGTTACTCCATTATTCTTTCAAAATTTAGTCCACACTTTTAGAAATTTTTTTTTGGGGGGGTTTAATGAATAAACCCCCATGGAATTTGCATAAAAAAAAATAATAATAAAAAAAAAATCAGTTTTATAGATTTTATTTTCTGTCAGTCAGCCCATAATATTCTTGATACAATGCAAGATAAAAATTATTAAATATTTGTCAATAATGATTTTTCGTGCAATTCAAAATGAAATAATAAACAGTCTGGAAAAATAATGAGAGAATAACAACACATTTCAATATACCTTCCATTTTATTCTTAGTTCAGACAGGACAGAATATTACTCATTATCACATCAGTTAGCACAAGAGGCGCAAATTACATGAAATGACTAAAAAAATACAGTACACGCTTTTGTCCATGATCAAATTCCTGACATAGACTTTTTAGACGTTCTTGTAAGTCCACAAATTTCTTACGAACGCGTTTCATTGGGCGCCGTCCAACGTTGTCAAGGGCAATCAATGCAGAAACAGAGGCATTGTCCATTTGAAACGCATTTATGGTGCTCCAAACTGAGGGGTGATGATGTCCGACCATGTTGAAATATTTCCAGTTCCAAGATTCACGGCTGTTATTGGTACAGGCACTAGCGGTTAATGTTGCAAGATTCACATTCCACATTTCTAACGAATACAACAGATTTATCCTTTTTAATCGCATTATTCCATTTGGCGCACGAGCCGTTTTCTATCCCTCATTAACATACGTAGCATCAAAATAACTTAGTAACTCCAATGCATCATCCGGGATTTCTTTCTAGATTGTCTCTAGGGTTTATAAGAGACAACAACCAAATGGAGATTGGGAAGAAAGGATCTATATACACTTTTGGGGTGGCACTTGTTTATTTATCATAAGTCTCTTTAAACATCACAAGTAGTGAATTGCACTAGAAATCAGCTCATCGCTGTGCTCAACTGATTGATTATAACATTGTTCA
>NC_134791.1:33586923-33589423 GCF_046742065.1 Oratosquilla oratoria | reverse complement strand
AGATGACACGATGAAGGCAACACAAATCTATAAACTACTTCCATATAACTAAAACCTTTATACTAAGTTCTTTGTCTTCCCATTGTGCTAGTTCTTCATCCATTACAAACAATGCCTAAAGCCTCTAATCTTAACAAAGTAATCCTTTATTCGCCCTATTCACTGCAGGATCATCATACTAACCCTTGTGGAGCGATACAGCCTCAAGATGAGTTAATCTGGCTTGGTAAAGGGGCTATCACGCCGGACTTCCACGGCTTTCACTAGCGCCGACAATCGAGAGTTTGTTTGAGTAAAAACGACTTCAATTGCAATATCTTATTTTTCAAATATCAAATTATCTTTCCGTCGTATATTGCAAACTTGAATGCTGAACTAAGAGATTGCAAACCTATTCGAATGTTAGGCATACTATTGAAATCTTCTTAGAGAAGTCTAGATTTCTGTAAGTCATATTTATATTATTGAAATGGAGGTTGGAGGTTAGGATGTGGGAGGAAAATTAGCCCAGTTTGATAACCCATGTGAAGTGTATATGAAATGTCAAGCGCGTTAGATTATCTCTAATCGTGAAAGACATCTGAACTTCATTTTGGAATCTACAAACATCTTGTATGTCATCTATAAGGTGTTCAAACACCTTATCACAGCCAGCAATACGCCCCAGCATCCCATCCTACGTAAATTGCACGAAATTAGAAATTAACTTTTTTTTTCATCTTTTCGGTGAAAATCATCCTCGTTATCGTTCTGCCAATGTAGGTTGTTAAGATTAATGAGTAAAAAATCCCCTTTGCTCTTGATCGTCGCTGGAACAACTACAGATTTTTCGAAAAAGAAAAAGAAAAAGTGTTTTGAAAAGGGTTAATTGGGTCTAAATGAGCAGAGTTCTTGTCTTTAATCAAACAATCATTGATAAAATATGTCTCTATATCGTCATCATTTTTCTTTTTTCGCTCATGTGATACAAAACAAATGTGTTTTCCTGTAGTGCACGACTGAGGACATACTAACCTGCCCCATGCTATACTAAAAGTAATCAAATAAATATATTTAATTGAATTTTCATTAATACACTTTCTTTGCTAAACACACCTTAATCAGGATAGACTGTTATGTATATAAACAGAACAACAACAATGTTTTTACGTGTATATATATATATATATATATATATATATATATATATATATATATATATATATTATCAACCCCAATGCACTTTAATTCTAAACTATCAACATCGGAAGAACCGTGGATGCACATGCAGAAATTGAAACGTGGTACGCCCGAGGACTCGAACCAACGGCTAGCACATTACCAGTGCTAATAGTGACCAACTATTGTGCCTCCACAGTTCTTCCGATGTTGATGGTTTAGAATTAAAGTGCATTGTGGTTGATACAAATGTATCTCTAGTCACTGGGACCATTCAGTGTTGTGTATATATATATATATATATATATATATATATATATATATATATATATATATATATATATATATATATATATATATATATATATATAACACTATTGTTATAAGTAACCTAATCTATGCAAAAACAAATTAAATATATAATCGTATATTTCCTTAAAGGTTTTGTTTAATTAAGATTTTTCTTAATCTTTATCGATACTTCTGCTTTGTCATGACTGTTACTCTTGTGAAGCTCAACAACGATGACCATCTCACGTTCCTCCAGATAAGATAATTGATACTGACCTGCGACCAGGTATAAGGAAAAATTAAAAGAAAAAGATCATCTCGTTTTTTCAGTTCGATTGATTATAACCCTCGCAATCGAAGTACGAAACAAAGTTAGTAGTTTGTAAAATGGTGGCTGTGATCCATGATTAAGATACTTTTTCCTTCCTTCATTCCTTCCTTTTTTTCTTTCCTTCTGTCTTTCTTTCTTTCTTTATTTATTTTTCTTTCTTTCTTTCTATCTTTCTTTCTTTCTTTCTTTCTTTCTTTCTTGTTTTCGCTTTATATTCCAATTAGGTCAGTGACCCTCCCAACCACTTTAGATTTCTCTCGTTGGTATACTGATTATGTACTTGTCGGTGACGACATACCAGGTCATATTCTTTTGGCAGGATGATATTACAGGGCCCATTTGATATCATCCACCTTATCTATGTCTTCCTGTTTATTATATGCTTCATAACATGGTCACCATCCTAATGGCAACCAGTATTAAGTATACATGATCCAGATTACTCGGAAATGCATCCGGACGAAATACCCCACGGAAAAAGACGGAACACCCGGACAAAATACCCACAGACCCCGTGGAAAGCACCCCTCGGACGAAACACCCCCAAATGTATTTTACCCATGATGGTGATATGATTGTGGTGGTGATGTGATGGTGGTGGTGATGTAATGGTGGTGGTGGTGGTGGTGGTGATGATGATGATGATGATGATGATGATGATGATGATGATGATGATGATGATGATGATGATGATGATGATGATGGTGATGTGATGATATG
>NC_134791.1:33570915-33586423 GCF_046742065.1 Oratosquilla oratoria | reverse complement strand
TGTGGTCCTCTTCAGCAGAATGATAAATAGTGTGTAGTGTGAGAATATATATAGTTAAGAGGGGTATATTTGGGGACAGGGAAAAGGGAGGACTCAGGTTATATGCCCTTAATGAGGTCAGGGCGAAGGATGACTGGTGGTGAGGTCAAGTCTGCTGTATTTGAGATGGATTTCTTAGGAGTCATCCAAGTTATGCAGTCTGGGGACCACTGATCTTTGGAAATATTAAAATTAGGTATATGTTTAATCAGGGAGGATTCAATAATCTTTACTGTAGTGAACAGCATATGAACTGAATTCGTAGTTAATAAAATAATATATTTTGTCTAAGATTAAAAAAAAAACAATATTATATGAATGTTACTCCATTATTCTTTCAAAATTTAGTCCACATTTTTTAAAAAAATTTTTTTTGGGGGGTTTAATGAATAAACCCCCATGGAATTTGCATAAAAAAAAAAAAAAATCAGTTTTATAGATTTTATTTTCTCTGTCAGTCAGCCCATAATATTCTTGATACAATGCAAGATAAAAATTATCAAATATTTGTCAATAATGATTTTTCGTGCAATTCAAAATGAAATAATAAACAGTCTGGAAAAATAATGAGAGAATAACAACACATTTCAATATACCTTCCATTTTATTCTTAGTTCAGACAGGACAGAATATTACTCATTATCACATCAGTTAGCACAAGAGGCGCAAATTACATGAAATGACTAAAAAAATACAGTACACGCTTTTGTCCATGATCAAATTCCTGACATAGACTTTTTAGACGTTCTTGTAAGTCCACAAATTTCTTACGAACGCGTTTCATTGGGCGCCGTCCAACGTTGTCAAGGGCAATCAATGCAGAAACAGAGGCATTGTCCATTTGAAACGCATTTATGGTGCTCCAAACTGAGGGGTGATGATGTCCGACCATGTTGAAATATTTCCAGTTCCAAGATTCACGGCTGTTATTGGTACAGGCACTAGCGGTTAATGTTGCAAGATTCACATTCCACATTTCTAACGAATACAACAGATTTATCCTTTTTAATCGCATTATTCCATTTGGCGCACGAGCCGTTTTCTATCCCTCATTAACATACGTAGCATCAAAATAACTTAGTAACTCCAATGCATCATCCGGGATTTCTTTCTAGATTGTCTCTAGGGTTTATAAGAGACAACAACCAAATGGAGATTGGGAAGAAAGGATCTATGGAGATTGGGAAGAAAGGATCTATATATACTTTTGGGGTGGCACTTGTTTATTTATCATAAGTCTCTTTAAACATCACAAGTAGTGAATTGCACTAGAAATCAGCTCATCGCTGTGCTCAACTGATTAATTATAACATAGTTCATTATGAATAAAGGAAATATTAATTGAAAATAAATAGATAAATTTTTATCAAAGTACCACTTAGTGTAATTACCCTAATCCTCTAGATCAAATGCAATTAACCTAGGCCTGTATTCATCAATAAATCTATCAAATAAAGCTATATTTTAATATAAATATGGGGTATATTCATACTATCAACATCTTGGAATATATAAATATGTGGGATTTTGATCTGGGCGTAATTATCAGTAACGATCTCAAATCATCTAAGCAGTGTATTTCAGCCTCTGAGAAAGCAAATAAGATTCTAGGACTGATTGCGCGATCTTTTGACTTTAAAAGTCCATCACTCATTAACAAGCTATATAAATCGTTAGTTCATCCACATTTGGAATATGCTGTTTCTGTATGGTCACCGAATCTCATTAAAGACATTGACAGATTGGAAAAAGTACAACAAATACAAAAAATAAATCATACGAAAATCGACTAAAACATTAATCTGTTTTCCCTATAAAAAAAGTAGATTCAGAGGTGACTTGATAGAGGTCTTTAAGATTCTAAAAGGAATTGATAACATCAAAAGTGACAAAATTTTCACACTGAAAGAGAATCCGACAAGAAACAATGGTCTCAAACTGTCAGGGAATAGTGCAATGTAGTTCAGTTGGTAGCTTTAAGAATCATTTATATAAACACCTAAGGAAGATGATGTAAAGACTCATTTATTACATATTATTTGTTTTGTTATCATTTGCTTGTTTGTTTATTATTATTTACTTCTCATTTATTACTAGTTATATGTGAATTTATTATTATTTACTAATTACCTGTTTGTTTATTATTTAACTATACCTATGAATTTATTTTTATATATTAGTATTTACTTTATTATAATTTTATTTATTCATTTATCTATTTATTTATTTGTTTATCTATTTATCATTATTATAATTTTTTCGCATCCGACCTTGATATGGACCAAAAGGTCTCCTGTCGGCATGCTCCGCCTTTGTAATCCTTTGTTATGTGTGGGATTGTGAACAATGGGATATTGACTATGGAATTTTGATTTGTGGGATTTTGATCTATGGTATTTTGAACGTACATTGCTATTTTCACACCACCTTTCCCAAGAAATCAGTCCATGACTTCCGTTTCCTTGAAGTTGGGAACTGAAATGTATTGTATTTCATTCCTCTCAGCCAATTGGTCACTTGGTTTCATGAAGATATTCCTACCTTTTTCTTTCATTTTGTTAATCACTCTCCCCGATATTTGAATTTCTTAAAGGTTTTGCTGCAAATCCGAAAAGCTCTGAGGAAAAAACATTTGATCACGCCGGTTTTTACTCGTTCGTTGTGTCCTGAGAAATAGTGTACAAAGTCGTCCTTGTTTGTGGGTTTTCTGTACAGTAAGAATCTTACTCCTTCATCCTTCCTGTGCACCAGCGTGTCTAGGAATGATAGCTTGTGGGATAAAGGAGTAAGACTCTCAGTGTACAGAAAGCCCATTAATAGGTTTGTATGTACGTATATATGTATGTATGTGCGTATGTACCTATGTACGTATATATGTATGTATGTATGTATGTATGTATGTATGTATGTATGTATATATGTATGTATGTATGTATGTACGTATGTATGTATGTATGTATATGTGTGTATGTATGTGTTTATATATGTATGTATGTACGTATGTATGTATACATGTATGTATGTATGTCTGAATGTACGTATTCATGTATATATGTATTTATATATGCATATATGTATCCATGTATATATATACATATATATATACATATATATATATATATACATACATATATATATATACATACATACACACATACCCCCCACATATACATACATATATATATATATATATATATATATATATATATATATACATATATGTATGTGTGTGTGTATAATGGTTTCAATATATATATATATATATATATATATGTATACATATATATATATATGTATATATACATATATATATAAATATATATATATATATATGTTTGTGTGTGAGTGTGTGTGCGTGTGTGTGTGTGTATGTGTGTGCATGTATGTACGAATATATATGTATATAATGGTCTCAAACTGTCAATAAATAGATTTAATATGGAAATGGGTGAAAACAACTTCACCAACTGTATAGTAAATGAGAGGAATAAACTTCCTGTAGAGGCAGTGCATTATAGTACAGTTCGAAGCTTTAAGATTCATTTAGATAAACACCTAAGCAATATGCTCAAATACCTACCATTCATTTGATCTTTTTTCATATATTGTTATTTGTTTATTAATATTTGACTGTTTTTATTATAGATTATTACTTATCTGTTTGCTTATTAGTTATCATGATTGATTTCTTTATTTATTTAATTATTCATTTATTTATTTACCTATTTATTTTTTCATTCGCATCCGACCTAGTCATGGACCAAAAGGTCTCCTGTCGCCATGTTCTTCCTTTGTAACCCTTTGTAATATATATATATATATATATATATATATATATATATATATATATATATATATATATATTTATATATATACAGTATATATACAGTATATATATGTATATGTATGTATGTATATATATATATATATATATATATATATATACATATATATATATATTATATATATATATACATATGTACATATATATATATATATATATATATATATATATATTTAAAGACAAGGCAGATTACAAAGAGGAAACAATAGAGTTACTTTAAAGGTCAAGGAAGGTCTAATGATAATAAAAAGATAATAACCTGATTATTGTTAACAATTAACGTACTCCAAATGACGATAAGCAAGTAATAAAACAATAATTATGACATTGTTGGCAAATAACGATTGACGATTGGTGATAGAAGTCCAACAAATATGTAATTATGTACAAACAAGCATTTACGGCGGGGAAGCGAGTCAATTATCTCTGAACAAAGAATGGGGTTAAAAGAACTCCAGAAATGATATTCAATCATAACCCTGCACCTTTTTTTGATATGTAGATGTCCTTGATATGTTATCAATAGATACTGAGCACATGGAGGATGACGACTGCGCTAGTAGTTTACACGAGTAATATACTGTATGTTGTGGTTGCAGGAAAACATTTCCCCGATACTAGATCAAGAAACTACTTTTCCTAGATGCTAGATCCGAAGACTTGACGAGAAACGGAGTCTTTTGAAACCCGTTTCAGTGTGGAGCCTAAACTCCCAACATTGTATTGCATCGTGTCGGTTTTGTTACTACAAATACTGGACAATTGACCTTTTCCTATTTTTCTTTTATCAACTAAGAAGCTTGACCTGACCTTGGGAGACATTACTGAGGGCTTACGACTGAAGAGAATCGTTTGGTTATTGCTCAAGAGATGAGGTCTTCCTGTGTGCATCTGTACGCAGAAAGACTTAAAGAAAAGTAAGTTTCCACAAGGAAGAATAAGCTGCTAACTTAAAGGAGATCAGTGAGGGCAACCCTTGCACGCTGCGGTGGCAATGTATCGGACAAAACCGAAAAAAGAAAAGAAAATGCCACCCAGGTATTATTCTTTCCTTTTCTTGTGCTTTTCTTATTCCCTCTTTCTCTCTCTCTCTCTATCTATCTATCCACCTATATATCTACCTATCTATTTATCTATCTATTAATCTGTTATTTTTCTTTTCCTTTTTTCTGTTTTCTACTTCCTGTCTTTCCTTTCTTTTCTTTTTCCTCATTTTCTTTTCTCTCCCGTTGTATACTTTTTTCTTTGATATTTGTTTCCTTTTTTCTTTTTTTTTCTTTTTCTTTTTATTACAATTATTATTTTTCTTCTCTTTATTTTCCTTTTTTCTTCTTCTATTTTTCTTTTATTTCTTTTTATTCTATTTTCCCTTTTTTCTCTCATTTTCTATACTTAAGTTTCAGTTTCCCTTTTTTCTTTTATTCCATTTTTTTCTTCTCATTTCTTTCTATCTTACTTTCCTTCCATCTTTTTTTTCGTTGTCTTTCTTTTCCTTCATTTTCTTTCTTTCCTATTTTCATTTTGTCTTCCCCAGATTGACGCACAACCAGATGTGGAGCTCATTTATCATGTCTGGATGCGATATTATCCTATTACTCTATCACAGCTTGTCTTCAGGCACAACACACCCTGTATATACATCCTGGTTCTGTAATTACCCTCATCAATTCTGTACAGCTTTTAGCAAAAGTTGGATACCCAAGCGGAATCTATCCGAAGGAAAAACAAAAGACTGCTCTCCATGAAATATCTTTACTTGTTTCCGTGTGAATACTACATCACTACGCGAAGAATTCACCGAAACAAACAACACAGACTACAACCAGACTTTTTTCATTCTATATACAATGTGCTCGTATGCCACTCAGCAAGGGAGTTACGTTGTAAAAAGAGAGAAAAAGAGCAAGTTAGCTAGTTGTAACTAGTTTATCTTTATCTAGCCATACAGTCCTTTCGTTCTGATTTAATTAGGTTTAACTTCGCGAACTCCACACCTATCAGGAGGCTAGGACGGTGCCACTTACAGAGGACTTTATAGCTTGGAATTTAATCAACCATGCCCTTGGTCCAACTCGCTGGTGGCAATAGGGATCGAACTATCGTTACCTCGACCTCCGCCGCAAGTAGCGACGCTCTAACCCGTTCGGCGAGCGAGCAACAAACCAGTGTTCTGATTTAACCCAACAAAATGAGTGAACTAATCTAGTTTCAACCAAAGCAGAACTTACAAAAGAAGTCTAGGGTTGCCGCGTTGCCGGGGCTCGTCCGGGGGGGGGGGGGCAGCGCCGCTCAGGCATTACGAATGGTTGGGATTGAGGAAGGAAGAGGCGATTGTGGCTTGTGGGTACTGGATGGTAATGTCAAGAAAAGATTAGTCTCACATTACCAATAAATCTATTATAGTACAATATATACTTTTTCCTTTTGTTAGGTCCACCAGAACTCCGGTACCTATAACATTGGCACTGCACTTATGTAGATGACACGATGAAGGCAACACAAATCTATAAACTACTTCCATATAACTAAAATCTTTATACTAAGTTCTTTGTCTTCCCTTTGTGCTAGTTCTTCATCCATTACAAACAATGCCTAAAGCCTCTAATCTTAACAAAGTAATCCTTTATTCGCCCTATTCACTGCAGGATCATCATACTAACCCTTGTGGAGCGATACAGCCTCAAGATGAGTTAATCTGGCTTGGTAAAGGGGCTATCACGCCGGACTTCCACGGCTTTCACTAGCGCCGACAATCGAGAGTTTGTTTGAGTAAAAACGACTTCAATTGCAATATCTTATTTTTCAATTTTTCAAATATCAAATTATCTTTCCGTCGTATATTGCAAACTTGAATGCTGAACTAAGAGATTGCAAACCTATTCGAATGTTAGGCATACTATTGAAATCTTCTTAGAGAAGTCTAGATTTCTGTAAGTCAAATTTATATTATTGAAATGGAGGTTGGAGGTAGGATGTGGGAGGAATATTAGCCCAGTTTGATAACCCATGTGAAGTGTATATGAAATGTCAAGCCCGTTAGATTATCTCTAATCGTGAAAGACATCTGAACTTCATTTTGGAATCTACAGACATCTTGTATGTCATCTATAAGGTGTTCAAACACCTTATCACAGCCAGCAATACGCCCCAGCATCCCATCCTACGTAAATTGCACGAAATTAGAAATTAACTTTTTTTTTCATCTTTTCGGTGAAAATCATCCTCGTTATCGTTCTGCCAATGTAGGTTGTTAAGATTAATGAGTAAAAAATTCCCTTTGCTCTTGATCGTCGCTGGAACAACTACAGATTTTTCGAAAAAGAAAAAGAAAAAGTGTTTTGAAAAGGGTTAATTGGGTCTAAATGAGCAGAGTTCTTGTCTTTAATCAAACAATCATTGATAAAATATGTCTCTATATCGTCATCATTTTTCTTTTTTCGCTCATGTGATACAAAACAAATGTGTTTTCCTGTAGTGCACGACTGAGGACATACTAACCTGCCCCATGCTATACTAAAAGTAATCAAATAAATATATTTAATTGAATTTTCATTAATACACTTTGTTTGCTAAACACACCTTAATCAGGATAGACTGTTATGTATATAAACAGAACAACAACAATGTTTTTACGTGTATATCTATATATGTATATATATATACATATATATGCATATATATATATCATCAACCAAAATGCACTTTAATTCTAAGCAATCAACATCGGAAATATCGCGGAGGCATATGCAGAAATTGAAACGTGGTACGCCCAAGGACTCGAACCAACAGCTAGCACATTACCAGTGCTGCATGTGCCTCCACGGTTCTTCCGATGTTGATGGTTTAGAATTAAAGTGCATTGTGGTTGATAAAAATGTATCTCTAGTCACCGGGACCCATTCAGTGTTGTACATACATACATATATAAATATATATATATATATATATATATATATATATATATATATATATATATATATATATATATATATATATATATATAACACTATTGTTATAAGTAACCTAATCTATGCAAAAACAAATTAAATATATAATCGTATATTTCCTTAAAGGATTTTTCTTAATCTTTATCGATACTTCTGCTTTGTCATGACTGTTACTCTTGTGAAGCTCAACAACGATGACCATCTCACGTTCCTCCAGATAAGATAATTGATACTGACCTGCGACCAGGTATAAGGAAAAATTAAAAGAAAAAGATCATCTCGTTTTTTCAGTTCGATTGATTATAACCCTCGCAATCGAAGTACGAAACAAAGTTAGTAGTTTGTAAAATGGTGGCTGTGATCCATGATTAAGATACTTTTTCCTTCCTTCATTCCTTCCTTTTTTTTTCCTTCTGTCTTTCTTTCTTTCTTTATTTATTTTTCTTTTTTTCTTTCTTTCTTTCTTTCTTTCTTTCTTTCTTTCTTTCTTTCTTGTTTTCGCTTTATATTCCAATTAGGTCAGTGACCGTCCCAACCACTTTAGATTTCTCTCGTTGGTATACTGATTATGTACTTGTCGGTGACGACATACCAGGTCATATTCTTTTGGCAGGATAATATTACAGGGCCCATTTGATATCATCCACCTTATTTATGTCTTCCTGTTTATTATATGCTTCATAACATGGTCACCATCCTAATGGCAACCAGTATTAAGTATACATGATCCAGATTACTCGGAAATGCATCCGGACGAAATACCCCACGGAAAAGGACGGAACACCCGGACAAAATACCCACAGACCCCCCCCCCCTCCCCCGTGGAAAGCACCCCTCGGACGAAACACCCCCAAATGTATTTTACCCATGATGGTGATATGATTGTGGTGGTGATGTGATGGTGGTGGTGATGTAATGGTGGTGGTGGTGATGATGATGATGATGATGATGATGATGATGATGATGATGATGATGATGATGATGATGATGATGGTTGTGATGATGATGATGATGATGATGGTTGTGATGATGATGATGATGATGATGATGATGATGATGATGATGATGATGATGATGATGATGATGGTTGTGATGATGATGGTGGTGATAATGATGATGATGATGATGATGATGATGATGATGATGATGATGATGATGATGATGATGATGATGGTTGTGATGATGATGATGATGATGATGATGATGATGATGATGATGATGATGATGATGATGATGATGATGATGATGATGATGATGGTGGTGGTGATGATGATGATGATGATGATGATGATGATGATGATGATGATGATGATGATGATGATGATGATGATGATGATGGTTGTGATGATGATGGTGGTGATAATGATGATGATGATGATGATGATGATGATGATGATGATGATGATGATGATGATGATGATGATGATGATGATGATGGTTGTGATGATGATGATGATGATGATGATGATGATGATGATGATGATGATGATGGTGGTGGTGATGATGATGATGATGATGATGATGATGATGATGATGATGATGATGATGATGATGATGATGATGACGATGATGATGATGATGACGATGATGATAAATATAATTATAATGGTAGTGATGTGGTGGTGATAATGTGGTGATATGATGATGACCTAAATAATTGTACTTTTCAACTTCTTCATGATTCTCACCATCGATTGTAATATCTTTATTTCGAACTTTCGTGTTGAATATTACTTTAGTTTTACTCTTATTTATTTTCAAACCCACTTTGGGACTTTCCTTGTTCAGATCACTCAGCATATCTTGCACATCTTCTGCTCTTTCTGAAATAAGAATAATGTCATCCGCGAATGCTAGGAGGTTAAAATATTCGACATTAATCTTCAAACTTTTCTTTTCCCAATTCAACCTTCTGAAAATCTCTTCCAATCAAGCTGGAAATAATATGGGTGAAATTCTATTGCCTTGCCGTACTCCTTTCTCGATCTTTATCTTTTCTGTATCTTTATGTAGTCGAATTACAATGGTACTTTTCGCATAGATCTTTTCTAGAACCCTTACGATCTGTGCGTTTGCACCCTGCTTGCGTACCGAGTTTAGTAATGCTATTTATTCTATCGAGTCAAAGGCCTTCTCGTAATCTACAAAAGCTAAACAAACAGGTATATTGTATTTTACCGTTTTCTCGATTAGTTGATTCATCGCATGGTCTAGAGTCGATTTTGGTTGGTCTCCATCTAAAATTTTATTTAGTCTAATTGTAAGGATCTTGGAGAATACTTTATATACATTTGATAGCAAGCTAATCGGCCGATAGTTACTAAGGTCTTTCTTATCTCCTTTTTTATGAAGCAAAATCACTATAGCACTACACCAGGATTCAGGAACGCTTTCTTGACGTAAACACTGGGTGTACAACGAGGCTAATCTACAACGAACTTCTTTCCCTGCGTCTTTCAAAAGATCTATCGATATACCATCTTCCCCAAGTGCTTTTCCTCGTTTCATATTTTTGAGAGTAAACTCTACTTCTTTCTTTGTAACTTATGGTGCACTACTAACGTTCACAGATGAATTTACTGACTCAAATAATGTCTGACGAGTAAAGTTCTTGGTAAAAATACTTTACTCTTTTTACCATTTTGTGTCTGCATTTAATGATCTCTCCATTTCTGTCTTTCAAACATATTATTTGTTGCCTTTCTGAAGCATGTCTGCGCTCGGCTACTTTAATAGATTTACCTTTCCGAATAGTTTTCTCTATTTCATCCATGTTTCTCTTTCTTTTCTCTGATCTCTACCTTATGTTAAGAAGCTTTATTAGTTCTACTTTCTATTTCGTCTTTCCTGCTTTTAATGCACATAATTCTTCTTTCAATTAGGTCATTTGTAGCTTATGAGTATTTGTTTTCTTTAAGACTTTTTGTATATCTTACTTTCTCTGCTGATTCCCTAATGATATTCACTAAGTTCAAATTCAACGGTGACCTCATTAATTCTTAGAGCTTGGAATCTATTTTTAATTTCTACCTGAAATTCCTTCTTGTTATCCTGAACCTCCACAAGGCTTTTTTTTTTATAGTTTATTTCTCTTGGCTCTGAAAGTGAACTTTGCTGTGCAACCTATCATTCTATGGTCACTACCTATATCTACTTTATTGATGACCGTAACACTGCTAATCCTCTTGCTCTAATCTCTTAATATGAAGTCTACTTCTTTCTTTGGTGTTCCATTTGGACTTCTCCAGGCCCCTTTACGACCTACATGCTTTTGGAAGAAAGTGTTCATTTTTCTCATATTGTAGTTCTCTCTGACATTGACCAACATCTCGCCTCTGTCAATTCTGTCACCTACTTCAAGCTTCCCGATTCACGACTCATCTCCCATCTTCTTCCCCACTTTAGCATTAAAGTCACCTATTACATACGTGTGTTTACTTTTTTAATCCATTATCTGACTTACAGTAAATCATCAAAGAAGGACTCAATTTCATCATCTGAACTCTGTAAAAATGGTACATAAACCTGAATTATTTTTAGAGTGTACCTTTTACACAGCCTAATCATAATCCAAGCTATCCTGTCTGATAAACTATTAAATTTCACTACAATACAAACAACCTCTCGGTTTACCAAGACTCCTACTCCACAGTACCATAAAAGTAGCCTGATTGCAAGTCACTATTAAATGATCGAATTTAGTTTCTCCTATTTCAGTAATGACCACAGAAATACATCTGTTGATTTTTTTTTCTATAAGATTGCGTGAATTTGATTTAGATTTACTGTGGTCTTTCAGGATGCCCCTGCATTTAAGAAAGTGAGTATTTTTGTCCTAAATCACAGAGCAGGATGACTTGTCTGCTTTCCTTATTATAAGTTTCTCGTTTTTCCGTTAGCTGTTTAGCCGCTTCTTATAAACGAGGGAAAGTAGTTGGCTAGTGTAGTGGTGGCGCATTTGTGTGCTCTCGTTTTGCATTTGTTCTTATAGGTCGGGGTTGATGTCAATTATTCATTCCTTCTTTAGCTTGCACAAGTTATCACAAATGACTGCAAATTCCACTTTCTTTGCAGGTTTCGTTGTACTTGGGCCTTATGGGGCAGTTAATGCCTAAGTTTACGAATTCATCTTGATCTTCTGTCAATGATTCACAGGACAAGTTGATGAAGCTAGGAGAGTTTTCTGGAATAGCCAGGGTGCCGCCGTATAGCCGGGACAACTTTTTCAAAATCCTGGGCTTGCTTACTTGGTAATGGTAGAAGATGACGGTGTCAAGAACAGATAGAATCCTCTGTTGCAAGGAGTCATCTAACGCTAGGTCTTCATAGCACCTCTGGTAGTCTGGAAGTTGTTCTAGTACCCGTGCTAGTTTGGTTTCCTTTTTATACAGTTCTTCTTTCACCATTTTCTTCCAAAATTCCTAAGTGAATCGGCTTTTCTGCACTGCTCGGTTGTGAAGTCGTATTGTAAAAGAAAGAAGATTCTTTTTAAGATATGTAGAGTTGAAGACGACAGCACTTTTGTAGTTATTCAACATTTTCCTAGCATTCTCGATTTTTTAATGATGTTTCTTTCTACAGGCGGATGAACAAAAACTAAAATTTCATAATCTTCCATTTATCTTAACGTTTTGTGTTTAACAAGACATCTTTACGATTGCCTGTAATTATATACGGCAAATAATTACAAATGGTGTGTTGGAAACAAAAGAATATAACAGAAGTGAAAAAGTGATACACATGGTGGTTGGTACTTACATCTTAAATTAACAAAGGGAGATTTAATAGTCTTCAAGCTTCTTATATGTGCGTCTAGCTCTGATACTGTCAGATTTCAAAGTTGGTAGGAGGAGGAAGTTGGGGGAGGAGGAGGAGGAGGAGGAGGAGGAGGAGGAGAAGGAGGAGAAGGAGGAGGAGGAGGAAGAGGAGGAGGAGGGGTTTCGTGTCTTAATGCGATCAGATCTTCTGTTGCTGGAAAGTTGGAACTTCGACCACTCGAGGCAATACGATTACATATCAGAGATAAAGTCCCATCCATCAATATCCAGTCCAACATCTTTTCTAACGTACCCTTGCTTAATTCTTCTCTCCCAACAAGGGCCCGATTTAAGAAACTTTGCCCGGCATCTTCCTCCTCCTCCTCCTCTCCCTTCCCATCCTCCTCCTCCTCCTCCCCATCTCCTCTCCCTCCAACTCCCCCTCCACCTCGCAACCTACCACCTAAACCTCATCTCTGACACAACCTTCCACCTCAAGAAGATTTGATCACATCAAAGCACGAAAAACCCCTCCTCTTCTTCCCCTCCTCCTCCTCCCCACTCCTCCTCCTTTTCCCCTCTACCCCATACAAAGCCGTCGGCACAATCACTCCTTCATACAGTTTCCTCTTGTATACATTCTCAGATACCTATTTCTCATGACATTTTTTAATTCCCCAAGGCATTTACTTGCTTCTTTCAATCTACAATTTACCTCTACTTCCACTCCTCCCTTCGCCGTCACATGCAACCCCAAATATCTAAAGCTATTCACTTCCTCCAGCCTTTCTCCTTGAAGAATTACTTCCAACTCATTGCCATCCTCTACCCTTGTACATCTCATCACCATATTTTTACTTACATTTACATTCAACTCTCTCCTATCGCATACATTTCCAAATTCGGCCACCAGCTCCCTTAATCCCTCCTCTGATCCTTCCATAAGCGCATAAGCGCAGTTTCGTCAGCAAACAACAAATGGCTCACTTTTCACTTTTCTCCCTTTTCTTTAACCATCTCCAGTCCCCTGCCCATTACTCTCGTCTTGACTTCCCGCACCA
The DNA here is from genome assembly GCF_046742065.1 of Oratosquilla oratoria. Classification (NCBI taxonomy): domain Eukaryota; kingdom Metazoa; phylum Arthropoda; class Malacostraca; order Stomatopoda; family Squillidae; genus Oratosquilla; species Oratosquilla oratoria. The sequence goes on along the minus strand of NC_134791.1, from coordinate 33,572,775 downwards.
ACCTATCCATGTGCACATTGAACAGCCACGGCGACATGACACATCCCTGATGCAGTCGCACATTTTACCTCAAATCACTCACTCTCTCCATTTCTGATTCTAACACAGGCTCTACTACTCTCGTAAAAACTGTTACCCACCCCTAACAACTTTCCTCCAATCCTATATATCTGCAAAGCCTCCCGGAATGCCTTCCTGTCTACCTTGTTATAAGTCTTTTTCAAATCCATAACGGCCCAAAAAATATCCTTACTTTTTCCTAAAGCTTTCTCACATACCTGTCTTAACACAAAAATCTGATCCACGCAACCCCTACTTTTTCTAAACCCACACTATTCCTCACTGATTACTCCCTGTGTTCCTCTCTTAAGCCTCTCAATTAAAACCCTTCCATAAACCTTCCCAACTATACTCAACAAACTGATCCCTCTGAAACTACTACACTGGTTTTTGTCCCCTTCTCCCTTGTAAATCGGAACATTTAGCAGCTTCCTGAAATACTCAGCCCATCTTCCCCTTCCCGCCTTCTCTTTCGTAATCATCTCTCCATCCGCACCTTTTACCTTTTCTTCTCTACTTCATTCGCTTCCCCTTCCTCTCTTAATTTCCTTCCAAAACATCTTTTTATTACTTTCAAATAATTTCTGTAATACTTCTCCTCATTTTACTTCTGCTCTCCTTTTTGCCTCTTTTATCTCATGTTTTTCTTCTCTTCTTTTTTCTTTGTACCTCTCATATGTTTCTCTAGTCCTACTTTGTAACCAGTCCATGAATGCCTCTTCTTCTCTTCTACAACCTTCTTCGCTTCATCATCCCAGCATTCACTACCCTTCCATCTATTCCCTCTCATCCTCCTTGTTCCATACACTGTCTTCGCACATCTTGTTACTCCCTCCTTGAAAAAAAAAAAAAAAAAGATCTTCCCCAACTCCTACCTCCACTCTATCCTTCACCACCTCCCACATTTCTCTTAGATTCTCTTTGTGTTCCTGCTCCTTTTTTGTTTCTCATTTGAGCAATTTACTCTAAACACTTCCTTATTTTGTGTTCTTTCCCTATTTCTCCATATATCTTCCACTCTCAACTTACTTTCAACTAAACAATTATCTGATATTTTCCCACTCTCTCCCCTAAGAACATGAACATCCAAAATTGTTCATACTCTTCTCCTGGATACTACTACATAATGCATTAAAGCCTTTTCAACCACTCTTCCATCCACCACCCTCTCCCATGTGTACTTATGCTTAACTTTTTTCCTAAACACTGTGTTAGCTATCATCAACTCTAAACACATCTCCACCAACAACTCTCCACTACAATTTCTACCTGGTACTCCACACTTCCCAACCACTCCGTCTACTGGCTCATTCCCTTACTCTAGCATTGAGATCTCCCAATGCCACTACATTTATATTTCTCCCTAAATTTCCTATGCACTCATTTAAATCTATTAAAAAAATCCCTTTCCTTTACACTCTTTTGACCTCCAGCCCCATATGCACTTACAGGGACCCACATCTCTCTTTCCAGTTTCACCTTCATCCACAATAACCTTGAAGAAACCTCCTTCCACCCCAACACACGCTTACCTATCTTTTCATTTACTAATATAGTCACCCCTTCCCTCCCTCGTCCTCTCCTCACTCCCGACACCCTCCACACTACACTCTCAAACTCAAACTCACCACTCCCTTTCAACTTGGTTTCACTCAATGCCAACACATCCATCTTTCTTCTCACAAACATACTGCCTATCTCTTCCCTTTTACTCTCATATGCACCACACCCAAACACATTAAATTAACTATATTTTAGGGTTCTGGTTGGAAAACTCTTCCCAGACCCTCTTACGTCTTG
>NC_134791.1:33565915-33568415 GCF_046742065.1 Oratosquilla oratoria | reverse complement strand
AGTCGCTCCATCGCCAATTTTCTCCCCCTCTCCAGAGGCGATGCCTTGTACACTTTTAGATATAAATTTGATCACTTTAGACTTTACATAAACAGATTGAACAAGGCCTGAGTGAGGGTCATAATCATTTCCTTCTAACGAAGTGAAGAGAAGAATACATAAGGAAATGTGTTTAATCTTTCCATTTATTTCTGTAGTCAGTTGAAGTGAGTTAGAAAAAGAAAAAAAATACCTAAGCCCTTTTCGCAGTGACTCCAAAAATTGCAGATTGATTTATTGACCATCAGATTGGAGGAACCTGCGGGGAGATGGAATAAAGGAATGGAGACTGAAATCCGCCGCGAGAAAATGGGCGCGGCGGCGGCGGCTGGCGTGTGAAATACTGGCCGGCGCGGAGCTCGGGGAAAAGGAGGACGAGGAAGGGGGAGGAGCGGGTGCGCGCAGAGGGTGGAAGGAAATATTTATATGGAAAAGGAGGAGGAAGAGGAGAGAGAAGAGGAGAAAGAGGAGGAGGGTTGGGAGGAGAATGAGAATGAGAAAGAGGGAAAGAAGGGGGAGGAGGAGGAGGAGGGGCGCGCGCAGAGGGTGGAAGGAAATATTCATATGGAAGAGGAGGAGGAAGAGGAGGGAGAAGAGGAGAAAGAGGAGGGGGGTCGGGAGGAGAATGAGAATGAGAAAGAGGGAAAGAAGGAAGAGGAGAAAGAGGAGAGAGAGGAAGAGGACGAGGAGGGGGAGGAGGGGGCGCGCGCAGAGGGTGGAAGGAAATATTCATATGGAAAAGGAGGAGGAAGAGGAGGGAGAAGAGGAGGAAGAGGAGGGAGGTTGGGAGGAGAATGAGAATGAGAAAGAGGGAAAGAAGGAGGAGGAGGAGGAGGAGGAGGAGGGGCGCGCGCAGAGGGTGGAAGGAAATATTCATATGGAAAATGAGGGAGAAGAGGAGGGAGAAGAGGAGGAAGAGGAGGGGGGTTTGGAGAAGAATGAGAATGTGTTTTAGAGGGAAAGAAGGAGGAGGAGAAAAAGGAGAGAGAGGAGGAGGAGGAGGTGGTGGAGAAGTGGGGCGCACAGAGGGTGGAAGGAAATATTCATATGGAAGAGGAGGAGGAAGAGGAGGGAGAAGAGGAGAAAGAGGAGGAGGGCTGGGGGGAGAATGAGAATGAGAAAGAAGGAAAGAAGGAGGATGAGAAAGAGGAGAGAGAGTGGGAGGAGGAGAAGAAAGAGAAGGGGGAGAAGAAAGAGGAGGATGAAATGGAGAAGAAAAAGGATTGAGAGGGAGGCGGGCGGAGGATGGAAAGAAATATTTACATGGGAGAAGAGGAGAAAGAGGAGGGGGTGAGGAGGAGGTGGAAAATGGAGAGGAGGAGAGGAAATAGGAGGTAGAGAAGGAGAAGGAGGAGGGTGAGAAGAAAAGAGAAAAGAAGAAGGAGGGAGGCGGGGAGAGGGTGGAAGGAAATGTTTACTTGGAAAAGGAAGAGAAAGAGAAGGGGGAGGAGGAGGAATAGGAAGAGGAGGGGGGAAAGAGAAGGGGAAGGAGGATGAGGAGGATGGAATGGAGAATAAAGAGGATTAAAAGGGAGGTGGGAGGAGGAACTATTTACATGGAAGAGGAAGAGAAATAGGCGGAGAGGAGGAGGAGAAAAAATGGAGGAGGACATAAAGGAGGAGGAGAAGGAGGACATAAAGGAGGAGAAAAAATAGGAAAGAAGGAGGGATAGGAGGACTAAGAGGAGGGAAAGAAGGAGAAGGATGAGGGGGGAGAGGAGGAGAAAGAGAAGGGATAGGAGGAGGAAGAGGAGAAGGTGGGCATAAAGGAGAATGAGAAGAAATAAGGAAAGGAGGAGGCGAGGAGGAGGAGGAGGAAGGAGGCGGGCAAAAGAAGGAAAAATATTTATATGGAAGAGGAACGGAAAGAGGAGGGGAGAGGGAAGAGGAGGAGAAGGAGCAATAAAGGAGGAGGAGAGCAAATGCGAGAAGAAGGAGGAGAAGGAGTATGAAGTAGAGAACGAGGATTAACAAGGAGGCGGGCAGAGTGTAAAGGAAAATATTGACATAAAAGAGGAGGAGAAAGAGAGAGAGGAAGGAGGAGGAAAAGAGAGAGGGAGAGGGAGAAACAGGTGAAGGAAGAGAGAAAGGAGAATAAGAAGAAATGAGAAAATAAGAAGGAGAAAGAGGAGGAAGAGGTAGATGGGCAGAGGTTGGAAGGAAAATATTTACACGGAAGAGGAGGAGAACGAGGAGGAGGGGAGAGAGAGGAGAAGAAGGAGATAAAGAAAAGGAAGAAGAAATAAGAAGAGAAAGAACGGGGGAAGGAGAAGGAATAGGAAAAAGAGAAGAACGAAAAATAAAAAAAAGAGGAAGGGAAGGGGGGCGAAAAGAAAAGAAAAGAAGAAAGAGGAGGAAGAGGAGAAAGATAAGAGGGAAGAGAAGAAATAGGAGGAAGAGTGTGTGGAGAAGGAGGAAGATGAGAAAGAGGAGTAATAAGAGGAGGAAAAAAGAGAAGAAG